>NC_058091.1:103660952-103972500 GCF_020171115.1 Neogale vison
ATTGTGTTGGGGTATGTGCAGAGAGGAAGGATCAGGGAGTGGGATGGTGTTAATCTGTCTCACTCCCTCTATTCATTCCCAACAAGCTACTTCTTCTTCTTCTTCTTTTTTCTTTTAAGATTTTATTTATTTATTTGTCAGAGAGAGACTGCACACAAGCAGGCAGAGGCAGAGAGAGAAGCAGGCTCCCTGCAGAGCAATGGGCCTAATGCAGGACTCAATCCCAGGACCCTGGGATCATGACCTGAGCCGAAGGCAGTGGCTTAACCGACTGAGCCACCCAGGCATCCCAACAAGCTACTTCTTGACACTGGTTGATACACAGAAATTTGCTTTTTCAGAACTCAAGTTTATTCATACCAATATATGTACAATAGACAATCCTTGTGTAGTCTTTGTTCAAAGGAAGTATTATTTGTTCTGTAATTTCTGTTTCATGTCATTCTCTCACAAGATGATGCTAACCTGTTTAAAACTGAGATGCCAAAGGAAGGCCTCCATGGAAGTTAATGAGATTCTTTCACGAGGTGCCCTTCATACCACATATGAAATTATCTGGTATCAAGTAACAAACGTTTGGATGACAAGGAGTTAATACTCTTCCATCTACATACAAGTTCAAAGTTTGAGTATTATACGTTGGTAATCAGGGCAGAATGGAGAGGGTCTTGATCTGGTCAAGATAAATGTCTTCTCCGGAGCTGCCCCAACCATTGTATCAATGATAGCTTCACTCTAGAACATCCTTAGCTGGTTTAGAACATTCCCAGTCATCATTCCTAAAAGTGAAATATTATCTACCATCTGCATGAGCTCTTGAGAGCTTTCCTAGCTATAATTAAGGACGAATAAAAGTAGCAATGCTTTCAACTCAAGTTGCATGCTGGTTTGTTTTGTCAAGCATTCAAAAAGCTTCTGATTAGTGATCAAAAGTGGATTAACAATTTGAGTCTCTTTCTTCAGGAGTATCACTCTTATTTCTTTGCGGAGTCTCTGAGCCATGCCTCGGGGCACATGCTCCAAGTTGCTGGCTCCAGTTTAAAACTCTGGATTGAGCGTTCCACATTAAACATGCGTGTTTGTTTTTGGATTCTTGAGCTTTGCCTGGGGCACCCTCTCTAATTAATGATCCCACAGGTTTAGAAAACCTCTGCCCAATCTTTTCTGATTTGTCAAAAGAAATAGAGAAGGTCTTACTCTGAAAAAGGCTTTTGGTGGCGAGTGTCACATTGTGTGTGTATTTTAAGATTTAAATACATTTTCTTTTTTAATGTAGTGGCTTTACCACACTAGAAAGATGGGATGTTTGCATATACGCACCATTCATTCACATTTGGCAGACGGAAACCTTGATGTAGTAAAGGAAAGGATGGCTATTTAATAGTTCTTTTATTTTCCATTCAGATCACACACACTTTTACTGAACGAGGCCTCACAGCACGGAGTCTGATATTACAGCAGTGTTTTCAGGAAGCAATAATTGAATACTCCTCATTAAACTGGTTCATAAAAGAATCCTATTAAAACCAATACAAATAATAAACCTTGAAAATGCTGCTTTAAATTCCAAGAGGGTGGTGAAGATATGCTACAGTAACAGTTTTCCTGTTCATAGAGTGATTTTGAAAATCTTGTGTGAATTTTTCTGAGCCAGGCAGGCACCTCACTACCAAATAAAGGACTCAGGGAACATTTTAAGTGTATTTAATCCAAGCCTGTGCCTTTTACAGTTGGTCTTCTCCAAGAATTTATCCCTAATCCTGACAGGATCTCCAACTGAAAGGCTAATTATCTTTAATCACTTAATTAATAGGTAATTCTTACAAAGAGGCTCAACACCTGAACCCGCCAAGTCCTTTTGTATGGACAAATCCAGTGGGTTCGATGTACTAATTTCACTCAGTGCGAATTTGGCCAGATAGTATATTGTTGCAAATAACAGTAAGTGTATCCAATTCGAAAATAATAATGAAAAAGTTATTTTTGTGCTCCCATTTTAATCAGAGTCAGCTGTGGAAAGCCCCAAAGCACAGGGCATATGGCTCACCTCATCACCTCAGATGGTGCCACTGGCCCAGTCTCCCCAGTGTCCACCTTGGCCGCCGTCACTCCTCCGCTTGGCCACCACCCTTCTTGCTTAGTCTTCCAGCTGCGCTGCTGCTTCATACTGGTCTTTCTCCACAGTCTACACTAATTTTCTTTTTTCTCTCAGTGTTTCCTCTTCTTAGGGCTTTTCTCAACTTTTTCACTCCATTCCCAGACCTGTCTATATTCTAACTCCTGAAGGAGATAAAAACTCATATGGGCAGGCATTTGGGTCTTAGCAAAGAGTTACTAATGCATTTCTCAGGCACGGATCTCAAAGAGCTGGGTTGGTCCATCTAAGATGTTTATATGCTGTAGTTCAATGGTTTTTCAGTTTTTCTGATCTGAAAAGTATGTTAGACCATTTAGCTAGACACTTTTTGTTTTACTTTTTATCCTCTGAGCCCTGTCGAGATGGTTGTTATCACCAACTCAATAGTCGTTTAATAGAAAAACTGGAAAGTCTGTAGCATTTCTTCTTGCTCCTTTCCACAAGTATTGTTCTTTCTAGGGTTCCCCAACCCTCATGCTGGCCCCGGACACAATGTTTTTTGTTATATGTCATTACACCTTGTAACTTATTATTGTTACCCGACACAATGTTTTTTGTTATATGTCATTACACCTTGTAACTTATTATTGTTATATAGTATCTCTTTATTACTCTCAGTCTTTAGATTCTAGACCGGTGGTTCTCAAACTTCCTGCTTCAGAATAACTGCAGGGCTTTTATAACTCAGATTACTAGACTCGATCACCTCAGTTTCTGATTTAGTAGATCTGGGGTGGGGCCAGGGAATTTGCATTTCTAACAAGTTCCCCGGGCATTCTGAGGCTGCTGGTCCAGGAGGAGCACTTTGGGAACCACTGCTTTAGAGATAAGAGAAACTAAAGGGGTTAAGTGTTCTAGTTTGAGACTCAGTGATAATGCCTCCTTTCCAGCTGGTAGCCTCTCACTAGATAAAGCTCCCTAAACTTCAGTTTCTTCTCCGTTAAAAATGAGTTTAACAAAACATTCCTAGCAGGGCTGTTAAAAGGAAGAAATGAGATCATGTTTATTAAGCATTTGAAAGAAAAGTGATTGTGATGGGTGCTTTCGTTGTTATTACTTTTTATTTCTTCCCTGGAACTCAATTTTCAGGACTTCTAATTGAATCATAAAGGGTCCTTTAAGCACTCAATTTGGTTAAGGAAAGTGTGTATCTGCATAGAATATGAGAAAATAAAATCCCTTTGGGAGGACCTTGACAAGATAACGATTCCAAAATTCAACTGGACATGCACAGTAATAGCTAAGAGAGTTTTGAAAGGACGTTCCTCTTTTGATTGGGGTTTTACCCCACCAGATATCAAAACATATTGTAAAGTCACAGTAATCAATCAGCATGGTATTGGCTTAAGAAAAACCACATAGATTAGATGGAGTAAAAAATTTGGTCATACACAGACACACATGTATATGCACGTACAATTTCAAGTCTGTAGAAAATAAGCAATTAAATGATGTTAGAGCAATGAGTGATTGATTTTTAAAAACTGATATTTGCCTCATACCACAGAAAAATAGTTTCTGAGTGGGTTTCTAAAATCTAAACAGTACTGAAATTTCTTTCACTGTATGTGATACGGAGTATTTCTATAATCTTGGGAGAATGAAAAAATAAAGGTAAAAATGTCATTTTTGAATCGACATAAATTTGCAACTTCTGTTTGAAAAGGGTATTTATTATGAATGAAGCTGAAGGACAAAACAGACTGGAAGAAAATATTTGAATCATATTACAGAGAGGAGCAATACTGAATGATAAAACCAATTTTTCTTTTTTTTTTAAATTAAAAAAAATATTTTTATTTATTTGACAGAGAGAGACATAGTGAGAGAGGGAGTACAAGCAGGGGGAGTAGGAGAGGGAGAAGAAAGCCTTCCACTGAACAGGCAACCTGTTGCAGGGCTCAATCCTAGGACTCTGGGATCATGAACTGAGTTGAAGGCAGATGCTTAAGGACTGAGCCACCCAGGCACCTCTAAAACCACCTCTAATAGGAAAACAAAGCACATACAGTGCAATGGAAAAAACAAAGCATATCAATAGCCAATTCCGAAGAGGAAGAAGAAATATAAATGTCTGATAAAGATTGATAAGATTTAGTATTTTCAAGGCTATGGAAATCTAATCACTGTCACCTAATGTTCATGGAAATGTAAATTTATGGAAATTTTTGGTGAGCAAACTGAAAATGCACATACCCTTTGAAGCAGTGAGTCTACTTCTATCACACTTTATTTTATACAACAGAAATAATTTCTTATAGGCACAATTTAACATGTTCACAGAAATGTCTATTGAGGTATCACTGTAATAAATACTGAAGAATTAAGAATATGCTAGAAATCTCCACCTGATAGAAATGAAGGGTAATAAAGATACTTGTCTGTCTCAAACTGGGATCTGGGAGAAAAAAAATGTAAAAGAATTCCTTCATATTTATATTAATCAGAAAAAGTAAAACAATCCAACAGAAAAAATGGGAAAGAGACATGAAATTTGTGGAAGAAGAATCATAAATAGCTAATGTATGAAAAAAAATGCTTACTTTCGCTAGTGATTAGGAAATTACAATGTAAAATCAAAATGAGATATCTGTCAGGCAAAAATTACAGGTCAAAAGATACCTATTGTCTTAGTCCATTTGGGCAGCTATGATAAAATACCACAGACTAGGGTGCCTGGGTGGCGCAGTTGGTTAGGCCACTGTCTTTTGCTCATGTCATGATCCTGGAGTCCTGGGATTGAGTCCCACATCAGGCTCCCAGCTCCACAGGGAGTCTGGCTTCTCCCTCTGACCTTCCTCCCCTCTTATGCTCTCTCTCTCTCTCTCTTTTCCTCTCTCCTCAAGTAAATAAATAAAATCTTAAAAAAAAAACCAAAACACCACAGACTGGATGGCTTACAAACACCCAAATGTATTGTTTATAGTTCTTGAGACTGGGAAGTCCAAGATCAGGGTGCCAGCATTGTCAGGAGAGTGCCCTCTCCCAGACAGAAGACTTATATCCTCATATTGTAAATGGGACTAGGGATTCTTGGGAGCCTCTTTTATAAGGTGCTAATTCCATTCATGAGGACTCCACCCTTGTGATTTAAGCATTTATCAAAGGCCTCACCTACTAACACTATCACATTTCAACACATGAATTTTGTGGGAATACAAACATTCAGATTATAGCAGTTGTTATTAGAATTTCAGGACCTATGATGGGGGAATGAAACGGAACTACTTTGGATGGTAATATAGCAAAAAATAGACAACTTTAATATACAGAATTCAATGGATCAGGGGCACCTGGGTGGCTCAGTAGGTTAAAGCCTCTGCCTTCAGCTCAGGTCATGATCCCAGTGTCCTGGGATCGAGCCCCGCTTTGGGCTCTCTGCTCAGCAGGGACCTGCTTCCCTCCCTCCACCCCTGCCGCCGCCTGCCTCTCTGCCTACTTGTGATCTCTGTCTGTCAAATAAATAAATAAAATATTTTAAAAAATCCATTGTTACATTCATACTTTAGAGTAGCTTCCACACATGCATACAAAGATGTATTTGCAAGAATGATAATATTTGCTAATATTTGTAATAGTAAAAATTAAAAACAATTTAAATGTAAAATAAGAGAACAATTTATATGTAAAATAAATTATGTTGTAATCAAAAAGTAGAATGATACATAGCAGTGAAAATTAAGGAACTAAATAAATACATATCCAGCCAGGTAATTCTTGCAATATAATTTTGAATGAAAAGTGCAAGTTGTAAAGGAATACATATAATGTGATACCGTTTTTATAAAATTTTAAAACATGCAAAACAATACTGAATATTGCTTTAACAACACATATATTTCTATATTTGTAGTGAAAGAAAGAAAAGACAGAAAGAAAAAAGAAAGAAAAGGAAGAAGGATATGGGGATGATAGACTCAGATTTAGAATAATAGCTACCTTTGCTGGCAGTGTGAGGAGATAATGTTGTGGGGTACACAACATGAAGCTAAACTTTTCCTATGGTAATGTAATAAATGCTGACACAATTCAAGATTTTTTTTAGTCTTCCAAAAATGACAATTAGGTAGATGATACATAAACCTGGAGAAAGATTTTGATATGATTAGTGAAAAACAACTCAAGTTAGAGGTTATAGAAGCACATGGACAAAAATTGAAGGGTAGTGTGCAAAGATGGAAATAATTTTTCTGTTTACGTGGTCTGACCATATTTAAAATTAGTTGTCTTTAAAACTGATATATCAAATTCTTAATGTTACCATTTTTTTAGATTCACCTAAAAATTAAAGCAAAAACACCAAAGACTGTGATATTGATCTGATAACTCAATCCAAATCTGAAGAAGCTGTCATTTAGAAAAACCCCTACAGCTCGGAGCCACTGAAGTATGCTAAAGTTTGAAACAGCTACTGTGAGGCACACATCATTTTTGTTATAGCTGTAGTATATGTGGGACATTGTATTAGTTCAGCAACTTTTATATAAATTTGAAATTATTTAAAAATAACACATAAAAATAGTTATGTGGAAAAGTAAATATGTGCTCCAAATCCTACAAAATAAGAGCAGTGAGGAGAGAATTAGTGAATTTATATTACAACATATTTAAAGCTCCTATATTAAGAGAATATGATACTGGGACTCACACCTGTCAGAATGGCTAGTATCCAAAAAAAAAAAAAAAAGCAAAAAAAGCAGGGATGTGGAAAAACTGGGTTGCTTTTATGTTGTTAGTGGGAATGCAAATCGTGCAATTGCTGTGGAAAACAGCATGGGGCTTCCTCAAGAAGTTAAAAATAGAACTACCCTATGATCCAACAATCTTACTTCTGGGTATGTATCCAAAAGAATTGAAATCCAGATCTTCAAGAGATATTAGCACTCTTACGTTCACTGTAGCACTAGTCACGATAGCCAATATGTGGAAATTTCCTAAATGAACATGACAGATGGATGCATCAAGTGTAGTATACACATATAATGGAATATTGTTCAGCTTTAAAAAAGACAGGAATCCTGCAGTACTATGCAACAATATGGATGAACCTGTGGGACATTATTCTAAGTGAAATCTGCAGTCACAGAAAGACAAATACTGCATGATTCTCCAGATATAAGGTATCTAAAATAATCAAATTCATGGGCTTGAAGACCGAAATGGTGGTTGCCTGGGGCCTGAAGGAGAAGGCAATGAGCAGTTACTAATCAGCAGGCATAAATTTCTAGTTAAGCAAGATGAATAAGTTCTAGAGATCTAATTGGCAACATTGTACCTATAGTCAACAACAAAGCATTATACACTTAAACATTTAAGCGATTAGATTTCATGTGAAGTGTTCTTATCACAACAAAATAAAGAATACAGATACTGGCACATAAGTAAATAGACCATTGGGTCAAAAACAGACCCAGGTATGTACAGAAATTAGACCCAAGTACATATAGAAAGTAAGCATATGATAAGGTTGTATATTAAAATACTGTGGAAGAGATGGACTTTTAAATAAATGGTGTTGGAACAATAGGATAATCTTGAAAAAGGAGAAAATAGAGTTCATATCCAAAACATGTATCATCATAAATCCTAAACAGATCACCTCTTTTAGTGAACTTATGATTTTATTTATTTTTATTTTATTTAAATTCAATTAAATAACATATAGTGTATTATTAGTTTCTGAGGTAGAGTTCAGCGAATCTCATCCCTTGCATATAACACCAAGTGCTTGTACATCTAAACTTATCATTTTAATTGATTTACTTTCCTAGCTCTGTCCACTGACAGGACCAAGATGGAAGCAGCAGGTTGCAAACACTGAGATGGTAATTTCTAAATATCACTCCCACTAAACAGAACCAAGACTTTCTCGAGTATTGGGGGATTCCAGCTCTTGCACTGAGAGAGAGCGTAAGATAAACCTGGAACATCTTGTGTCAGAGCGCAAGAAAGTGCTGAAAAAGTAAGGGAACATGTCAAAGAACACAGGAACAACCACCTGACTGGCTAAATTTGAAACAGTAGGAACATCAAAAATAAATAGTGATAGTGGGACGCTTAGGTGGCTCAGTCTGTTAAGCATTTGCCTTGGGCTCGGGTCGTGGCCCCGGGGTCCTGGGCTCAAGTCCAGAATCGGGCTCCCTGATGAGCAAGGAGCCTGCTTCTCCCTCTGCCCGCAGCTCCCCCTGTTTGTGTGTATTCTCTCTGGCAATTAAATAAAATATTTTTTAAAAAATAGTGATAGTAATAGGGCCCCTGGGTGGTGCAGTCAGTTAACTGTCTGACTCTTGGTTTCCACTCAGGTCATGATCTTCAGGGTCCTGGGATGGAGCCCTGCCTCTGACTCCATGCCCAGTGTGGAGTCTGCTTGAGATTCTCTCTCCTCCTGCTTGTACTTTCTCTCTCTCTCTAAAATAAATAAATCTTAAGAAATGTGATAGGAAAGGATTGTAGCATATTGATTATCAAATTTATTTTATATGACAAGAAAACAATCAGACAAATCCAGATTATGGGACACTTCCTAAGATTTATTGTGCCAGACTCTTCAAAAGATGTCAGTGTCGTGAAAAACAAACAAAAAGGCAGGATATCGTCAAAGTTAAAAGGAAGTAAAAAGATATGACAGCTAAATGAAATGCAAAATTCTTGATTGGATCTTGGATTTAAAAAACACATTTAGAAAAGACACCTTTGTAGACAACCAGAAATTCGAATGGGGATTGTATATTAAACAATATTGTGTCAATGTTAAATTCCTTTGGTATGATAATGGTGTGTTTAAGAGAATTTTCCTGTTCTTAAGAGACGTATGGGATGTACTTAGTTGTGAAGTGTCACAATATCTTTGGAATGGTTTTGTCAAAAACTGGATGTGTCAAGGCACCTGGGTGGCTCAGTGGGTTAAGCCTCTGCCTTCAGCTCAGGTCATGATCTCAGGGTCCTGGGATCGAGTCCTGCATCGGGCTCTCTGCTCAGCAGGGAGCCTGTTTCCCCCTCTCTGCCTGCATCTCTGCTACTTGTGATCTCTCTCTCTCTGTCAAATAAATAAATAAAATCTTTAAAAAATTATTAAAATGTTAAAAACAAAATAAAACAAAACAACTGGATCTGTCTCCATGAGAGAGAGAGTTAGGGAGGGAACTAAAAGCAAATGGGGGAATACTTTAACAACTGGTGGATCTAGGTGAAGTACATTTAATGTTTTTTGAACTATTTTTTTCAATTTCTTATAGCTTTTCAGTTTGTTTTAAAATAAAAGGGAAAGCAATAAAAGACAAAATTCACCATCAATTCATTAAATCATCATTTAGGTACTATAGGAATGCTTATAGCTTATGCAATTATTTCAAATTCTTTATAAATTAAAGCAAATGTAAGAAACAAATATCCATTAAGGAGTAAATGATGTAAATAGAAACCATCTGTCTCTTTACTTGACAGATGAAGACACAGACCCACAAACAAATTAACTTCCCTAAGGTCACACTCTAATGTGTACAAGACGATTTTTGTGAGCTTTATACAGAAACTGAACATCAAATATGGTCCTTTGAATAGCTGAAATTTTCTTTCCAGGCTATTGGCTTGAGGAAGCTCATTGTATTACACTTTATCACAGAGAACAGACTTTTCGAGGATTTTGTTTTTCTTCTTTTTATATCCGCTATTTTCCTCTCACATTTCAGCAGGGATTAAAATATCAGTAGGGATGTTTTCTATTTGTTAACTGAGTTCTTCATAAAATGGTGAAGGAATTCGAAGTCCATTAGATCCGTTGAATCAGGCAGGAATGACGCTGAAAAGAACAATAAAGCAAGAGTGTTAAAAACAGATTCTAGCCAGGATTTTAATATTTTGAAAATACACAAAATCTGTTCCTCTGCACTAAACAAGGATTCCTCTTCCAACCATGGATCATCATGGATCATGATGTCACACACCATTATTAATAGCATGTGCCTGGACAAAGAAAACTGACACATGGATTATTCCCAACGTGCAGCTGGACTCCTAGGGGCATATCCCGATTTTTCGTCTACTGGCTGTGTGACTGGGCACATTACTTAGCCTCTCTGGCTTCAGATTGCTCAAGTGTAAAAGGGGAACAGGGTATCTAGTTCCATATTTGTTGAGAAGATTCAATAAGAATGCTCATAGGATAGGGACCCTGTACAAACTAAACACATGGTTATTTTTTTATCAAGCACTATTTTGCCAGTTGATTTCTCAAATGACTGACAAGTTTAAAATAGCTCATATTCTACAGGTATCACTGACCTATTTACTTTCATATTTACAGATCATGAAGACTTGACTAGAAATTATTGCCCATAAACATTAGAGGGTTTAATTTTAACATGAAAATGCATTTGACAAAATAATTTATGCATCTGCTGTCCTTCCAGGATTTTTACTTTGGTCACGTGCAATTCTTTAATATTATTTCCCTCCTATATATAATACCAGGAAAAATTATCCTGATATATGGAGGATAAACTTGGTTTTAAATATGTTAGATTGAAACTGGTGCTTCAGTGAGACTTCTGTTTTCACATATTTTTCTGTGAAGTCATTTTACATTTAACTGGCTCTTACAATATATTTAAGGATTTGGAGTTAACATGGACATTTGGCAATGGTAACGTAGGTTTCAACAAGAATCATGTTGAACCCTACGTTGAATCCTACGTGTCTAACTCGGCTTAGACTCCCGACCTCTTCTTAGCTCTTAACTCCATGTAAGATCAAACTGTACTCATGTGTTCATTTTTCTATAAGTATTTATTAAGGGTCTGCTCTGCTCAGTGCTAAGGGAAAAATGTAAGAAATAGTACCTGTTCTCTAGGAAGAACCAATGTAATTAGAAATATGTATCATACACATAAGAATGAGTGGCCAAAATGAGTCCTGTAGGTAGGTGAGGGTTAATATAGCCAGGATTGTGTAGAAATATTCCCTTGTTTATGCTGAAAGAGTTGCTTTGTAAAAGATGGACAGGAATTGGCTAGAAAGGAGGGGAAAGGCATTCTATGTGAAAGGAACTTCAGGAAAAATCTTAGAATGGAGACTAAGCTTGACATGTTGTCAAAAGAATGAAATCATAAATACTCTAGAATGGAGTACAGGTCTTGGGGGAGAAGTCAGAAGTAGGTAGTGCAGAGATCGATTACAGAGCATCCTAGCTAGAAATATCATGTATCTTACCCAGAAGGCAACAGGAATCCTTAGAGGATGCTTAGCAGTGAGAGAACTTGAGGAAAGAATATTTTATGGAAATTGAAGATGTACTGGGATAACTGAAAGGTTGAGGAAAAAGAAACTGGAAGCAGAGACACTAGATAAAAATATTGTCTGCATTTAGTTTTTGTGAGGAAGATGATTTTGGACCTGTTGTATTTAGCGTGATAGTAGAACATGTGCACATGGAAATTCTTAGTTACTGACGGTGGTCTTCAGATGGTTCTTGGTTCTCATCCTGTGTGAGGCCCTAGGTGGGCGTGTGAGGCCCTAGGTGGGCATGTGAGCAGATCACCTTCTCTCCAGCCTTCGCATTCCTGCCTTCTCATCTGTGAGCTCCGAAAGCCTCCTCTCCTCTTGGGCAACCATGTTAGTTTACCCTTGAGAGATGACTGAAGGGCCTTGTTTTTCAGTAGATCTATTTGGGCATTGGCCCATACCATCTGCTAGGCTTAACTTACATGTGACACCATGATCAGTTCTTTATATATGTCTCATAACTGGTAGGATATTACATGTGAAACCCCTGGTAATTTCAATGAAGGTCTTTTTTTTTTTTTTTTTTTTTTTTTTAAGTAGGCTCCATGCCCAGTGTGGAGCACATTGTGTGGCTTGAACTCACAACCCTGAGATCAAGACCTGAGCAGAAATCCAGAGTCGGACACTTAACTGAGCCACCAAGGCAGCCCTCAACAAGGGCCTTGATGGCCACTGGGGAGGTGGCCCACAGTTGGGGAACAAACATTTATAGTGGTCTAAGGAAAGAACAGCATTTGAGAAATCTAGTGATAGCTAGGTATTTTTCTTTGCCTTAAGCTACTTAAAATCACATGACTTATGTATCACGTTCCCTTGGAGGTGCCAAACAGATGAAAATAACCTCCAAGGCACAATTTTCTAATGAATATTAAATCTTGCCATAAGCAACCTCTCTCAATGGAAATACCAGCCTTGTGGAGAGGAGAGCTTACATTTTGGTGTGAAAGTCAGGGTGATTTTTCCTTTGGTAGTTTGTTTCCTGGCCTGAGAAAATATTTGTGTATAAATGTGTAAGGGGAATTACAGAAGCAGAGCTAAAATTTATTTTCTCTGAGCGTGTGTTAATATACTCCTACTAAAATCCAAAGTTCTCACTATCTAAAATACATTAATTAAATATTCCTGGAAATGTCCATGTCAAAATTGGTCAGTATTTATTAATATATATCTTTTCAACAGAGGAAAGATGAGACAAATACCAGTGGAATGGCCTCCCTGGTCCCACGTGTGTGTTCTCTGGATACTCTTCCCTATTAAGAAGAAATACTATATTTATTCCTCAGAGGTTTATTCTAAGAGAATAATGGAAGCAAATAGGAATGTTTACGTGTGATTCGAATTGTTTATTTGTTAAATATTTACATCTCTGCCTATGGGTTCCACAAGAAAACAAAAAGGGGCATTTTAAAAGAAAAGGATAAATTAGAATCGATGAATTTAGATGACTTAATTTTATTAAAAATTCAGAAATACAGGATAAATTGGAAGCCAAACACAGATAATTTAATTTTTGTTGTCTGCAGTGAGAGAATATTTCATTCCCTACTCTCGCTGTCTTAGAAAGGTATTAACTGCCGCGTGCAGCTTTTTGAAAGCAGCTGCGAGCCTGGATATCCCACTTACTTGCCAATATTTTATGACCAAACAGATGTGTACGCAAATCACACCTGTTCTAATTCCAGAAGCTCTGCTTCAGTCAATCACTTTAAAATAACTTCTGTCTCTAAGACATAAAATGTACTAGAGAATCTTGAAGGCTGGACAATGAAGGTGTCAGCAGCCCCACGACCAAGGGCACGGCTGAAACATATGGTCACATTTTCCATGCTTTCATGGGACTCTAGGGAGCACTCAATGACAAATCAATGAAAACTTCCCATGGATGGGAAAGTGAGAAGCCCAGAGAATGTGGTGGGGGTGGGGCAGGGAGGACAAGAAAGCTCATCTTGCTCTGTGAATGCTTTTCTTCTGCTCCTCTGTTCAGAAAATTCTTGAAGTCATAATGGCCTTCCGTGAGATAGTCAGAGCAGCTACATCTTATTTTGAAAGTCAAACTTGTCCTCTCAGAAAGTGAAAGGTAAAGTACTTGCCATTTAATTTTTTGATACTCTTAAATTATTTTTGTTTTTTTCTGGCACAAACCAGGCGTCACAACCCAGAAGAGTATATATATGTATGTATGTGTGTGTGTGTATGTGTATATGTGTGTATATATATATATATATATATATATATAAAATATATTATATATATGATAATGATATACTAATAAGGTAAGATTCTCCTGGATCTTTCACCCACATCCCCAGATACCACTGTTTTGTTGGAATTCAGAGTATTTAAAAAAAAAAAATCTAAAGAGCTCTTTTTGTCACAGAGAAATAAATTGATTTTAAGTGATGATGGGCCTGTGTAAACTATGTTCCGACCCAGGTCCCTGTACTTTTCTTTTTCTGTACCTGGTCTCATGTTGTTTCTGATTGGTAAAGGCAGGCTGCTGTGTATATGGTCACAGTTTCCTGTGCTTTATTTGGAAATAGTAAACTTACTTTTCACTGCATTCCTTGCACACACTTAACAGCTAATTGTGAAAGCCGTTGTGTCTGTCGAGTCTGGTGTTTTTGTCCAGAGCAGTCACATTCATGGTAGTCCCTTTAGTTACTCGGCTAATTATCTCACCAGTAGGCACAGTCATTGTCATTGCGAGTTCACTTCCTTTTTTCTTCAATTGTCCTTTCCTGTTTCATCAATACAAATTCTTTGATATAAACAGAGAGCATGCTTAGATCTTACCACAAATATATTCCAATTTTATCTAATAAACTTTCATTGATAAATACCCTGCATCATTTTTTAGGACCTCAAAGTTTGCACCCAAGATCAGATCTCCCTCAAAGAGCTTCTACTATGTGTTCTTGAGTTTTAAGATATAAAACTTCAATTGCCTTAGAAACAGATTTGTGCAGAATGCAGTCTGAAAAAAAGCTACAACTTCAGTTTTACAATGTGGGGATTATTGTTATTCACCATGTGTACCTACATCTGTGCAGGAAACAAAAAGGCCCAGAACAGCACAGGCTTCTAAATCCTGAAACAGTCTGTGGGACTCTGTAGATGCAATGATGCTCCTACCATCTAGCTAGATCTGTTCTCTGTGGTGTCATTTCCAGGAGCGATGAGCAAGAAGAGGGCTCCCCTTATCTTTAGTCCCTCCTGCTCAGATGTGGTGGCTGTGTAGTACAGACGGGGAAGGAATCTGGAGAGTGAGAATATTCAACATCATAGTGATATCATCGCTGAAACTCTCAGGATGGCAAAGGGATGTTTTTAGAGCCTTTTAAAGCTTCATCTGTTTGCTTCTGAGCCACACTCCCCACCAACACCGTCAGTTTGTCTCTTACCCCTTTCTCTTTTCACATGCAAATCCTGTGTTGTTATATGTTTGTGAAGTAATACACCAAAATAAAACTATGGTAGCAGTTTCAATTAATGTTATTATGAAGCAATATTTATTAATGTACAAGTCGACAGCCATACACATCATTCATGATTCATTGATTTCTCTGACATCTGGAAAGGATTTGGGATTTGATCTGTACTAGAACACATCACTGGCTTGGCTATGTTCTGTGGTTACCAGGCTAGAGAAAATAGTATGATGCAACTATACTTTGAGCTCTGAGAAACAGAAAGGACATGGTTTTGAAATATCTCAGACTGATTTTGGTGTTTTTTTTTCAATGGGGCTTGAGATGAGAAAATTCTGCAAAAAGGAGCAGACCAATACCATGAACACTCTTGTCAATTAAGGGAGTACCCCACAAAAGGTTACTATGTATGTCTCCTATTGATTACTTGAAGATACAGTTTTGCTTGCCAAAACACGGAAAAGGATGACCATGTATATAACAAAACCAGAAATGTTGTAAAGGCAGAAAATTCTGAACTTGTCTCTAAACACATATCTCCTGAGTCCAAATTTAATATAACTGTTGAGCACAGTCGAACACCACAAAGGAATAGCTTAGGAGACAGGGCTATCCCAAACTGCAAAAACATACTTTGGGAAAATGATACCTCTCCCCCCACCCCCAAATCACAACCACCCTAGCCTCAAAATCATCTGTACTTTTTATAATTATTTACTACAGACTTGAAAATAATTAAGTAAAATGAGTAGAATCCCAGAAATTCTGCTTACCACAGCAGTTCAATACAAAGTCTTTTCAAGCTGGAGGTTATTGGCAGTGGGGAAGGAGGCAGCAAGGTACTGGGGAAGGGCGCTGGGGACCGTCCAGATGCATTGGTGTGTAGCCACCATGGTCCATTTACTGTGCCTCCTGGCACCTCTCCCGGCACAGCCTCTGCTCACATTGCCATCCTCACACCTGAGTGGTTGATGACATCAACTGGGGACAGTGATTACCGCCGTCAGGATGTGGTGTGCCTGCCTGATAAGAGTAAGTCAACACGGGCAAGCTTTATCAGTTAAATACTGGAATTTTTCCTATAATTAAAGCTATGTCTTTTTCTATAACTATCCATCTATGGCAAATCTAGGGCTTCCCAATAAGTTCATATTTTTCCAAAAAATCAAGACGAAGACAGGGATATTGAATGTATTGAGTTTACTTTAGCACTGGTTTTTGTGAGGTCCCCCCCTCCCCCCAGTTCAGTGCTAGTGTATTTGTTCTGATTTGTTGTCCTAGTTTTTTGGCTGGAATTTGTCTTCAGTTTTAGGCCTTTGCTTTTTGACGATTTTTCATTCCAATGTGGAACAGGCAAAATATACAGAATGTTTTCCATGCAAGAGAGTGGTAGTATGAATTCTTAAGTAATTTGACAAGATGCTATGGATCTGTGAGATTCAGTCCTGTTTAGTGACATAGATGATGATGTGTGGTTTGAACTGCTCTTTCTGAAGGTACACATTTTTCCCTTCTTGCTGAGAGCCTGTCTTTATCAGAAAGTCCAGAAATATTCTTAGTGTAATACACGTGACATATATTTGTGTATAAATTTCTCTAGGTATTTCACGTCATAGAATATTACCATCCGGGATTCCCAGAACTCCCAGAAATATTTTAAGCAGGATAAATATTTTTACCTTAGTCAAATTTAGACATTTAACATAAACCATGCCATATGATGTTTTATATATGAAACCAAGTACGTGCATGTGGTACACACCTTGAAAGGTACGGAACAGAGGGACGCTTGGGTGGCACAGTTGGTTGAACGACTGCCTCCGGCTCAGGGCGTGATCCTGGAGTCCCGGGATCGAGTCCCACATCAGGCTCCCAGCTCCATGGGGAGTCTGCTTCGCTCTCTGACCTTCTCCTCGCTCATTCTCTCTCACTGTCTCTCTCTCTCAAATAAATAAAATAAAATCTTTAAAAAAAAAAAAAAAGGTACGGAACAGAGATTCAGCGAAAAATAAGTCAGTACCCAGTCACCATAATCTCTCAATCATTTTTTCTCTATGTTTCTATATAGATATAGATAAAACATACATTATATACGATATCTATATCTAACTCATTGAATCAATCCCCTGTTGATGATATTTAGGTTGTTTTCCTTTTTTTTTTTTTTTTAACAAATGATGCTGTGTATTTATTTATTTAAAGATTTGTTTATTTATTTGTGAGAGGGAGAGCGCATGCATATGTGTGCTTGTGTACACAGAGGCAGGGCAGAGGGAGAGAGAGAATCTTCAGCAGACTCCCAGCTGAGCACAGGGCTGGCTGTGGGGCTTGACATGGGGCTCAATCTCACAGACCTGAGATTATAACCTGAGCCAAAATCTGGAATTGGAGGCTGATCCACCCAGGCCACCAAGTGAGGGTGTGTGTTTAGAACACTCTCCCCATAGGTATCTAGACTACTCATTTCATTCAGATCTCTATTTAAATGTCATCTCCTTACTTACCTTATATAAAATAACAACCTACCCTCATTACTTCCTACCCTTTTTACTCGATTTTTCCTTCATGCCTCTGCTTGACCTAATCTGTGTTTAGTTTTTTATAGCCTATCTCCCCAACCAACATTAGCTTCATGAGACTCTCCTCTATTTGCTGCTCTATCCCCAGTGCCTAGAATGGAAGTTTACACGCAGCTGGTGCTTACTAATACTTATTAAATGAATAGGTCATTTTGCACACTTGTGAGTATACTTATAGGAAAAATTACCAGAAGTGGAATTGCTGTGTTAAAAGGTATGGACACTTGTAATTTTGACACATATTGCCAAATCGCTTTCCCCAAAAATTGCAGAAATTTATACTTCTATCAGCAATGTACTAAAAACATCAAACTTTATTTTTTTTCCAAGTTGAAATAACCTATGGTGTCATGGTTTCTCATATTAGTTATAATTTGTGTTTCTTTATTGTAAGTGAATCGCAAATTATCAAAAGTTTTTAACTGTCCGTGAAGACTGAACACGGAGCGTTTTCATCTGAGCTTTCTCAAAGACCTGAAGATCTTCCTGACATTCCTTTTCTGATACTAGAAGTTGCTTAATCTCTGCCCTCCTGGACCCTAGGTACATAGTAGCTCCAAGTGTTAAACATTGTTAGTATTAAACAGTGGCTAGTAAAATCAGGCATTAAATTTATTTCCTTAATTGCAGTTCCCAAGTTTTCTTCTTATGAAGATGTCCATTTCCCAGGTATTTCCTGCTCTAGACTTTAACTTTCAGGGATCACAGAATTTCCAGCAACCTGAGAAAACCTCTTCTTTCAAAAACCTTTAGTATCTTTCCCTATAAAGTGCCCCACACATTGCTGTCAGTTAAACAGCCTGATAAGCAAATTTATAGGTAAATTTTGGTAGTGATTTTTGACTTTTAGATTTCTTATGCAATAAAATTTATCTAACTTTCCTTGTACCTTATGCCATTTGATAGTCTCCTACTTTCAGGCCATATTTAGGAACCCAGTTTTTACCACCAGGAACACCAACATCAAGCAGTATATTCTAGTATAATGCTTAAAGACACAGGCTTTGGTACATAATTGGATCTGAATAAAAGAGTGACCTCAAATCATTGTGCTGCTTCTTAATTAACCTTAACCCAGATTTCTTTAGACTCCCTTTTTAAAAATATTTAGATGTGCTAAGCCCACATATTTGGAAAACAATAAATAGTTTCACTGACATGCAAAATAAGAGTTTTCTGTGGAAATCCATTCTTTGGCTTGTTGGATAAAATCTAAATGCATAAAATACATTATTTTGCAAGCAAAATAAACAATGTCACTAAGATGACCTTCCACATTGGATCCTCTGCTACTGCAACTCTAATCATACCAAAATTTGCAAAGTTTCCCCTCCCCCCTCAAAGAATAGAAAGCACGTATTATTTACCTTTTATGACCTGCACCCAAACTTTGAAAATGATGCCATTACAAGAACACTGAAACAAGGACATCAAAACAATTTTCAGTTTTCCTGAAAAGGTGTGTTGTATTCTTTCTAACCAGAAATCAAATGTATCATGTAACATGTGATTTTCTATTTTTGAGTGTTAGCCTAGGATCTTCTGATTTTACTGTGGTTTGTGCTTATAAATTTGCTATGTGATATTTGTTAGATAATACCTTCATTTCCTTTCCATTAGGTGGAGGATTATGAAGAATCATTGTTTAACATATATAAATAGCATGATGAAATCTAATATTTAATTAATTTAGTAATATATTGATCAAAATGTAACCTAAAGATCAGAGGAACATTTTTTTCTCTAAAATATTTTTTCTGAAATTCTCATATCAGTAAACATGATATTTAAAAAATTACACAAACCATCAAACACATCGTGTGTATACATACAACTAGTCAGGGAAAAATGAGGTAATAAAGGATTTTTATTTTATAATGGCACAGGAAGATTTGCACTTATATTCATGTTGGACATAACCTTGATAAGAAAAATCCTTTAAAACTGTTTTTATAAGCAGTAGCCATAATGTTAGGGCCCAGTGATTATGAAAAACTGCAGTGGCTAAGAGAAGATAACCTTGACACTATTATATAAAATCCCTGAAGTGTTATGGATGACTATGTTGTATAAATGTAACTTAGAAACGTCTTCATGCTGAGATTTAATACTTGGGGGTCAGTGCGGTGGTAAAGTTTGAAAAAAAAAATCAGCTAAACAACCTTCATTATTGTGTCCACCAGGGAGTCTCAGTATGAAATCTTTCGCATCAAGAATGAGTCAAGAAGCCTAAAGCGTGCAGGGGATCAACCAAGCAATGCCAGAATTCTTAAAAAGAAACATGAACTCCTGAACTCTTGCAATAAAGTTTCACATAAATGTGCTTAATCGTATATCATTTAAAAATGAATTTCCAAGTCTCCCAGGATATATATTCTTTGATCACTTAGTCATTTTCTAAAAGGCAGTTGAGTTAATAAAAAAGATAAAAATGTTAGTTTATAACATTATCACATACAATACACATTAAAAATTAAAGTATTAAGAGCAGTTAAATAAGAAACTCATTTTCAAGGTAGATTTTTGGACAGTGAAGCTATTTTGTGTGATCCCATGATGACGGATGCTTGTCATCACACATTTGTCTAAACCCATATGATGTATAATGCCAGTCATGAAAAGTAATGTAAACTAGAGTGTTGGATGAATATAATGAGTGGGTGTAGGTTCATTGATTGTAATGAATGTACCATTCTGGTGGGGGATGTTGATAATGAGGGAGGTTGTGCATGTTGGAGCAGGGAGTATATGAGAAATCTCTGTGCTTTCTGCTTCATATCACTATGAACCCAAAACTGCTCAGAAAAAAATATCTATTTTTAAAATCTCATTTTCTTTTATTTTTATATTTAAATGTCCACAGCTTTTTGGAGGTATAAGGGATATGCAATAAACTGCACCTATCTGTAATGTATGTTTTGGCAGACATTTCATACACCAGTAGAAGTATCAATGCAAAAAAAGTGAACATTTCCATTACCTCTAAGAATTTCCTTATGCACCCTTGAAATCCTCCCTCCGTTCCTGCCAGACCTCAGTTCCCAGATAACCACTATGCTGTATTGTCACTATAGATAAATTAGTATTTTCTAAAGCTTACATAAATGTAATCTATTTGTCTTCTCTCACTCAGAATAACTATTTGAAAACCATCTATGTTGTCACATTTATCGATATTCCAATTCTTTCTTACTCCTGAGTAGTATTCTCTTGTATGGGTGTACAAAAATTTGTTTATCTATTCACCTGTTAATGGAAATTTGGTTGTATCTGGCTTCTGCAATTACAAACAAAGCTGGTATGAACATTTATGTATGGGTCTTTGTATGAACATATGCTTTCTTTTCTCTTGGGAAAATACCTACGAGTAAAATGGCTGAACTATGTGGTATATGTATATTTAACTTTTTAATAAAGTACCAGACTATTTCCAAAATGCTCTACCATTTCATTTTACCACTAGTAGCATGGTAATAGAGACTTCCAGTTCCTTTACATGCTTACAAGCAAAGACTTGGCATGGCCAATCTTTTTAATTTAATTTAATTTTTAGAAGCTTTTATTTATTTGAGAGAGAGAGAGAGCACAAACAGTGGGAGATGCAGAGGGAGATGGAGAGGCAGTTTCTTTGCTGAGCAGAGAGCCCTATGCAGGGCTCAATCCCAGGACCCTGGGACCATGACCTCAGCTAAAGACGGATGCCTAACCGACTAAGCCACCCAGCTGCCCCCTGACTTTTTAATTTTAGACATTCTCATAGGTGAGTGGTGGTATACATTTTAGCTTGCCTTTACCTGTGACTAATGATATCGAACATCGTTGCATGTACTTACTTGTCATCTATGTATTTTTTTTTTTGGTGATGTGTCTGTTAAAATCTTTTACCATTTTAAAATAGAGTTGTTTGTTTTCTTATTATTAAGTTTTTTTTTTTAAAGATTTTATTTATTTATTTGACAGAGAGAAATCACAAGTAGTCGGAGAGGCAGGCAGAGAGAGAGAGGGAAGCAGGCTCCCTGCTGAGCAGAGAGCCCGATGCGGGACCCGATCCCAGGACCCTGAGACCATGACCTGAGCCGAAGGCAGCGGCTTAACCCACTGAGCCACCCAGGCGCCCCTTATTATTAAGTTTTAAGGGTTATCTTTTCAATATAATATAGATACAAGTTCTGTATCAGAGCTCGGCTTTACAATTAATTACTCCTAGTTTGTGGTTTTTACTTGAATTTCCTTGTCTCTTTCAAAGAAGAGAATTGTGCTATTTTCCTTATTTTTGTTCCCCTATAAGTAATGTGTATTTTTTTCTTTTAGCTGCTTTTAAGGCTCCCTCTTTAACATTGGTTTTGAGCAATTTGATTATGATATACCTTACTGTAGTTTTTTTCCCCAAGTTTTTTGTGCTTAAAGTTTGTCAAGATTCTGAATCTGTGGGTCTAATTGTCATCAAATGTGGAAAATTTCAGCCATTATTTCTTCAAATATATTTTCTGCTTTCCCCTTACTATTCTGTTGTTTGGGAACTCCAATTATACAAATATTAGGTCACTTGAAATTGTCTGAAATTACGGACTCACTTTTTATTTAAGAATTTTTTTCCTATCTGTATTTCATTTTGTATTGTATCTCTAAGTTGACTGACCTTTTCTTCTGCAATATAATCTGCTTTTAATCCCACCCTGTTTATTTTTCAACTCCAGCATTGTAGTTTTCACCTTTGGAAGTTTGGTGTGGATTTTTTCAAAGATTTTTAAAATCTATTTATTTAGAGGGAGAGTGTGTGCAAGTGCAGGGAGGGGCCGAAAGAGAAGGAGAAAGAAAATCTCAAGCAGACTCCGTGCTGAGCACAGAGCCAGATGTGGGGCTTGATCTCAAGACCACGAGATCATGACCTGTGCTGAAATCAAGAGTTGGATGCTTAACAGCCTGAGCAACTCAGGCACCAAGACAAGGATCTTATTTTGGATTTTCAATGTCTATATTTAACTTTCGGAACATATGGAATAGTTACAACAACTGTTCCAATGTTGCTGTCTAATAATTCTAACATCTGTGTCAGTTCTGACTCTGTTGATTCTCCTCATTATGCGTTGTACCTCCCTGCTTCTTTGCATGACTGATATTCTTGGATTGGATGTCAGCCATTGTGAATTTTATCTTGTTAAGTGTTGGATAATTTTATGTTTCTGTAAGTTTTCTTGAGCTTTGTTCTAGGATACAGTTAATTGGTTTAGAATCAATTTGATCCTTTCATCTTATTTTTATGATTTGTCAGGTAGATTGGGGGTAATGATCAGTCTAGGACTAATTATTCCCCACCACTGAGGCAAGACCTCCTGAATATTCTACCCAATGCCTCATGCATTATGACATTTTGAAGTCTGGCTGCTGTGAATAGGTCCTCCTTCCATTTCTGGGCAAACACCTGGCATTGTTCCCTTTAATTATTTCAGATGGTTCTTTCCCTGGATTTGGGTAATTTCCTCACATATGGAGTGCTGATCAGTACTCAGCTAAATACTCAAGAACAACTTGAGTTTTCTGGATTTCTCTCTTCATGGAGCTTTCTCCTTTCTGATATTCTCTTATGAGTCCTGGCCTCTTCAGTATCCCTGGAATCTCAACCATGTCTCCTCAACTCTGAGAGATCATCAGGCTCCGCTTAGGTTCCTCCTTCCTGTGCCCAGTCCTGGAAACTCCTTCAAGTAGTAAGTTGGGCAACTGTAGGGCTCTCTTCATTTGTTTCCTGCTCTCAGGGGCCACAGCTCTTCATTCCTCATGCAGTGTCTTAAAACTTGACTTCCTTTATTTTATCTGCTTTTGTTTTAGATTGTTTCAGGCAGGGCATTCCTTTTCTTGCTTAGAAGTGAAGGTCTCCAAAAACTAATTTTTTAAACATCTGGTTTTTGGAGAAGAACATGGTAATATTTTTAAGATGCACATAAGGAGATAGGTAAGTGCAATATTTCTGTTTACATAGAGAATTTATCCTAAGGTACAATGTTAATAGTTTGGATTTTCCTTTAATTTGTTCTGATCTTGAAATGATTATTATTTAATATATATTAAGCCTTCTAGATATAGGTACCATAGCTATATTTTAATTAATCAAAGTCCTGCCTTGAGGAACTTGAAATCTAATAACACAAAAGATATATAATATTGGAACTCCAATACAGAATTAAAATGTACATGGGCAAAGATAGCTAATGTGGAAATGCACAAGGCTCAAACTTTAATCTTCCCCTTTTAAAACTTTCTTTAAGTGGAAGAGTCAAGCTATGACATAATAATGGAAGGAATGATTATTGAGATTTATGAGAGGAGATAAATTATGTAAATTCTGTAACTGGAATATTGTAGGATGATCTTATAGAAATAGAAAAGATGAGATGATCCTTTGAACAACCTCTGGAGGTATTTGGTGGGTGTTATTACCTCAGTTTTAAAGAAGACACTGAAGGCTTGTTAGAAAAATAGTGGATTCTTTAAAGACATACCTCCCTGGCTGTTGGAATGGAGCTGACCACACCTTTCCTGAGGCCCCATAATTGTTTCTTTCTCATACCAACTGTGAGATCACACCAAACCTAACCCCATCGTTCACATATTTTGGTCCCTTACTACAATGTATATAGATTGATCGCATAAAAAAATACGTATTTGGGGGATACAATGTGACCTGGAGGTGGTAGATACTTCCAGGAAGTGGTACTTAAGAGTTCATGTGTGCTTCTACTTTTGAGCTGTATAACAATTTTGTGGTTTTGACACTGTTGCTGAACTGTACTGTATCTTATCTATCTTTGAATTTCTATTACTTAACATGACATTCTACGTACAATAAGGAAGTGGCCAATAAATGATTATGAAATAAATGAAAAAATGAATACCCTGAATTTTAGAAGAATGGAGCTAAAGTATACTACCTTTAAACTTAAGACAGCACAATTCTTCTTTATCTTTTCTTAATATTTCTTTAAGAAGAGGCAAACATTTGTAAAGAAATGCAAGAATCAAAGCCTCTCCTAATCTCACATCTTCAATGTTTGAAAGAGTAACAAAGGGTTTATTGTTTTATACTTTTTACTCTTTTTCATATCTCCTTTTCCTTTTCCTCCCAATCACATACAAATTACAAACTCAGTTTAATCACTCCCCACTGTCTCCATCATTGCCCGCAACTAGAAGCTACCATGACCTTACCTGCCTTCTAGCAAATCGTTTCTCTGTTTCTATTCTTGCTTTTTTTCTACCCTTCCCTTTCTGTGATCTGTTCTTTACATAGCAGCCAGAGTGAATTTTAAATGTACTTTATTACTCCTTCGGTTAAGATTTTTGATGTCTTTCCATCAAACTGAAACTAAGTTCTACACTCTATTTTATGACCTATCAAACCCAGTAAGGTGCACTGTGGCCACTGCTGCCACAAAGCCTGCTTTTCCTAGCAAATCTCCCCTGCCTCACTCTGCTTCCATTGGCCTGGGTACTCTAAACACTAACTGTGGGGACGCCTGGGTGTCTCAGTGGGTTAAGTGTCTGCCTTTGGCTCGGGTCATGATCCCGGTTTCCTGGGATCAAGTCCCATATCAGGCTTCTTGCTCAGCAGAGAGCCTACTTTTCCCTTTGCCCCTGCTTGTGCTCTCTCTGTGTCTCTCTGGGACAAATTAATAAATAAAAACTAAAAAAAAATTAAAAAATTAAAAAAAAAAAAACCAAAACCCACTAACTGTGTCTCACTTGCTGTCACCTCTACTTGGAATGCTTTGCTCCATTTTATCCTGAAATGATTTGGATAATGATTATCTCCAATAGAACAAACCTATAAAGCTTACAGTGGACTCCACTGAAAAACAACACACATTTGGACACATATATTATATGTTGAAGAACTGTCACAGTCACTTCTAGTTACAAAGCTTGTGGAAAAAAAGATGGCTTCCTCTCATTGTATAATAGGGTTGGTTTGTGGTCAAGGAGAAGCTGTTCTGTGGCTCATGAGTACCTCGAGAGGCTGGCATTACCATTTGAACCGTAAATTCCCTAGCACCTATGTTGGTAAAACAAACAGCTGTCATTCCTTCTGTCTCCCTCAGCGTGTTGTCACCTCCACAGTCAGCATTTTTCAGCTTGAAAGAGTGTCCTTAGGGTGTAACACCTAACCTTCCCTCCAAGGTCAATTGCAGTTCAGTTGACAGGGACAGAGCTATTACAGCTATGTTACACGATTTGTTTTTTACTCAGATCCATTTTACACCATTAATATGGGTATTGCTGTTCTGCTAGAAAAAGAAGGCTATGTTCAGGGAGAAGAACATGAAAAATGACCTGGGGAGAAATACGATCTTTCTAACAAAGAGATATGTAAGAACTTATTAAAAACATACCATTTATAATGCACAAATTGTAGTCATTGCTGTGGCCATCATTGTTATTCTGAACTGCTTCTGCAGACTTTCAAAGGAGACCGGTGTCCTCAGACAGTCTCTTTTGTCAATGATGGATTTTTCTTTTTATGTTGCAGTACTATAGGATTTGTTCCTCTGCTTAGTTCAAAGGGCTGTACTTCTGTTCATCCCTGTTTTCACCAATTTTCCCCATTTTGTCTCTTCTAAGCTGGTTACAGGAGTTAAGAATTTTTTTCCCCCTTTCTGAAAATAAACTGAACAAAAATCACCTTTCTGCTTTAGGGAATTTAAAACTTCCATTAAAATATTAATAAGAAGATGATCCCTATAGAATCTCTGTAACAATCAATTTTGCTTCATGTCAGAGTGTTTTGACACCTTGTGTTTTAACGTCTGTGGGTACTATGCATTTGTATGACACTAAAGAAAATGACACCTGTCTACCTCAGTGGACTTTTTATATACCTGCTTGGAGAGTTTTTTACAAATATTTGGTTTCTCCTTTCCAGGGTAGAAATTGCCACTGAGGCATCATTTGAACTAGTTCAACCAACATGTTGGTAATCATGAACAAATAGGGGTAGATAGACTATGCTGGTGACTAAAAATCAGGAGTTGTATTGTTTAATTTGAAGAAAACCTCTGTGTTGGTGGTAGTGTGACAAGTCCAACGACCAATAGTAAGTGGAAGGAAGACAATATAAGATAAAAAAGAACTGTGGATAATGTCAACCTTTTATTATATAACTAAACTGAGGAAGTTGTATGACCAGTGACAATGCTTCCCCGTGTAGAATAGATGATGCCTAGAGTTCAAGTCATGCAAGGGATTAAACACTATTTATTTTGTAGATCTGGGGCTGTGATGGACTGAATATTTGTGTTCAGTCCCTTTTGAAACCTTAAACCTCAATGTGATGGTATTTAAAGAGGGTGCCTTGAGAGGTAATTGGGGTTAGATGAGGTCAAGATGGTGGGGCCCTCATGGTGGGAGTAATGCCCTGGTAAGACAAGACACCAGAAGGATAACTGTCTCTTTCTCTCTCTCTGTGCGCACAAAGAGGAGGACATGTAAGCACATTATGAGATGTGT
Source organism: Neogale vison (assembly GCF_020171115.1). Classification (NCBI taxonomy): domain Eukaryota; kingdom Metazoa; phylum Chordata; class Mammalia; order Carnivora; family Mustelidae; genus Neogale; species Neogale vison. The sequence goes on from NC_058091.1 coordinate 103,687,874, forward strand.
GAGATAAGAAGAGAGGTTGTAGAAAGAACCTGCCTCATCAGAACCTTGACTGTGGACATTCCAGCCTCCAGAGCTGTGAGACCCTGTTACCTAAACCATCCAGTCCATGGTATTTGGTTATGGCAACTTGAATGGACTAAGATGGGCAATGAGAATGTGTGTGTGTGTGTGTGTGTGTGTGTGTGTGTGTGAATTTGACATAGCAAGAAGAGAATCTAGTACAACATTTTTATATTAAAGCTTTCTCACATTACTGAGGTTGACCTATCTCAGTCTCCCACCAAGTAATGAGTTCCCACTTGAAAGAAAGCAAATTGTAAATCCTGCTCTCCTCTCAATCGGTGCCTGTTATTTATGTTAGTCTCGGATCTCCTTGTTATTGAGACATGGTTTTTATTTTTGTTTTTAAAGTGATGGGGGCTCGGAAGACGAAGAACAACTCACCATTTTCATTTATGGTAGACTCTGATAGAGTTTTGCATTAACTAAAAGGGTGTTCAGTAAGAATGAAGGGAAGTCTTTGCTCCTCAGGGAAGTTCAGAAATTAGACAGTGGGTGATTGTTGTTGGAGAGGGTGAAGTTTGGGAGGAGAGGAGTGATTTGGTTCCAGCTCCTCTAGCTCCTCTGCATTTGTCTTGCTCCAAGACTCAATCCTCTCCTTCCATTTCCTTTCCCTGTCTAGCAGCTGTCATAAGCCACTGTTTTAATATTTAGCCCATTGGGGAAGAGAGTGCCTGAAAAAATCAGAGCTAATCTACCCCTGGATATTTTGGAGGAGCTGGTGGTTTTGTATGAATAGTAACTGTAAGTTACTCTCATTTCCCCACCCCCTGTTACACATAAATAAGAGTTAGAAGTACTCAACAGCAGATGTTTATGGAATCACCCCTATGTACTACACATTTTGTTAAGCCTCAAGGTACAAAGATGAATAAGGCCTGGTCTCTGAACTTGAAATGCTTTCATTCCAAGGCGTCGTGGAAGAGTGGATGGAATAAGGCACCAAGTAAAGAAATAATAATAAAAATAAATAATACTATGTGATATTTTCCACTTGAGGAAGGAGAGCTTCATTCAGGGATGGTCAGAGGGAGGATTTAATAGGATTTTAAAGTGAAAGTAAGAGTTGAACTTGGAGCTTGAATAATAAAAGTCTACCAAATAGGAGTGGGCAATAAGAGCCTTCCAAGGCAGGTAGGTATGAGAAGATTTGCAGTGTTCAGAAGGCTGACAATATGGCTGTAAGTGGGTTTATGGGACAGAAGAGGCAGGAGATGAGCTTGGAAAGTTGGTTAATATCTGGATTGTAAGCCAGGGTTGGGAGGTTCTTCTATTCCAGTTGTGGCCACAGGAAAGCACCAAGAGTTTTAGGTAAGAAGGTATTAATGAGAGCTTGTTTTCTCAAAATCCACTTAGGCTGCCTGTGAAGGGTGGATTGATAGGGTTTAGGGAGATAAGATTGGAGCTTGTGGTAATGTTTGGAGTGATGAGGATGCCTCAGTTAAGGCAATTGGAATGGAGAGAAGGAACTGGAGAGTTGCCAGAGATAGAAACGACAGGGCTTGGTGGATTGAGAAAGGAAAAACCATTGGGTTTGCCAATCTGCAAGAGTTTAGGCCTAGAGAGGATAGAACTGGTTAAAAAAAAATTAGGAAATTCATGCCTTCAATTGGGCATGATGAAAACAAACTGATAAAATCATTTATACCTGAAGACACTTAAATTTATATGATATAAATATATATGAATATATATAAATATATATATGACATAAAGTACATATAAATTTATGTCACGTGTCATAAAAATTATTTATATCAACAAAATTCTTAGTGCATTTGTGGACAAGAATGACTAGTTTCCTTCTGTATCCAAATATTTTTAATGGGTTTACCCTACCTTTAAGAACAACATAGAAGAGTAATGTGTGCCATATTGAAACTCATAAAGCAAGTTAATGCCAAAGTTAAATCTCACTTAAATTTAACTTTTTTATGGAATTGTTTATTCAAAAATATGTTTGAATTGGTCACGAGCCAAGGTATCATTTCAATAAATAGAAACCAAAAATTATACTTTGGAGCATCCTCTCTCTACCCCTTTCCTGTCACGAATCTATTGTAATTCAGCTTACATACTTTTTAAAGAAAGAACTGTAAGTTGGTAAACATGCTTTCCAAGGAATCATGGGAATAAAACACACTTTCCAAGTTCCACTTAAATAAACAAAACATCTCTCTTTTAATTTTGAGAACTCATTACTCATGAGTTCCTGAGGTTTTCATAAATTTCTGAGCTTGCTGATTATCTTTGAGACACTAAAGAATAGCTTTATGACATCTTTTTCCTTGGTCTTAATTAAAACAACATAAAATTTTATTTTGTAAGTGTTTTAAGACACTTCCTTCTGGAATAGCATTTAATTCCTTGCCAAGTGTTTTCTTTCATAGGTCTTTATAAAAGCAAAACATGAACAATAAAATAGTTTAACGTTTTTCTGGCACTATTATAAAAAGTCATGCATTTTATTCGTTAGTAAAATTCTCACAATAAATACCCATCTACCCACCCTTTCACTTCTTCCTATTTTTTTTCCATTTCTTTTTAAAAATTCATTTATTTTCCATGCATTAAATATTTATTGTTTACTATGGGCCAGACACTGCTACATGTTATCTTCTTGTGTTTCTGCTGTTTGCCCTCCTTTCCTACATTTTCCTTACTTCTGGTTTCCCATTCATTTTTTTCAGACAAGGTACTAGTGTGGGGGATAAGAATGGTGAATGAAGTACGATTTTTGTTTTTGAGGAATTCATGGACAATACACTTACATACATGCATATCCAAGTTATTTACACTTGTGATTTCTTTGTGGTCATGTAAAATGTATTGATTTTTAAGACCAAAAGTAATTACTACATGCAATCGCTAAAAGAGATCCTGGGTATTAGAGTATGTGAAATCATGTCTCACTTAAATTGGCAAAAATCACATTTTCTGTTTGCTTAGTACTTCTCAAATAAACAAAATTTTCTTAATTACAAGTGAGTTTTGAAATAACAAAATTTTAAGCTAAAAGTTTTCTTCGAATGTGTATTGTTGTAATAAAAATAAGGCCAAAAATTTAGTCTTAAATTTAGCCTCTTAAAATACATGAGAGAATGGATTATTTTATTGAAGCTATTTGTATTTAGTAGGACTTAGCAAAATAATGAAGAAATGCTACTTGTATTTGTGATCTCCATGCCTTTTTTTTTTTCATTCATTCAATTGATTTTTATCCTCTGTGCTTTGCTCTAGACACCTTTCTAAGCACTGGGACTTCTTGACATTAAGATGCTTATAGTTTAGAAAGCAAGACCTGAAAAAGTCGATGTTATGTAGAGCTGTGGAACTTGTATTACTAGTGTTTAAATATAAAAATACTGGTTAAAAAGATACACTTCTCACTTTAAAAGAAAAATCAAGGTGTTTGTTCTTCTGCAAAATATTTTCTAATATTCTTCTTTGCGTTACAAAAAAGTAATTCTGAAAAATTATTATTTTAAGTGTTATTTTTATTTGCTTTTAATTATTAAATTCCCACTCCAAATATATTTATTGTAGGGTGGTTATATAACTTTGCAACTTTGGACTAGACTAATATGGTATGATTAAATGTTAATTCTTCTGTCTGTGGTGATCACAGAACCAAGAAACTATTTTATGTTTAGTCAGACTGATCTATTTTAAATCAGATTAAATAGACAAGATGTTGGGATTTTTTTCTGAAGCTAGTCAATCACCATATGTACATTGCTATGCTAAGAAACAAAATCTATAGGAAACGGAGTGTTTTCAAGGAAATATGCTACCCATCTGAATTTATAAGAGCTGATAACTCTTATTAAAAATATTTCCTGATAGAAATATTGATAAGGTAGTCAGAAATTTACCCATATAAAAAGTACCTGGCCAGAAGATTTTAAGAGCAATTTCTATTTAAAATAAGGAAACAGTTATTTTATATGAAAAGATGGAGGGCTTACCAATACTGTAAGACTTGTATATCAATAATAGGAAAACTGAATAAGGATACCACAAAAAGAGGAAATTAAAGATCTGTTTTATTTCTAAACATAAGCAAAAATAGCCTTAATAATGTGTTAAAAATTCAAGTCCATTATATATACTGAAATTTGAAATATCATGAGCATTGACATTAAAATCAGAAATTATCACTGTTAATATTTTTCAGGTGATCCAATAAATAGAACAAGAAATAATTGATAAATAGATCAGAGATACACACAAAAAATGTGGGGAAAAAATGAGTAATTTTAGACATTAAGGGTTTTTTTGTTTTTGTTTTTGTTTTGAGAGAGAGAGAGAGCGAGTGTGTGTGCAGGAGCCGGGGACTGGGGGACAGGAACAGACAGAAAGGCTCTGCACTCAGTGCAGACTACAAACCTGAGATCATGACCTGAGCTGAAATCAAGAGTTGGATGCTTAACAATCTAAGCCACCTGGGAACTCCGACATTAAGATTTCCTAATAAAATTTTTAACCAAATCATTAGGACTTTTAAAAGAATTAAGGAAGATGGCTTGTTATTCAGTCAACATACAAAAATCAATATACTCAAAGATGTCAACATTTAGAAATGAAATTTTCATCAATGTAATTGATGAAAGGACAGACTTTAAAATAGCCAAAAAGTGGAGTCCCTGGGTGGCCCAGTTGTTAGGGTGTCTGACTCTTGCTTATGGCTCAGGTGGTGATCCAGGGGTTGTGAGATTGAGCCCTGCGGCTGGTTCCACATTCAGTGGGAAACCTGCTTGGAATTCCCTCTCCCTCTGCCTCTCCCCTTGCTTCCACATATGTGTGTACTCTCTCTCTCAAATAAACAAATAAATAAACAAACAAATAAAATCTTTAAAAATAAGATACCCCCAAAGCTTAGAACATCCAGGAATAACTCTAACCAAAATGTGCAAGATCTATGTATAATTTCCTATCACTTTTGTATTAAATTACCACAGAATAAGCATTTTAAGGCAACACAAATTTACTGTCTTAAAGTTTTGGAATTCAGAAGTCCAAAATGGGTTCGTACAGCTGCATTCCTTTTAGAAGCTCTAGAGGACAATATTTTTCATTGCCCCTTCTAGTTTTTGGAGGCTTCCTGCATTCCCTAGCTTATGGCCATTTCCTCTATCTTCAAAGCCAGCAATGCATGATTGGATCTCTGCTTCTTCTTAGACTCTTCTGCCTCCCTCTTTCATTTTTCAAGGACTGTGATTAATTGGGTTTACCTGGATAATCCAGGATAATCTCCCCATTTCAAGGTCCTTGACTTAATCACATCTATAACATCCCTTTTGCCATGAAATGTAACACATTCAGGGATTTGCAGCACTAAGATGTGGAAATCTTTGGGGGTTCATTATTCAGACTATTGTAATCTATCTGAAAAAAATAAGAGTTGTATAACATGGTCATTAAAATTGTTAATTCTAAAGTCAGACTAGTTGAGTGGGAATCCTAATTCTATCACTTAAGTTTGCTTGTTTTATGATCTGAAAAAATGATCTTTTATGATTAATGTAATTTTGCTATGCTTCTTTTTCTTATCTGTAAAACAATAATATTTGTTCATTATTCCATAGAGAATGATTTTGGGAAATAATAAGATAGTCCATGCAAAGACTTTGGCACAATTTGATAGTTTAAGAAAATGTATCCATATTTACAGACAATAAAGAATTCTTGGCAAATATAATTGTGTTTATAAATATAGAATTTCAATAGAAGAATTGGAAGAAAAAAATTAAAGAAACATCATAATATAAATTAAGATGATAAAGGGAAAATAGGAGATAAGTTTCAGAGACATACAGAATAATTCCAGATATCTCCACATGTGATAATAGGCCTTCCAGGAAGAGAGAAAAGAAAGATTCAAAAAAGAAAATTATTAATGGAATACAAACTAGTTTCTCACAACTAAAGAATGACTGATTCTTCAAATGAAAGAGAATTATTAAATGTTAAATTAAGTGAATATATGACTTCCCAAGGAAAATATTGGATTCTTGAAAGCAGTGGAGTATAATGTTAAAAAAATGCCCCAAAATGAATTTCATCCTCAACTTCTATACCTAGTCAAACTATTACTCAACATGAACATAAAACCATTTTGAGACATGCAGAGACATAGAAAGTTTGTTTTTCATGTATTTTTCTTCACTGAAATAAAATGAGGGAATGAAATAAGATAGGAATGTGACATTTGGGAACAAAAAGAATTACCTAAAAAGAGAAATGCAGGCAGTCTCACAATGACAGCTGTGGATCAGATCTAGAATGTAATCAGTCTAAATTGGAGCAGGAGGAGAGAGGTCTTGTTAATTCATGATCTCTAGTGTGTTGCCCTAATCTGTATGATTCAAAATGGCTCACGACCATGTCTGCATTTCATCCAGCAGAAAGGAAAAGGGAAAGAGGAGGACTTCTCCTTAAGTACATGATCCATATGCAGCTCACATTATTTCTGCTCACTATTGGCCAGAATTTAGTCATAACTAGCTGAACCTAATCACACTTGCTGGAAGGGAAGCTTGGGCTCTCAACCCTGTGTCTTAAACTATTTCATACTCTATCTGCTCTTGAATACTATTTATTAAATGCTTACCATGTGGCAGACACTGTGACAAGTTCTTTTATTTTTTAAAATTTTTTTATTTTTTATAAACATATATTTTTATCCCCAGGGGTACAGGTCCATGAATCGCCAGGTCCACACACCCCATACACTCACCAAAGGACAAGTTCTTAAATTAATTCATTTTTTCTTCAAAAACAATCATAGAGGTATTGTCCACTTTTTATAAAGGACTCAGGAAGCTGAAGTTCTTTTCCCAATGTCACACAGCTAGTAAGTGGAAGAGTCAGGGCTAGAACTCACATCTCTCTGACTCTAGTGTTAATAATCTTTGCTGCTAAACTATACTGCCTTCATCCTGATTGCCAACCGATGCAATGAATTATGGTTCCTGACCACCAGAGCTTCACTCTTGGTGTCACAGATGAGGAAGTGCTGCACCCCTGCCCTGTATTATTTTATTGGGAGCTGTGGTCTCCTGACTGGATATAAAGAGACACTGATATTCAAGTTCCTTTGGGTAAAGAGCTTCTTTGTACAATGGGAGCGGTGGGGAGTGACTCTCGGCTATCTAGGCTATAATTACAGTTTCAAATGTATAAATTAAGGGTAATGGAAGTGTTTTTTTCACCTCTTATCTCCACATTATGGAAGTGCTTTAGACATGACTTGTGTGCTAATCATTTCTGAAATCCATTCATTTGCTTTGTATTTGGAGATAACTTGTTTCCCAAACTGGATAATTCCTTCACTGATATTCTTTATTTAAATGTTCTTACAACTTTGAGTCTTTAGCAACTTTAACTGGAAGGCAAGAGAAGGTGAATCAGGTCCAGCTATCTTGTTGCCTCCAAACTTGGAAATTACCCAAGGCCAGTCATTGTGCTATTAAGTAGCAGCTATTAAGGGAAAGATAGCTGAGCCATGGCTATTTTATATTCTCACAGGTCAGAGCAAATAGAATTTGACATCAGGGAAAGGAAGTTACAAAGAAACAAGGAAAGACTTTTACAAAATGGCAACACTGTTTAGCATGTACTTTCTTGGAGAATTAATGCTTACCTGTTGAAGAAGTCTCTATATGATTGTGATTGTGTATGTATTTGTGTGTGTAGGTAAGCAGGTATCTCAATGGCTAGGAAAATCAAAAGATGTGATCAAAAGTACCTGGTGGAGAAATTTTGAAGGGCACGAGACTTGAAGTGTTCTCTATCCCAGAGGTCTTTGGAGTATCAATGTTATGTTATACCTCGTTGTTCAGGCCTATTCTTCAAAGACAGAATGCCAAATACCACCACTGATCACATGGCTGAAACCCTCCAAAATTTTATTCCAGGTCAAATTAATCTGATTTGGGGAAGTGCGTGAAAAAGTACAGATGAATCTGGTTTGAAAACAGTATCTGTGGGCATACAGTGGGATTTGCCATGAGGTGGCCTCCAGCTGCATACAGGTTTGGGAGAGGCATGGAAGGAAGGTGGAAGCATAAAGACCTCAGAAGAGCAGAGAAAGGTTATGAGTGGGAAGTGACCAAGCAAGGAGTCCCAGGAAGGTTTATTTCTCCAGGCTTTTATCCTTTGGACTACCAGAAAAGCTGTATTTACTATACAGTTTTAGTTTTCTCCCATGAATAATTCTCTTTAATTTCTTCAACCCAAGTGAAGTTGAGTACTCCCATATAGCTGGGTGTGATAGAGTTGTTAAGGATAAAGTGAGGTAAAGGGAAATGTGACTTGCCCCCACATTAGCTCTCCAGAGATATAACAAAGGAATAACCTCAATCCCAGGAGCCTGGGAGGCACCAGGCAGGTCCACTGTGCTGTTCTAACTGTCAGAGACAGACGCTGATGGCAAGAGTCACGGTGGAGCAGGCAGTACAGGAAGGACTCACAGAAAACCTCTTTTCTCCTTATGTAACAGAGGGAAGTGATGCTTGTAAGGTGGAGGGGGACCAGGGGGTATACTTTGATATAAAGTTTGATATAAAGTGCTTGTTTACTTGTCTGTTTTTTGCAGAGTCATGATTTATGACCAGTTTCCTGGATTAAAATATAATAGCTAGATTAAAAAATAATAGCTAGATCATTGTGGTGATCATTTCACAATATACACAAATAGCAGATCATTATGTTGTACACCTGAAACTAATATAATGTATGTGTATCATACTTCAATAAAAAAGATTAAAAGATAATAAATGGTTTCTTCTGAGAATAACTACCATAAAAACTTGCCTAGATAAAATATTACTTTTCTCTATATATGTTCTGTACAAAGAAATACATTTTAAAGAGATTTCCTATGAGGACATTTGTACCTGGAATGAATGTTTATATGTCCTTTCACAAGTACAGTTCTGGTTAAAAACCAATATGCTTAGATTAGCACTTAAACCACAATTTGAAGGTGATGATATGTACCTAGCTTCCCATGCCTGCTGAAAAACAGGCTTGGGGAGATTTTTGTCAATAATTTACTAGCCTTCAGTAGTCTGTGCTGTGGAGCAACTGGAATCTTTTCCTCCTTTTTTGGATTGCGTAATTTTATATTTGTTTTGCCATCTTTCCTTTGTTTTGCCTATTTTTTTTTTCTTTATCCAAAACCACCCAATAAAGGATAACTTAAAATCTGAAATGTGCTTATCCTCCTGACTGCTTTGTTTCACCCTTCTGACTTCCCTGGCACTGGCTTATAGAAAGAAGTTTATTCTCATCATCAAGACACACTGGTCCTAGTGAGAACTCATTCTCAAGGCTAACCTCTTATCGATGCCCCACTGTCAGAAGAGTTACTTGGCTCCATTGAAAGCGATCTTGTGTTTTTTCCAGCTACAGCTGCTGCACAGAAATGAGATAATGAAGGTCTTAGAGTCATTTTATGGCCTACTCTTCATGTTCTCCAAGTCAGGAAATCTCTGGGTCTTGATTAAGATGCTCTCTCTTCTACCCTTAGGATCTAAATTGTAGTTTTCAAGCGTGTATCAGATGATGTGACTAAAAATCTTGGAAATTCTTACTGTGGTGAAAAAGAATAGGTGTTGCTTTGACTAGGGAAAATCCATAAGTAACCTGCAAAGGTCTTATCCTTGTCTATCGTTACTGAGTCTCGTGTGGGAGACAGTGGGTTGCAGTGATTAACATCTTTCCCATGTGTGGCCTTCCAGGTAAACTACCTCCGGTAAATGTATTGAGAAGTGCTCCTGTTAGGAGCTATGCCCTTCCACAATCTTGTTCAGTGTGTGGGGACTAGGAATCCACACTGATACCTAGAGAGTTTGAGAGTCACCTGCCCTCTTAATTTTATCCTAAACCAGCAGAATTTTTGGTTTTCCAGGTAGAGAACACAGAGATCTTTTCTATGGTCATCTGCTAGCTTGGATCCTGTGCAATTAAAAGTTATGTGAGTTAGTGTAGTACCACAGGCATTGATAAGGAAGATATTTTGAGTGATTCCATTATAAAATGACGTATTGTCAGTTTGCATGTCAAGGATTAATCAAAAGCACACAGGCAAATTCATGATTGCTTTTGGGTCTTCCAGGGAAAGCGACGCTAGTGGTTGCAAGAGATAATCCAAAATCTCTGTGGCATTGCACGATAAAAACTCATTTATCACTTATCATCCAGTCCAGTGGGGTAGGATGAGCTTTGTTACATTCTGTAATTCAAGAATTCAGACTTCTTTTATATTGTGGGACCAACATCTTCAAACATAGACTCTAAAGTTACTGCATAGCAGGAAGAGGGAGGGACTAGAGCAGGCTTCACAGACTGTAAATAACAATAGTTAATATTTTGTGTTTTGTGATAATATTTTGTGTTTTGTAATATTTTGGCTTTGTTGCAATTACTCAAATTTGTTGTGATAATAGAAAACTAGCTGTAATATAGCTTTGTTCCAATAAAACTTTATTTACAAAAGCATATGGTGGGCTGGTTTAGCCACTAGACTATAGCTTGCTGACTGCTGGATTAGTCTCGTTTAGGCTATATAGACACAGAATAGTATATATTTGTCTCACTCATACTGTTGGCCAAAAGTGAGTCATATGGTCTTAGCCAAACTGCGAGAGTTTAAAATGTAGTTTAGCTGGATGCCCAGAAGAGAAGAAAAAGTTATTATGGGCCCCAGGAGTCTCTGTTATGTTCTTCAACAGCTTAATGTGAATAAGCTCTTCCAGGCAAAACAGAAACTGCTAATGATTCAGTTTTATGCCTAGGATGTTAGATTATCCAAAGTTATATATTTCCTACTGTACTTTTTGTTTGAAAAGCCACTACAATGACAAAGCTCCAGAAAAGAGTCATTCTATAAGGTACACTGAGAATTACATTGCCTTCATGATCTTGGTCTTGATGTTTCACAGAACTGGAAGAACACTGCCTTTAATTAAAAGAAAGTGGATGGGTGCTGTGTGAATCCCTCTGGTGGGATGTGGAGCAAAGGAATTTCTACCGTCAGAGATTTTCTCAGAGACTCAACCTGAGGAGGTTGTCTTAGGCTTTTGAGATGTTATAACATAATATCATAGACCTGCTGGCTTAAAAACAACAGAAATTTATTTTTCAGTCCTCTGGGGGCTAGGAAGTCTAAGATTGAGGCATTGGCAGATTTAATGTCTGGTGAAGACCTACTTCTGGTTCATGGACAGTTAACTTTTCACTGTATCCTCACATGGCAGAAGAGGGTAGAGAGCTCTCTGGGATCTCTTTTATAAGGGCACTAAGTCCAGATTGTGAGGGTGCCACCTCATGACCTAATCACCTTCTAAAGAGACTACCTTCTAACATCTTCATAATGGGGATTAGGATTTTAATGTTGGAATTTGTTGGGTGGGGGGACACTGTCTGTAGCAGAGGGCTAGGAGAAGTAGGGTGGTTTTAATCGGCCCTCTCTTGTGGCTCTTTGCCACAAGGGTTGGAAGACCCCTGTTTATATTATTCTTATTTCATATAATAGTTAATTCCCAAAGACAAAGAGTACATTTCTCTGGAAAACTTTTCTTTCTTTTATAATCTTTCTTTTAGGTACATCATTCTCCACCAAGTGGCTGGTTCTAAATGTGTTTTAAATGTAATAAGCTAACAATAATCATTTAAGATAGCAGAGATGTAGAGGATAGCTCACTAATTTCCAAATCTAATCTAAGTTTGCCTTGAGCGAATTAATTTTTTTTTTTTTACATTTTAGCAATATCCTCTTTTCTTTTGTTTAATTGAGGACTAGATCTTCTCCCAAGTTCTGAAGACTAGATATTTTCCCAAGGCCAAGTTGTCTATATGAGGAATGTAGTGTTCATCTACAAATAATGCAGAGAAAGAGTAAGATAATGGCCAATTTTTAATATGCAAAGTGGGATTTTCAAGTAATTCTTGAGATGCAGGGAAAACCATTTTCATAAAATCTATCGCTTGCTATAAAGTATCAGATAATAACCAAATATGAAAGACTCCTGTGCATAGAATTCTGTCATATTTCAACATTTTCATCAATGATAGATTGTTGCTTGATGGTAGAAGGGCAAGACTAGCGGAAATGTTTTCAAAGCAAAACTTAGGGGATTTGTGGAAGAGGAAGACAAGAGGTGAGAAAAATGGGAGTTGATCAGGTTTCTGCTCTGATTTCCCTTCCTTGGGTTTTCTCTTTGGATTCTGGAGATTTCAATCCCTCAGGTTCAAATTTCCCAATTTACTCTCGGCTTCAGTATGGCATAGTTGAATATACAAGTGGCTAAGAAGTGGGCCAGGGCAAGGGCTATAGAATGGACTGTCTGAGCTGAGGCCAAAGGGAGGTTCAATTTACTTATTTTAATTTTCTTAAACCTTTCTCAAGGTGTAACTGATATATAAAAAATTCATAATTATTTAATGTATACAATTTGATGAGTTTGGATGTCTGTGTACCTCCCTGAAAGATAATTAATTATCTTACCATAATTAAGATAATAAATACAACCTTTGCCTCCCAAAGTTTCCTTGTGTTCTCTTTGTTTTGTGTGTGTATGTGTGTGTGTGAGAAGAATACTTGACATGAGATCTGTCCTCTTAGTAAAGTTGAAGCATACAATACAGTATTGTTTACTACAGGTACCGTGTTGTACCGCAGATCTCTAGAACTTACTCATCATGCAGCTGCATCTTTATACCCACTGATTAACAACTCCCCATTTTCCCTAACCCTCTGGCAACCACTACTGTGTTCTATGCTTCTGTGAGTTTGAGTATTTTAGGTATCGCATACAAGTGGAATCATGCAGTATTTGTCTTTTCACTTAGTGAAATGTCTGGGAAGTTCAGTTTAAACCTCAAAGGAGTCTAACCACTCGTGCCAACTGAGCTGAAGCTGAATCACCGCAGGAACACTACCAGGCCCTGACCTAGAAGGAAAAAAACTACAACTTATACATGACACTGCATCGTCTTTAAATGACAGAAGGTCAAACAATGTCCAGTCAGTGAAGAGATATCCTGGTCCTTGACACGAAAGGGCTCAGCATATGATGTGATACAAAGACTCATTATGGCTCTAAGAACGACAACTATCCCTAAAGCCGAGAGATCCCATGTCTTGCTTCACCCCCAAGCTTGACAGGCAAACTCAAGGAGAAAAGCAGAAGGAAGGAAAGCCTCTGAGAAGCACTTTTGTCCAAAAGAAACGGAGTCATACTAAAAGATACTGTTTAAACTATAGGATCAGACATGAAATAAACAGATTGGACATGTAGTTTATTTTTTTTCCCTTGCCAACCAGCTTGAGAGGAGGGCTGATTAATTACAAATCAAAAAATTACATTTTCTCTGCACATCTGATTTGATTTGTGAATTAAATATTTGCTATCCCGCTACCCTGGCTAATGAATTAAAATTAAAAGAAAATCTAAAAAGAAAACCATGTAAAATTTTCATTGCATTTCAAATTCTTAGTTAATTGGAAAATATTTGTATTATCCAAACATGTATACATATATTTACATCCACTTATCCTGAAAGAATCAATTATAATAAGTAAAAAGCACTTTATATTGGCATTTGGCAGAGATATGAATTGGATATTCTCTAAGCTTTATAATAATATACTTCATAGGCTGAATATGCTTATTATACATATAATAGTTTAATTTACCTCAAAAATCTAAATGTATCTTTAAAAATGTATCATTATAGGAACGTTGCCTTCCTTTTTATGAAACTGATAGCATCACAAAAGAAGGCAAATCACTTCATATTTTTGCTAACAGTGACTGAAGTCACATGCCATTTTCCACATTTAAGCTTCCTGACTATTCTGCATGTTATTACTTTGTGCCCAAGATGGAAATTTAGCAGAAAAAAAATTCAATAAATATTAAAGAAGGGACGTCTTTTCAAGTAAGGGGGAGGGGAGCAATTTTTGTTTCCACTTGTTTATAAGGGAATATATTCATTTCCTATTCTCCCTCTCCAGGGCGGCGCGCAGCGTTATTTCACAATTTCTTGCCGCCCTCCTCTTGTCCCTCCGCCTGCATGTGTCTGTTACATTGAGATGAGCCTCTCTGGGGTTTGGGGAACACATGGAAGAGCTAAGCCTCCCTGATGAGGGAGGGTTGCCATTTCTGAGAAGGAGCCTTGGCTGGCTGGCGGGTCGAGGCTGCGGCTGCTGAAAGCTGGAGAGCTGCTGGGCAGAGGCTCAGGGCAGCTGCGCTGTCGGGCGAAGAGCCCGGCCCTCCCTCCCTCCCTAGCCACGCTGCCTCTGACCACAGTAGATTGTAATTCAATACAATTCAAATCTTTAGCTGCCGGAGCCGCCAGGCAGAGGGCCCAGAGGCCCTTTCAAATCAGGGTTTTTAGTTATTTTAATCCACGGGAGATGCCAGCATTTCTGTGCCTCACAAAGACGAGCAACACTGTGCAGAGGCTGGTGAGATACAACCTTGAGGAGGAAGTTGAGCCAGATTCTCTTGGGGGGAAAAATGAGAGTAAATCCATGTGTATTGTTCATGGTCCTCATCTGCCGGGGACAGATTCAGGTAGGAATGATACAATAAATAAATGATGGGAGAAGGTCTATGCAAACACACACCATTTTGTGCAACAAGCCGGTAGTGGACATGCTGCCACTCAGATGACTCTTTTTCAACTGAGTGAATGGTATTAAAGTCCCTTGCTCTCCCTGTTGGAATAAGTTGGACACTGAAGTGATGGGTACAATGACCTAGCTCTGGCGGGGCACCCCGACTCAGCTCAGAGCTAGTTCTACTCAGGGATGCTGAGAGCCGTCTGGCCTCGGAGGAGCAGGGTACCTTGGTGGTTCCAACAGCCCAGACTCCGGGATTAAGCCGCCTGGGTTCAAATCCTGCTCTGCCATTTACTAGCGATGAGAATTGGGGCACATTTATAATCTCTTTGTGTCCTCTGGGATGAGAGAGATGATAATCATGGTACCTGTAATGAGAATGAAATGGGTAAACATAAGGTGAAGAGCAGAAAGCAGTATCTGGCCTGTTGGGGATGCTCAGGGTGTGGTCTGCAGACCAACGGCAGCAGCAGCTTATTAGAAATGCAGATTCCTGGGCTCTGTTCCTGACTTAACATCCCAATCTGAATCTCAAAAAAAAATTCCTATTGACATTAAACATTTGCGAAGCATTGCTATCTAAATGTTGGTGTATGTATTTGAGGCTAGCTTTAGCTAGGTTGAGTGGTCAAGGTGAGAAGGGCATCCCCGCCAATTTGCCTTTCCCTTCCAAGCTCTGGCCCCTAAGGAGAGGCTCTGTCCTCTCTGACACTGGCCTCTGATTATCCTGGCTTTTTGGTGAACTCTGCTGCCCTGAGCCCATGTCCCTATTAGCCTCAGCCTGCATCCCGACCTTGA
This sequence comes from Neogale vison, assembly GCF_020171115.1. Lineage (NCBI taxonomy): Eukaryota > Metazoa > Chordata > Mammalia > Carnivora > Mustelidae > Neogale > Neogale vison. The sequence goes on from NC_058091.1 coordinate 103,703,367, forward strand.
ATGTTTACTTTGCATCCAGATCTCAATGTTTCTGACTCCACCAGCTTATTTAACCCCAAGTCTCCATTAGCACCTTTGCTTGTCAGCTTTATTGGATGTCTTCAATTATGGACTACGTCCCAATGCCTCTGCAGTTCAGCTAAAAGGGTCTATGCCTAATCGCCCTCCCTGAACAAAACAAGAAAAAATATTAGGAACATATTTAAAAAGTTGGAATTATTTAACACTTCCCTCCTAGGCCCACACAGTACAGAAACATTTGGTTTTTATAGTTGGCTCCGAGAGACAATTTTCTAACTGATTTTTATAGCGGAGAAGAGAGCTCAGCCTTTAAAGAATGCAAAGGTCAACAAAGCAAAATTTGCTCTATTTATGGGATGGGTGTGACATTTGGACCTCTTAGCAGCCAATATTCTTTTGGCTTTAGGGAAGAGTTCATTGCCACACCTGCTTGCTTTATTTCACATCAAATGGTGTTTAGTGAAGAGGTTTGGAAACAAGAGACCTTCCGTAGGCATTCATGCCAAGCTTATCACAATTCCACGATGCTTGGCCAATAGTGCAATGAGAATGGATGACGCCAGGATGCCGGCGCCCTTGATGTGTGGTGAATTGAAGGGATATGATTGTAAGCGAAATGGACAGATGAAGTGCTTCAAGGGCACACTGGCACCTAACTTATAGTAGCAGAACAGCTCTGTAGAGGCAGGAATTCACAGCAATAAGCTTTGTATCCTGCTATGGATCAAATTGGAAGAGAGTAGAGGTTAGTTATTTGTAGACCGTGAGATTAATGTGACTCACAAACAATTTCCATTGTGGCTGTCAGAGCTTCTTGGGAGGACCACTTGGGCATCCACAATCATTGATTGCCTCCTCTGTGCATGGCACTAAGAAAACAGCCAAAAGACAAAAAGGAGAAATATAATACTTCTTCCCTCTGAAAAGCTTACAGTCACCTCTGGGAAACGCATCTATGTATATGGAATGGAAATAAATTTAGCAAGGAATAAGTGGAAGACTCCAAATGGGTATCAGAGGAAAAGTTACTTCTGTCCAATCTAGAGGGTCAGGACAGCCTCAAGAAGGTGTGGTTGGAGCTAAAACTTTGGAGGATCAAGTTATATTGCAACACATACATTCTTGTAAACAGAGAGAAACTTGTGACCCAGGTAAAGCCTAGATGGAAAAAGAAGATGGATTTTAGGGGCCCAACAAGTAAACTTTTTTTTTCTTGCCCTCCCAAACTCAAGTATATTGAAAGGAAAACACAGGAATTAGATGCTTGGGGAGATTATCAGTCCCTCCCCCCCGCCCCCCACGGAAACTCAATTGGAGGACATGAGTGATGTGTGGCTGCACACATTTTAATACTTTACTGCTGACATAGGCAGACTTAGCTGCCCAACCACAGGCCACACTCCACAGAGACAGAGTCTTCATGGAAGAAAGCTGACAAGATGTACCCTGGCTGCAGGTAGACATCTACAAAAGAGAACCTGGAAGTACCATAACACACTGGCTTAGCACTTTCTCCAAAGTTCATGAGTCAGAAATTCCATTTTTCCTTCCTTGGAAATACGTTCTCTTCCCTATCGACCTGTCTGGTATCACCCAGGAGAGTTTATGTTTTTCTGTTCTTTCTTTCTTTTTCTTTCTTTCTTTCTCTTTCTTTCTTTCTTTCTTTTAAAGATTTTAATTATTTGAAAGAGAGAGAGAAAGAAAGAAAGAACATGAGCAGGGGGAAGGGCAGAGGGAGAGGATAAGGGAGAAGCAGGCTCCCCTACTGAGCAGGGAGCCCAAATCAGGGCTCAACCCCAGGACCCTGAGATGTTGTCCTGAGTCGAAGGAGAATGCTTAACTTACCGAGCCACCCAGGTGCCCCAAATTTATTCTATTTTTAATGGACTCTAAGTTGATTTCGGTACAACTAACCAAATTAACAAACAGTAACATTTATCTTTCTTTAAATCTGTGCATTTGTGTGATGCACCTTGAAGCTCTTTATGCTCTGATACAAATGGGTTAGGAAACAACTGAGAAGCACTGATAAATAAATAATTCCCCAGGGGATTCCAATAAGCAGTAAAATTTGGGATCTTTTGGTCTAGATGATTTGTAAAAATTTTGAACCCATTGGTTTCTGTGATTCTTGGATCTAAAATTGCCTGTGGTTGCCTGCTGAGTGTTTTTGTTGCCGTTGATTTTTGGTTTTGTTTTTTCTTTCTCTGGATACTTACTTGATTAAGTCTCGTTTCTGGCTAGAGATTCTACATTTTGGAGAAGTATTTCCAGCAAATGCAATGGCCCCTTGAAGATCAGAAACAGATGTGAGAGAAAGTATCTGAATCCCCAGAGGAGAAGGTATTGGGAAATTATCAGTTGAGAGGGTGCTTACATGGAGAGGGAGTGGGACTCTCTGATAAGCTTTTACCAATAGTTTAGGTTGAAGACTCTTGTCATCGAAAATGTAATGAAGGAATGTGTAACAAATTGTTGAACAATGGAGTTTTCAGTTTTGTGCGATTTCTGTTTTGTGGGAACTCTAGGATGTTACATGTCTCTCTAGGTCCCAGTTGTCTTACTAACTAAATGGATTAAATGAAGCCATCTTTGCATGTTTATAACGTTAAATATAAAGAATATTTTTGAAGCATTGACAAATGCTAACTAATTACCAGACTAAAATGTTGCGGTCCCTAAAGATAGTTTATAGAGATGATCTGCCTACATAGGTTAAGTATGTTTTAGAAATAAATTAATTTGCATTTCGGTGTAAGCTTTCTTCTTTGTAATTTGCTACCAGCCTGTACACTATCTCTCTTGTTTTGTTCCCAACACATTATTGTTGCTCTCTTGGCTTCTAAGACATGTCTCTTTCCTGGGTTTCTTCCTTCCCTCTGATATTTTCTTGTTCTTGTTTTTGCAGTCTCTACTTTTCCCTGTCTTCACATATAATTGTGCCCCAAGTGTATTTATAAGGTTCTCTTTTTAATGCCTTATCTTTCCCTTCTTATTCTCATTCCTTCAGAAATAGAATTACATAATAAAAGTTTATCGAGTCCGATGATATGCTAGATAATGTGCACTAGGAACTAGGCAGTCAAAGGCAAAGGTTCCAGTCTCTAAGACTTTAGCCTCTCACAAATTTGATAATCATTTATACTCAGCCCCTCTCCTCTAAAGTCCCACCCCCAAATGATACACTGAACATCTCTCTTGGAAGTCCTGTAGGCAGTGCACACCAGATGCAGAAAAAGCCAGAATGCATTATTTTTCCTTGTAGCCCTACCCTGCTGTGTTCCCGTTCTCTATTAAATAGCATAATTCCAGGCTTCGATATTATCAAGTTTATCATCCTCTCCCTATATACTCAGCCTTCGCTTCTTTTTTATTCTGCCTCTGGTGTGTCTCTCAGGTACGTTTCCTTCTCTCTCTCTTCCCGCTGTCTTGGTGAAAGTCTCAATCGGCTCTCACCAGCGCAAGTAGTGTGGCTTCTTAATTGTGTCTCTGCTTCCAGGGTATTGCATGACTCCTGAGTCATCCTTCTACTCACTTTCCTGCATCTCATTCTCCTGCTTATTTTCAGTGCAGCCCACAATCATTCCCCACATGCCCTAACTATTCTCCTGCCATTTTTACCCATGTGCTCATACCCCGGCAGCACCAGACTAGATGAGTTCCGCCCACACTCCCGTGTCTTCCGTGCCTCAGTGCCTTGGTTGACTCGTGGGCCCCAGATTTCCTTCCTCTCCATCTTTGCTTGGTGAACTTCAATCTTCAAGGCTTAGATTCTTCTTTTGTGAGAATTCTTCATCTGTGAAGCTATCTCTGCATTCCCCATTCTTTGTTCATATTTCACTTATAACACTTTTCATATGGTATTTTGTATTCCTGGGAACTTCAGTGTTTGGCACAGAGGAGATAATATTTTTTCTTTTTTAGGTAGCTGCTTAATAAGTAAAATGAAATTTGTTGCACTTCTATATCTAAAGCTCTGTCTCTATGTGATCCATAACAACTTGTTTTAGCAAAAGACTGGACTGTTATTTAATGGTTGTAAATGCAATTGTGAAATGCAAGTTTTGACTTGCTGAGTTTACATTTAACTTGAAATTACATCTTCTACAAAGAGAGGATTCATTTTTTTCATGTCTTTAAGCTTTTCTTTCTCAAAATACATTCTGTTAGAGGAGTTGCACCCAAAACATTAAGATAGTCCTCTTTGCCTCACATAATTTCAGCAGATGAGTCAAAGAAACTGAAAGTACACCGAGATCTTGCAAAGCATGATCACTTTAGATTCTAGGCCTGCATTGTTCTCAGTATTGTACTTGGCACTTTACTGGAGAAAATACTGAAGAGGGATATGATTTCCTTTTTTTCTCTTATTGGTTATTGAGAATGTAAATGACAAGAAAGCATATGGTTAATTCTACTTAGTCTATTAATATATTCTTTCATAAGCCAGTTATATAATCCATTATCACCATTTTTCATGGTAGATTACTGAGTCCAGTTATTATGTGAGCTTTGAGTTTTCTTTTAAGTTCTAGGTATTCAAGGGCGATGAGTGGGTTAGTTTATTATTGCGACAGTCTGCTCCAGGAATACCTTCCTAGTAATCCGATTATCTCCACAGGGTGGATTCTGCAGATACACTCAACTCATTTACAGCTCAGGATGACATGAGAACTGGGGGACAACAAAGATTTAGTAATGCTGTTGGTGTGTGAGGCTGCATGTGGGTATTTTCCCAGATTCTTCTTGGATTTAATATTATTTCCAAGGGATTTTCTTTGTCAGTGTTTAAACTAAGAAAGAAACATAGCAAAAGAAGACTTAGGATTCTCCTTATTTAAACACTTAAATATAAAATTATTTAGTACAGTGGAAAGCAGCAATAAAAATTCGGGAAGATGTTAAACGAACTCCACACATTAACTGTTTCTAGCGATTGGATGGTAGACAGAGGGATCAATCAAAAGTAGTACTATTGAAACAAAAATGCATTTTAAATATCTTTTTCCCCAATCACATGCATACTATGGTATGGCACTTCACCTATTACTCACATCAAACTTAGATCTGTAGCTGTCAGAGAAACAAACCACTGGCTAACAACTTGCTAAATAAAAGGTTTTATTCTCTTTTAGTCTTTACTGACCTAATCCTATTTGCTGTGGCCCACATAACTCATGCTCATAGTAAGTGTCCTGATTCTAGCATGATTCTCTTGTTACCACTAGGCTCGATTAGGTGCCTGTGTATTGCATATTTCTATCTCGGTAATTTTCCATCCCGTCTATAGTATGATCTGTTCATGTGTCAATCTCCACCATTAGCCTGTGAACTGCTTGAGATCAGAGGCTGTTCTTTACTCATCTTTGCTGAGTACTGTGTCTTTAATGTAGTAGTGAATACCGTATGAGTGTTTGTATAATTAATAGTGAAGTCAGCTCTCAGGGACTGGAATTTTCGTTGACGTGCAACACCACTGAAAGCTCTTATTTGAAAAACTGCATTAAATATAATAACACCTAAATTTTATAGACACATCTGAATCACCGCATTAAACTACTGTGTTTAATTTACTTCTAAAAAAAAAAAAGAAGCAGTATCTCTTGTCCTTCAGTTATTTAAGGGGTATATTTTTTAAAAAGAAAGTGGAGGTGAATTAAAAAGTGTGTAGAAAGTCATAAGTGTAAATTGCTCCTAATATAATCTCTTGAGTTCATGTTTAATAAAGATAAGTTACTCAATCAACAATTACTCCATGTGTGAGGGTATTTGTACATAAATCACTTTTGGCTTGGATCTAACATTGATAGGACATAATTGATCTTTAAAAGTTTTATGAAGAATCACAGACTGTGAAATTAAAGGCGGTTGTATTGTCTAACTTTGCCTTTCCATCAAACAGACACCTGTTTTCTTGGTAGTAGACACCTTATTTTATATGTATTATTGACCAGTACATCAATTAACTCTGTCTCACAATAATTCACGTCATGTTACCTTCTAGTTTTTATCAAGGAAGCCTACCAGAGTTTTCTAACCTGATCAACTGCCAGCTAGTATTTTTTTCCCCAACCCCTCAAAAAAAAAAATTTTTTTTTAAAGATTTTATTTATTTATTTGACAGAGAGCAAGAGATCACAAGTCGGCAGAAAGGCAGGCAGAGAGAGAGGGGGAAGCAGGCTCCTTGCTGAGCAGAGAACCTGACGCGGGGCTTGATCCCAGGACCCTGAGATCATGACCTGAGCCGAAGGCAGAGGCTTTAACCCACTGAGCTACTCAGGCACCCCTCAAAAAAAGGTTTAAAGCAAGCATTAAAACCTGTATAAAATGCATTCTGGTTCATGATTTGGTAAACCAGCTTATCATTTAACTTTACATACTGCATAGTGTTGTTATATGTGACAAGAGTTGAAAAATGTCTAGTAGGAAAGTTTTATTTTACTTTTCTTAATATATAACAAACTGTCCTTTGAATTCCTTTCTCTTTTCCTGCCTTCCTTCCTTCCTTCTCTCCTTTTTTCACTCTTTCTCTCTCTTTTTAGAAATGTTACATTCTGTCAATCTTATTTCCAGTTTTCATTTAAGAGTCTGTGGACGAATAGCTTAGAGCCACTCAGTGGTTGTTCCTTCTCATTCGAGTGGCCTGAGCACTGGGAGCTGCAGACCGGTCTTCAGTGGCAAGCCGAGTGCTCCAGTCTTCAGTGGGAACCACTGAATAGTCACGGAGGGCACCTGCCCTCCTTCATACCAGTCTGCAACCTTGGGTTGTGTGGCAATAAATCTGGGACCTGCAGTAATCCCTTCACCGTGAAATTCCTCCTTGGTCACAGCCTTTTCAACAGCAGCTTACTCTTCCTTTTCAATCTCTTCAGGATTTCACATGAGAATGTGCCACGCATGTGCAGAAATTCCTAGGCCAGCATCCGCCACACCAGATTCACCAGCTGAGTGAGCTCCTTGTTGTTGTATGGGATGGCCACGTCCATCAGACTCTTCTCTGTGTTGCACAGAACAATGTAGGCAGGTTAACCAGCCTCTGTGAGAGGCTAGTGATCAGCCCTGGGATTGGTAATCACCAGAAGTCTCAGCTTCCGGAAGGCTTCCAGGATCTGGTTAGTGAATGTCCCAGTTGTGAAGTGGCCTGCAATAGGAGTGGCTCCAATGACAGCCCCAACTTCATCACAGCCAGCGGGCCAGTATTCGGGGAGCCTGTGACACTCAAATCAACGGAGCTTTCAATGGCCTGAGCTGCCAGCAGAAACTTCTCCCAGGTTCTCTTCAGATTTGTGATGTGGATGCCATTGCTTTTCCTTTTGTAGATGGAAGTCAAATTTGGTGCCACCTCAGTGTGCTGCAAGGAATTTAAGGACTCCTCTTTCATGTGCAGGACATCAAGGACTCTTGGTGTGCAAGTTTCCCTCTAAGTTAGGATGGAAACCCAGAACAACACAACAAAGACCCCTCTCTGGGTAGCTTGGAAAGCCTTTACTTTCTGAGAATTCATAAATGTTGTCATTACACTTGGAAAAGGGAATAGTTGTGGCAAACTGGATAGTATGCAGTAGTTAAAGACTGTGATTAAAATGTTTGGGAAGTATTTGTCTCATTCACAAAATTTCATGGTCCCTGAGGTCATCTATATTAGTTTCCTAGTATTGCCATAACAAATTACCACACATGTATTGGCTCCAAACAGCACAAATTTACTCTTACAGTGCTGGAGGTCAGTGTCTGAAATTAATTTCACTAGGCTAAAACCAAGATGCTGGCACCTCCTTCTGGAGGTTTTATGGAAGAGTCTACGTTCTTATGTAGCTTCTGGAGGCTGCCTGCCTCCCTTGACTCATGGCCCATTCCTGCATTTTCACTCTGACCTTTGCTTCATTACACTGCGCCCGCTCAGATAATCCTTATCTCAAAGCTTTTAATCACATCTGCAAAATCACTTTTGCTATGTGTGTTTGGGCTTCCCAGGACCACCCTCCGGTGTGTGGTGCTTTGCTGAGAGGATGCAAAGAACTCAACATATAATAATCTTCACAGCTACAATTTATCAGAGCACAAACACCAGTCACAACAACAATGAAACAAAGCCAAGTCAACCAAGGGAGAAGGCACATGGGGCAAATTCTGGGGGAAAACAGGTGCAAGCTTTCAAGGGTCCTCTCTCAATGGAATCACATAGCATGTGTTTCCTTCCCTCGACAATGAGTTCTGACAGCACATGTAAAATGTTGCTAACCAGAGAAGTTCATTAGGGACTCAGTGCCTGGGGTCTTTATTGGAGCTGGTTATGTAGGCATACTTTGTCTGCTGTGTGCCAGAATTCCAGATTCCTAGAAGGAATGCAGATGTTCAGCACAAAACATATTGCTTGCACAAATATTTTAGGCACAGTGAGCCGTTCCTACCAGTTAATGGTGGGAACACTCCAAAATCTAAATTCCCAGAGGTTAGCCAAGGGCTAATCTTGCAAGGAGGTCTTTTCAAGGATAGACATTTAGAATTGCTATGTTAACTCTTTCCTTCACACAATGTAAGGTAACATACTGCAGGTTTCGGGAATAAGAATGCAGACATATTTGGAGGGATTGTTATCGGTCTAGAGCATATGTATTTTACTTAGTTCTATATTCAAGCTCTAGCCCTAGTGCCTTGCATGAAGTGAGTGCATGGGAAATGTTCCTTCTTTGTGCATTGAGCTGTGGATCATCATATTCCCTGTGGATCATCATATTCCCTATGTTACCACCATCTTTGTAAATGGCATTACCATTCACCCAGTACCTGAATAGAAAATCTACTTGACTCCTACCTGTTTCTTGCTCTCCATTTGCAATCAATCATCAACTCCTACTGACTCTACTCTTTAATGTTTCTTGATTCCATTCCATTTGCATCAGGTCCACTGCCATCATTGTAGTCTGGGCCACCATAACTTCTGGGCACTTTTTCTTTATATGCTCTGGACTGGTTTGAAGCTTCTAGTTTGCTTTCCTCCAATCCAGTCTCCAGATAGAAACAAGAGTGTTCTTTCGGAACACAAATCTAATCACATTACTGCTCTATTAAAAACCCTTCAGTGGTCTCTGTCTGTTTCCCCAGACTCAATCTTTAGCCTCATTTATCTTGCACACTATACACTTTGCAGTCACAGTGAATTTCTCTTGGTTTCTCAAACAAAATATACTCCCTCCTTACCTCTAGAGTTTTACATGACTTTGTTTTTTTGTACCAAACACTTTCCTCCTTCTTTGCCAAGTTAGTTCTGATTATCCCTTCACTTGAGTCTCAGCAAAAACATTTCTTCCTCAGGGAGATCTTACCAGGCATCTGAACAGGTTAGGTCCCTCTATTATCTGGCTGTTTATATCCTGTACTTTCCTTATCATTATATTTAGCCCAAAAGTTATGATTTTGTCTATCTTCTCTGCCAGGTTATAATCTCCATTATGGTAGAGACTCTGTTTTGGTTGCCATTATAAGATATAGAACACAGAACTGGACATAGCTAGTTTCCAGCAAATGTTTCCTAAATGAGTGAATGCATTAGTGCTGAGTTTTTAAGATGATTTCCTGGCTGCTTTGGAAAATAGTCTGGTAGTTCCTCAAAAGGTTAAAGAAAGAGTTATCATATGGCCCAACAATTGTACTTCTATATCCACCCAAAAGAAACAAAAATGCAACCCCCACAAAAAATTGTATATAAAATTTCATAACAGCATATTGTTAGCATAATAGCCAAAATGTGGAAACGACTTGAATCTCCATCAACTGATGAAAGGAAAAATACAGTGTGGCATATCCATGCAATGGAGTATTATTTGGTAATGAAAAGAAATGAAGATTATATGGTCAACATAGGTGGACATCAAAAACATGCTAAGAGGCCAGTCACAAAAGACCACAAAATGTATGATTTATGAAATGCCCAGAATAGTCAAATCTATAAAGATGAAAGCTAGATTAGTGATTGCTTAAAACTGAGGATGTTGGGAAGAAATGGGGAAAGACTGCTAAGAATTGCCATGGTTTCTTCTTAAGGTGATAAAAATGTTCTAAAACTGGTTATGGTGATAGATGTACACTTCTGTGAATATACCAAAAACCACTGAACTGTGTATTTAAAATTTATGAATTGTACAGAATATGAATTTTATATCAATATTATTTAGAAAGGATTGGAAACTTGTTAATGTATAATTCAACTTTGAAAGGGAGTTGATGGCAATTACACTTAATTCTCACTAAGAAGAACATCGAACTCAGGAGGTATTAATTGAATGAGTGAATGGTTTATCATTCTCTATTGACTGAAATGCCCAGCCTGCTAGTTCACCTCACAACTCTATCACGTAAGTGTTTTTCCTTGAGAAAACCACTGCACTTTGGTATAGAGCAGAAGGGTTTTATGTATATTTTGTCACATGAACGTATAAGAAGAAGTGAATTTATGAACTGAGAATTAATTTTAAAAATTAATACTTTTCACTGATTCGAGAACACTCTTAAGTGAAACAACCTTTTCATCCAGCTCTTAGATACAGAAGAATGCAGTGACTGACTCAAGGCAGTAAGTTTACTCATTAACTCACATTGCTTTTGTACTATAATGCAATGTGAACCCAGTAGAAAAGGCAAAAGCTGCTTCTTATTATTATGAAAATAGTTTTGACCTAATATTTCCTCTGAGAAGATCTTGAGGACTCCTAGTGGGTCTGCAGACCACACTTGAGAGCTGTTGTCCACAGTGATATTAGCAACAAAGGTCTGGCATGTATTTACAGATCTCCCTAAGTTGTGCCCCAGTAGTCTTTCTAGGGTTGATAATCATCTCAATCAAGTAGCAAATTATTTGGTCAAGTTTCTCCTTAATGCAGTACAGTTCTAATTAAGGGAACAACATGGCTAATTGTGAAGTGATTAGCATTTCCTTGCTTTTCACTGTCAGAAGATGCATTAACAGCAATCACCTCAACCTTATTTTATCTGAACTCTTAATTTTTTGGTCTCTTCTCTGCTCCCTTATGAGAATAGTGAGGGGAGGTACCAAAGAGGTAGATAGAGATCAAGTCAGAGACTTTGTGGTAAGTAACCTTCCAGTAGTTCACAAAAATCTCTGAGTATCTTTTCTGGGAAGCTTTCTGGATGTTTTATGGTAATAGATTGAAGATGCATTGAAACATATTCTGACTGCCCTACATCTGGGAACTGAGAGGCCAGCCACCAAATTCTTGATTTGAGTTTCAAAGATGACATTCAGAGTTCAATCATGGGCATAGTTAGCTTCAACACATGAATAATTCTTCCAGCAACGATAGAAGGGAGAAACTGCCAAATCATTCTATAATTGGCAGTTAGGTTTTCAGATTAAGCTACCATGGTCTGTGGCAACTCCAAAGGATAGATAAAGTACCTGTGGCAGGATAGAGTTTTGCATTGTGTTAACATTGTCTTTGTTTAGCTTTTTGCTCTACCTTTCTTTGGGGAACACTGACATTCTTCTTTGTGTTGCAGAAGATTTCTCAGCATGGCCAGGTGGCATTTAAACAGCCTAATGAGAAAGATGACTTGGCTCCAAGTGGCAATGTCAAAAGACACTTCGCAGCTGCCCCGTCGCAGAGGTCTGCAATGAGACCGGCATTCTCAATTACAGCCCAGTGTCGTGTTGTCACCAAGCCCTTCTCAGCACCTGCCTTCTTCAAGCAGCATTCATGCCCTCTCTTCATCTGTTCAAGTGGTGCTCTGGCATGAGGGAAGCTGTGCTTTATCTCCCTAATGCATCTTGCTGTCTTTGGCACATTTGTTGTTTGTTGTTGGTAGTGCCAGGGCTCAGCTGTTACATGACAAGCTTTGATAGAGTGAATCAATTGTTGTTTTTTCTTCTTGAAATACCCATCAGACTTTGTACTTTCCCTTTAAAAATGAAGGCTGCTTCGTAATAGTTACTATTGGGAATAAGAAAAATATGACACAAGAAATTTATATCATTTTCACTTTTGATCACGGCGGATGAATTGTCAGGAGAAAAATAAGTCTTGGTTTTTCACAGTGTTCATTTAGTTGGGAACAAATGCCGGATGTCCCAGAAATCTCACTTTCTGGGAATACACTATTAAGAGTATCCTGATTTAGCTTTAACTTTTAAAACTCCTTAGAAAGATGGAGAGAGAGAGAGAGAGAGATCATTATTTTCAGCTTTCCTCTATCCCAGAAGGGCAGGAGCCCTCAAAAGAGTACTTTCTGGGAGTCCAGGAGATTGTTTTTCACTTGAGGGTTATTTGAAATTTCCTGTGGATGGTGAATCTGGAAAACCTTGGGGTCAGGCTTGAGGATTTGTGATCTAAACAGACTTGACCCTGCTTCCTATAAAACCACAAATTGATATTGCTAGGACTCCTTGCCACAGGATAGTATCCAGCTATCCAACATCCGGATAAAATTGAGTAATAAATTCCAAGAGTCGAATGTTCCTTGTTTTTGAGCAATTGAATGAAACCTTTTAAGCCTGAATAGTATTCAAATCTGACCCTACTCCAAGTTTAAATAACTTTCATAAGAAAACTGTTAAGTTTTTCATATGGTGTTTAAAATATGCTGACCCTAATTTATGGTTTAAAAAAGGCGAGGGGGACTAGAACATATTCATGTCCAATCTTTGTCTGCGGTTTGTATTCTATGTGAAAACTTCCACAACACTGTGCAAACAGGTTTATATTGAAAAACAGAAGGTTTTTGAGGTCAATGGCTCTTCTTAACTGTACTAAAGGTCAAAACTAGCAATCAGCCAGTTTTACCAGTTACATGATTGGACAAAGTCACCTCTACATACCTTAGTTTTCTCAACTGTGAGATGGTGATAACTATAGTACTATAGAAGTTTATGTAAAGATTAAATGAATAAATACAATAAAGTATAATAAAGCACTAGAACAGTGTCGGCACATAACGAATACCACCTAATTGTTAGTTTGGTTGTAGTGTATAATAATTGAGTAAGTGTTGTATTTGAGGTAATTCTAGGTGTCCAAGAAAAAAGATAAGTATAGAGGAGAGAAGGAAAGAGGGAAGTCAAGAGAGAGAGGGTCTTCCCTGTGATGAGGAAGGGGAGAGAGTTTGGTGGGTCACAGCCAGTGTGGGTCCTGGCACTCTTCCATGGAAACAAACTCTCTGAGTGAGTAGAGAGTTTTCTTGAAGGCTGTATGGTTCACACAGAGAGCCTTCACTCTGAGCACAGGGCCTTCTAGCCTTGCCTAAGACTCTCATGTTCCAATGAAGGGATGATCTCAGCCAGATCTCATCAGTGATTGGTGAAGATGGATGAACCAGGACCAGGTGGGGAGCAAGGGGTGAGAGGGAGTTCCCACCTACCCATGGTCCTTTTACACATATAACTTTTGTGTGTTCTGAAGGGGAGGAGAACTCAGTTGGCTGGGTATTTGGGCTTAGATTTAGTTTATTTAATGTCTTCTGTGCACCTGGATAGTGGACTGAGCTTTATAGCCACTGTACTGATTTGCTCTTATAATGGTATCATTTATAGATGTGCTCTTTAGTATTTCACACATGTCCTGTCTTCCAAAGTATGTTATATCTGATGGCAGGGATCATTTAAAAATATCTGTCATCTTGCTCCATTGTGCCTGGAACATCATGTTCTGTGCACAATGGGTGTTTAGTAAACATTGATTAGCTATCCAGGGACCCAAGGACAGAGGTTCTCATCTGGAGTGCTAGGCAGGCATATACCATATTCCTTCACCAAATTACATGACACAACATTTTATCAGAGTATAACATTTTTGTCTTTGCTACAACTGGATACTGTCCTTCAGAACTCCGTGAGATGTAAGAGAGCAAATGGGTTGCCTGATACAGTGTGGGCTATATAAGATTGGCACTGAAGAAAGAGGGTATGTCTATTGGAACATGTGAGATCTTTGGCACCTTGAGGATATTAGAGGTCAGGGGACAAGACAGCTGTATTCAAACAGCCATACAGAAAACCTTATAGTAAGACTGCAAGAGAACGAATGAAGCCATACCTAGGAAAGGTTTTATGGAAATCACGAGATGTTATATTACAGTAGTGGTTTCCATGTTATTGTTAGTAACTTTGATGATGATTTTGATATTTAATCTCTTCACGTGTGCTGCCAAAATTCTAAAATTCAAGAGTGTGACAAATTCCAATATGATGAAAAACTACTTCTTTGGCATAATTACTTCTTAAAGAAAATAGTATGAGGCACTTGACTGTGAAGTTCTTAATTCTTTCAACATCATTCTTTAGGGCTAAAAGGAGGTATTACTTAATTTAAAATATCTCCTATCTACTGACAAGTGGTCAAGTGGGCCCTAAGCCACAAAGACCACTGTGGTTCCTACGTCGAATGGCCACATTTCCATAGATTCTTTTGGTGAAGAGAGAAGAAGCCCAAATATGTTTAGACAGTTTATGCATCAGCTTAATGCTTACATCAGTTTCCCTTGAGCCCCAAATTCCATGGGTAGTATGGACAAGGACCCAAGGCATAACTGTGCACATAGGGCTATTGGTCACAGATGAGGAACCCTGAGATCTTTTAAGTCCTGTAAACTTAGAAGGGGCTGTTGGCAAATCTGCCCAATCTTTGCCCCCAAGGAAGACATTCCCTCTTTTTTTTTTAACTTTGGAATACTAACAAATCTCCTCTAAGGAAAGCAGGAAGACTTTTTATCTTGGAGCAATAAAATAAATCTGCTCTCTGACCAGGAGAATGACATTCTCTCTAGCTTCTGTGGCTGTGGGTTATGCAAATATCTTTAAACAAAGCCATTATCTGGTAACCATCTACGTGTAATGCACTGGGTTTGGCATCGTGCAAGAAGCAATAGAGATTGTTAGCTCTGGATTTGAATTTGAGTTCTGCTATTTACAGAATAGCTCTGGGTCATCTTGGGAAGTTACTTAAAATCCCTGTAAAACGGATGATAATAGTTTCCTCATCATAGAGCTCTTGAAAAAATCAAGTTAGACAGTGTTTTTAAAGCACTTAGCACTGTACTTTGATAATCATAATAACACGTTCTAAAAGTTAGGACTGCCTTAGCTGAGATTAACAGAACACTTTTCAGCAATAGCTTAAAAAACTAAGGAGTTTTCTTTTCTCACGGAACAACAAGGCCAGAGAGAGACAGCCCGGAACTGGCTCAGCTCCTCACTAATGCTGCCTGTCCCAGGCTTGCTCTGCCTTCATGGGGCTCTAAGCTGGTGGCTCCTGTTTTTATGGTGGCAAGTGGTTGCTGTTCCTCCATACCTCTCTATCTGCAGCCTTGAAAAAAGGAGGTGGAAGGACCAAAGTCTTCTGCTTGCAAGCTTTGCATTTCTCATTGGCAGGTTCTGGGTTCCATGGCCAGTCTTCGCTTGGAGATATTTTTAGTTGTGTACACAGTGACCCCAAACAAAACTGAAATTCTGTTTGACAGGAAGAAGTGGAATGGATACTGGCAGTCAACAATGGTAACAATGTCTGCCCCAGAAACGATCCCTATGTGCAAGCTGTTCTAAAATGGTGCTTCAGTGAGCAATAAAAACTTTCCTTCCTGGAAGTCACAGACTGTGGTAGGTGTATGCTTTTTATTAGACATTTATATTTAAATTTGAAAAGGTTAATTCTATTCAATCCAGTGGTCAAAGGACAGATATATTCCCAGCTTCCAGATTTCAGGCACTGTGAATAGCATATTTGGTGGACCCTGAAATGGAACAGAATGAACATATTACAGTTAATTAGGCCTACTGGAAAGCCTTATTGCCCCTAATATAGGTAGCCTAATTACTTTATATTTTAATTTCCTCTTCTTCATTAACAGGTACTAAGGGGCATCTTCAATGAATTGGCTCTCAGCATTTTTGGCTTAAAGCTTCTGTTTTCATCCTTATATTATGAAGAATTGGTCAACTGGGCATCAAGTCATTCTGTGTAGCCTAGGTTTTTTGGATGTGAATTAAACTATTAAGTTCAGGATTATTTATTTCAGTGATTTTTCTCTCCATAAATGTTACTAAAATGTATTTCAAAATCCTTAATGAAGAGATACTGTAAATAACCTATCCTAATTTTGATGGTTCAGAATCACCTTTGAACATCAGTTGTTATGAAATTTTATAGTCATATATATTGATATAAAACTCTTTTCTTACATGCTTTTTTTTTTCATAAAATGAAAACTGTTTCATCGTCAGACTCTTTGGGATGGTGTAATGCCATCCCAAATACCAATACCATCCCAATACCATAATGCTTTCATCATCTTTAGAGAAGTTAATCAGTGCCTTCATGTTACTCCCTCTGCTTTTGACTTTTCATCCCTATTCAAATAATTGTTAATAATTATATATTTAATAATTCTATAGTTGGGCCACAAGCATGAGTCTATGAACTCACTTCCACCATCCCTTCTCATTTGTACTAATTTCATTGGTAAGTTGAGAAAGGAGCCCTCTCTTACCCTTTCAAAGAATTTTAGAGGTGTTTCAAATGGGCTTGCTCCAAAGTTGAGGTTTGCAAATATTTTCCGTAAAGGGAAATCAGTACATATTTCAGTCTTTGTGGTCATATTCAGTCCCTGTCACAGATTTTCCCCCTTTTCCTTCTGTCAAAAGCAGATCATGGATCTGACTTGGCCTGCAGCTAAATGTTGCTGCAACTTGCTCCAAAACATAGTTCTTTTCCACTAAAGCAGTGTTTTCCAAAATATTTTGAAAGTGGACCTTTATTATTAAAAAAGCTTTGAGAATGTACTCAGAGTATAGGTATTTATTTTTATTTATAAAATGTTCACGTTTTTATCCAACTGATATTATGTGTATTATAAAAATGCACAAAAATAGAAACTTTTTAAAAAATATTTTATTTATTTGACAGACAGAGATCACAAGTAGGCAGAGAGGTAGGCAGAGAGAGAGGAGGAAGCAGGCTCCCTGCCGAGCAGAGAGCCCCATGCGGGGCTCGATTCCAGGACCCTGAGATCATGACCTGAGCCGAAGGCAATGGCTTAACCCACTGAGCCTCCCAGATGCCCCCAAAAATAGAAATTTAAAAGAGTCAGATAAAGCATAGATACAAATAGGAGCTCTAAAAGTTCTTTCTGTTCCTCAGGAGATTATCTTGCCCACTTCCTGGAGAATCTGCATTTCATCTTAGAGTTCTCTCTATTAGAGGAAAGCGATAACACTTCTCATATGACTCCAGCCCTGCAATTTTCTAGATCTTAATATCAGCTTTTACCTTGAGTCTACTTAAACCCGAGGGAACTTGATTCATTGGAACCTGCCTACATAAAGGTTGAAAAACATTACAAGAATAGACTTAAAAAAAAATCAGTTTTCTAAAACAATTCAGAGAATAGACTATCATTAAAACGAAGGTCCTCAAGACTGTGAAATTCTCCTTCAAGATCATGATTTATTAACTATCTTTCACTGGCGAATATACAGTCTTCTACTGTGATGTCTCACTTGAAATGCCAAGGCCACCTTTCAGGAAACAGCACACAACACAGGTACGTGCATTTACTTATAAAATTGTTGGGACTTCCTAGTGAGTGGTAGCCTGAACCCAGGGAACTTTCAAATTATTTTCTAAGCACCATTATGAAACATGTGCTGCATTGTACTGAGATTCTTAATTTTGGCTTCATGGATTCCGTAAGTGGCTATAAATTAATTTTAGCGTATTGATGAACCTGTTAAAATTTTTATGCAAAATGGGGAGTTTGAACCTAATATGAGCTTATTTCTGGGAATATGGCCGTAACTATCTATTTGGGAGACAGAAATCACACCAGCTATTTTATTAGAATTACGAAGACCTGCTAAGTGTAAAATTATCAACACGGTAATTGAAAAGGCAAAAAGACATTTCTGAGTTATAAGAGAAGCAGCTAATTTCAGGAAGCAGCTGCTACTCCTAGAGTTGGAGTAAAAGAGGGCAGAGGCTGGAGGAGCCACCGTCCACGTGGTGCTGGGATTCTGTCCTGTTAGGGGGAGCAGCGGAAGCTGGTGCCAGCTCTCGGAGGCTGTAAGAAAGAGGTTGGTTCTGAGAGTGCTGGAATCTCTTCGTTAGCCTCAACTGCAGTTTCCTAAACAAAATGCCTCTCCTGGGGTGACAAGGCAATGAGGTGTGCTGCCCCCAGGGGCCACAAGGTGACCGGAAGTCAACGGAAGATTCCTCTTCCTCCTCCGGCCTTGCAGCCGCTCTGAAGCGCCCCCTATTGACAGGCTCTGACAGGCATCCGCCTGCGAAGCGGAAATGCGAAGCGGAAATGCGGCTTGCGGTGGGCGTGGCCGACTTGGGTGGATTCAGAGCTTTAAAGCTCAGGGCCAGCGGCCCACAGATTCCATGAAATCCTTGAAGGGGACCGGAACTCCAAAGGTTAACACTTCTGCTGTTTATTTCTGAATACTTGGGGAAGAGGATTATTTTATGTGTGGAGGTGTTGCTTCCCAGGTGTAGGTAAATGAGAATGGGAACATTCCAAAGTATTTCATTTTCTGGGTTCCGGTACCACGTAATGCAGGCAAACTGGTAGTTAATCTGTCATGAATGTTCTGGAACTAACCTTCTCAAATTCTGTGGTGAAATCCCATTTCTTTTCTTTTCCTGTGTTGCAGCTTCTCTTTGTCTGGAAAGTCATTTCATTTCTGAGGACAGTGTAATGCCCATGACCTGTGGAGGTCCCTGGCGCCGGGATCCCCCAGGGAACGGTGTGGGTGCTGCTCCCCTGCGCCGCCGGCCATGAGGATTGCGGAGGTTACAGAAACCGGGAGCGCTAAGCTAGTCAGGGCAGCCCACCCCCAGCTAGTTAGGTGGTCCGTGTTTAGCAAGAGGGCATCTGTCTTGGGGTGGGGGGGGGTGAAGTTGGGAGACTGGAAGCTGCCCAGCGGCCCTGTTCCTTGTGGTGAGGAGGAAGCCCTTTTGGAGAACGAGGCAACTGAGCCAACCCAGGGAGAAAAGCAGGGAGGAGCGGCAGACGTCCCGCAGCTTTCCAGTCCTGGGCCAGTGTCCTTGTAACAGCTACACGCATGTGCACACAGTTGGCTTGCATGAATCAAGCCTACTTTCTCTCTCCTCTTAAGCTTGTTCAAATCGGTTTTCTACCACTGGTACCCAGTAGAGGGCTGCCTAAAGCAGCTCTGCGGTGGGGTTTTGTGCATACCATTCAGCCCATTCATCTCTCAGGGACTCTGCTGCCATAGTGGTAACGGGGTGGTGAAATTTAGCTTCAAGATTGTTTGAGATGTAAATGAGAACATGTATGGGAAGCACTTAGCATCGTGCCTGTGGTAAAATGCCTACTAGAAAGACATTGTTGTGGACTCAGTAGTACTGTATCATCAATAGCCTAGCTTGTCATAGACTGTGCTGGGGGCATAGCAATCTCTCCCTGTGCCTCTTGAGCTAGTCTACTACACCATTTGGTACCCTGACACTGTCAAGGACCAAAGTGGTTCAGGGAGATAATTATTAACCCACATCAACAATGCATCATTTCTTCGAAGACGTTCACCTAAGTTTAGTAGGACAGGTGTCCATGGGGCAGGCATCCCTTTAGGCTTTAAAGTTATTTAATTTTCTCTTTTTCTTCTGCTGTGCTTCACAGCCATCCTTCTTTCTTTCTTTCTTTCTTTTTTTAAAAATTTGTTTTTTGTTTTTTTTTTTTTTTAGTGTTCCAAAATTTATTATTTATGCACCACACCCCGTGCTCCATGCAATGCGTGTCTTCCTTAATACCCACCACCAGGTTTACCCAATCCTCCAGCCCACTCCCCTCCAAAACCCTCAGTTTGTTTCTCCACCATCACTATCAGCTGTTGAATCCTTGCCATTATTTCTAATGGGTGAAGTCACCGGCTATCCATATGAGTCTGTTTTCTCTTAAGTTTTTCCTTTTGTTATCTTTCTTCCAAATGTTACTACATCTCTTTTGCTTCTTGGCTTCTCATGTGAAAAGTTTCATTATGTATGTATGTATGTATTGTATTTCAGAAGACCAATGCAATCATTTCTATGAGAATTATGCAGACTAGCATATTCTTTCTGGCACAAGATCAGAAGCTAACATAATCAGAAGGTTGCTTGGTGATCTAGGAATCAGTGTTAGAGACATGAAATGACTCCCTCCCCCCGACATAGGTGTTTGATTCAGCCATTATTGGTGCAGGCTTGAGAGGATAAAAGTACTTTTTATTCAGAAATTATTTTGAATTAATATCAAACCATGCAGCTGAAGATTTTGCAATTGCTACTACTTAAAATGAATAATTTGAAAATAAAAATAGAACAAAGTTGTTTTGTGTGTCTGAAAAAACCTATCTGAGCCTCATAAATACAAAGAAATGAGGATGTACTCAATTCCCAAACAACAAAACAAAAATTAAAAAATCCAAACTAACAAAGCAAGTGGAATTGAGTGATGCCTAGGAAAATTTCTTATAAAAATCATTAAACAAATTTTTATTAAGAAGGCAAATGGCTTCCTTTGTATAACTTCTACCCAGCTTGGTCAAGTGTAGTGCTATCGAATTAATACTTTCAGGCACATAGTCAACTAATTTAAATGAGTTGATCCAAATTGACCTTCTTAAATGACTGAAGTAACTGCTGATTGTTCAGCTACTTAAATCATATAGGCATGGTTTGAGACAAACTTCAAGACACATTCTTGCACTGAGACAGTGGGGTATAATAATACATCTACATTTCTGTCCTGTGCCCCAACTTGCCCATGTGTTCTAAGCTCATACATTCAGTTGCCCACTGGAGAATCCACATAGATGACCAACAGATACAACAACCATAAAACATCCAAAACAGGATTTAAGACTTCTTCCCGTGAAACCTACTGCTCACCTTCTCTTTCCCATTGTACCAGAATCCTGAGATATTCTTGACATCTCTGTTTTGCTCACATCCTACATAGAGCCCATCAACTGGATGCTCGAAGTATACCCCAGTTCCAGAAATCACATAAGCCTAAGTATTATTCCCATACTAGAATGCTCAAGACATACTTAGTACACACAAAATTGCACTCAGGTGATTTTTTTATTTTCTCATTTACATTTTCAATATTTTCTCTAATTACCACATGTAATTTTTATTACCTGAAAATAATTCTGTTTTACATTTCTGCTTTTATAAGAAATATAACATTTTATATACAAATTAAAGAAAGCATTTCTTGGTACAGCTTTGCTTTCTTTAATCACTTGATTTGATATACATATCCTGTGTCTAATTTCAGAGGCTTCATTTTGTTTTGACTATTTCTATTACCAGTTAGATAAAAGATAATAAATACTCAGCGACACTAGGAGACAGCATAGTGTAGCAGGAAAGACATGGATTTTAAACCACAAGACCTAGGATCTAGTTTATTTGACAGTGGACTAACCAAGTAGTTTTTAGCCAGTTGACTGAAATTTTCTGTCTCTCAGCTTAAAAAAAAAAAAAAAAAAAAAAAAAAAAAAGGAACTAATAATATCTGGCTTATTTACCACACAGAATTTCTGTGAAGTTCAAATTACCTATTTAAAAATGTTTGAATTGTAAAACACTCAATGAATGTTAGTTAAAAATAGAATTATTTGATGGTCAAATGATGAGTTGTAAAATCTTCAGATGGAGTGATGAATTATCTTAAAACATCAAAGTAAATTAGGGTTCAATTGAGTATTGTACTTGTCATCTGCTATCTTAACCCAATACCCATATGTGTAGAGGGTGGTTAGATTAGTGGATGTCAGATGCTAACTGACTAAAAATTAAAATGACAGATGTTGAGTTGGAGCAGTGCTGCTCATCAGAGAAGACAGCTGTACACAGCTCAGAGAAAAACTCTGCGTTATTAAGTGGATGGGCTTTTTTCTAAACCTTGAGAGAGTAGCTAAGAGCTTAGGCGTGTGAGTGGACATAGTGCCCAGATCTGGGTGGGGAGAGAGGCTCCCCCTGGTGGCTCTGTCAGGGCAGCTACAGGCTGACCTTGAGAAAGGGGTCCCTCTTGGGTGGTGGATCTAGGAGAAACTTGGTTTTGCCAGTCCTGGAGAACTGCAAGTAATGGTAATGAGGTTTAAGGAGGAAAAAGCTCTTAGCCCACTAGAGAAATTGAGAGTTGGGACCTTAGAAGGCAGAACAAAAGAAGTTTTGAGATCTTTATTCAGTTTGAAGCAACCCAAAACTTACTGACTGCCAGACACATTTTCTATAGTTCCTGTATTTAAATGTTACCATATTTAATCTTTAGCATGCACTTTTGGATAGGTGTTTTCTTTAAGTTTTTTTTTTTTTTTTTAACTTATTTGACAGAGAGAGAGCACAAGTAGGGGGAGTGGCAGACAGAGAAAAAGACTCCCCACTGAGGAAAGAGCCTGATGTGGGGCTTGATCCCAGGACCCTGGGATCACGACCCAAGCCAAAGGCAGATGTTTAACTGACTGAGCCACCTAGACACCCCTGGATAGATATTATTATCAGTTTTCAGATGGGAAAAGTCGAGTCTCAGAAGGGTTAGAGAAGTTGTTCAAGACCACCTATTAGTAAGTGACCAATATGAAACTGAAACTGAAATCAGCTTCGGTTGGCTTCTTTCCACTATATCCTCTTGAATGTTGGTGAACTTCTACATAGTAAAGGCCTCGACTGTGCATATTAATGATTTTCAGAGAGACTCTTGTGAATTTTTTCATGGGTGGTGGCAGTCTTTGATACCAGGGAATAATGCTATTGGAAGCAATGAACACTGGTGATATGTGGAGCTCTCCTTTCTTTAAGGAAGGACACTAAGATTCGTGGCTTTGCATCTCTGAAAGAGTCTCATGATTTTTCTCAAGACAGATATTTTCATGATAAAGAAACATTTTCTTATTTTTTTTTTTTAAGGGCTTAAACTCACAACCCTGAGATCAAGACCTGAGCTGAGATCAAGAGTGAGACATTTAATTGACTGAGCCACCAAGGCACCGCAAAACATTTTCCTATTTTGAAGATGGTCTTTACAACATCCCCCCCAAACCTCACAAAAATCAGTGTATATTAATGTAAGAACCTGAGATTTTTAGCTACACTGAGAGTTCTGGATGGTTTCATTCAGGTATAGGGAAATGGCAGAGCTACCTATAATTCATGACCTGCTTCATGGAGTCAGGGACATTATTTTACAAGGACACTGCTTCATTATCACTTTTCTGCTCCAGGTCACAAAACAGAACACATGGTTTCAATGAGATCTTTTCTGTCAGGTGTAGCGCCTTTTCAAATTCTTCAAGACAAGACTTTTGTGTTGGGGCTAATCCAAGAGTTAGTAAAATTCCAGCCTTTTTAAATCCAGTCTTTTCATGAAGATTTACATGGTCTAATGTATCATGATGGACATAAGATACTCTTTGAATTTTGTTGGCTTCATGTTTTCATTGGAAAAGACCTTTTAATAAAGCACTGAGATTTTTGTTTTTAATTTATGTTCAATTATAGAAGTAAAATCAAAAATATAAAAAATTTATCATACTTCATTTTCTTTGGTATTTTACCTCTAAGTTCTATAAAACAATTTCTGAAAATCCTATGTCTACAAAAATAATGGTAGTTTAAGATCTCTTTTATTCTTTCTAAAGGAAAATTATTCTATATATCTTAGCAAGAAAACAATAATGGATATAAATTAAGTGACCATGTACAGTACAGAGAGTATATTGCTATGCTATATTATCTGGAGTCAACACTGCTTTAATAACTTAGTTTGCTATAAATAGAATATACATCACAAAGTCTTATTTCACATTTAGCACGAATGTATCTAGAAAAAAATTAAAAACAAAAAATTTGGCACCTGTTTCATGTGGTCCCCGAAGTCAATCCATGGACCTCATATCATAGTTTAAGAAATTCTGTTTGGGGCACCTGGGTGGCTCAGCCATTTGAGCATCTGCCTGTGACTCCGGTCATGATCCAAGAGTCCTGGGATCAAGGCCATGTTGGGTTCCCTGCTCACGGGGAGTCTGCTTCTCCCTCCCTGGCTTATGCATGCACTCTTTCTTTCTTTCTCTCTCTCTCAAATAAATAAATAAAATCTGTAAGAAAAAAAGAAGAAATGCTATTTTAGGGGAAAACCAAACATTAGATACAGTATAAGAATAGTTAATTACTGGGGCACCTGGCTGACTTGGTCATTAAGTGTCTGCCTTTGGCTTAGTTCATGATCTCAGGGTCCTGGAATCAAGCCTCACATCTGGCTCCCTGCTCAGCGGGAGTTCTGCTTCTCCATCTCCCACTCCCCCTGCTTGTGTTTCTTCTCTCGCTGTCTCTCTGTCAAATAAATAAACTCTTAAAAAAAAAAAAAAGAATAGCTAATTACTGTTATCTGTAAGATATACCCTTTCTATTGTAAGAAATCTTAATTGTGTGATTCAGTTGTATTAGTCAATTGCCTTATCTGGTTGAAGTCAAGGACAGAAGATTTGCTATTGTGTGGCAGAATTAAAAATTCCTTTATTTAGAAAATAGTTTATAGTTTGCAGTATGTTTTCAGGTAAATTACTTTGTATGTGCTAAGACTGTGTTTCAGTTGTCTGCAGTAAAATGCTCTACCACTGAGCTATACCCCCTGTGTTTCAGTTATCTGTTCTAGGTAGCAAAATACCTCCAAATTTGATGGCTTGAAACAACATTGGTTCTTTCTTATGGTTCTGTGTTGCTTCTTTTGCTGCACATAGTGTTGGCTGGGATCACTCATGCAGCTGCAGTCAATGAGAAGTTTGGCTTCGACACTTGGGTTCTTCACATGGTCTCTCTCTCCAGCAGGATCACTGGGACTTCCTTAAGAATGGCAGCTAGGTTCTTAAAAGGTAGTGAGCCAAGAGGATGAGACTCAGTGTGTGAGCCTCTGCTTGCATCATGCTTGCTAATACGCCATTGGCCAATATGAGTCAGGTGGGTAGGTCCACACAGGAGGAAACTATACATGAGTGTGACTTCTGGGAGGTGTGGTTTATTGGAGGCTGCCCATGTCAGAGTCTCCTACAGGCTGCTATTTATCTCCTAGTTACCTGTGCACCTCTGCCTTTTTACCTAATTTTTAACAGGATGCATGGCTAGCTAGAAGAAAGACTGTGTTTTCTATACCAACACTTATCAAACTGTGGTTGGGAAGCTACATTTTTGGGCAATAGGATTCGAGAAGTGTGCGGACTTTTAGGTAGTATCTTTGTCATGTATCCATTACCAGGTGACAAATTACGCCCAAAGCTTAGCAACTGAAAACAACAAACATTTATTTTTTTTCCCACAGATTCTGAGTCAGGATTTGGGAGCAGCTAATCTGGATGACTTCGATTCAGAGTCTCTCATATGGTTGAGAAGGGCTCCATCATCTGGAAGTTTACAGGCTGGAAGGTCACTTCCATGATGGCTCATTCATGCAGTATTGGCCAGAAGCCTCAGTTCCTCTCTGGCTCTTGGTGGGGCATCTCAGTTTCTCATGATGTGGACCTTTCCATAGGGTTGCTTGAGAGGCACGTGGGTTCGGCTCATGTCATGGAAGTTAGCTTCCCCCAGAGTGAGAGGGAATGGGAGAGAAGGGCAAGGAGGATAGAGGAACCAAAATACCTTTTATGACCTAGTTTTGTAAGTCACATATTATAACTTCTGTATTCATTTGGTCCCACAGATCAACTGTGAAGGTGGAGGGAACTATACAAGAGTGTGAACACTGGGAAGCAGGAATTTGGATCACCCTGAAGACTGTCTACCACAGTGTCTTTAAAGGTAAGATGTATTTGTTTTTTCTTATTTTGAGATTCTAGGTTTTGTTAATACTCTAAGCAGTTATGTGAAACAAAACTGAGCAAACCAAATTCCATACAAAATATTCTCCACAGTGTAGCTAAGCTCCAGTTTATTTGTACTCTTCATTCTCATTAGGGGAAGAAAAAAAAATCATTTCTTAAAACTAGAAACACTTATGACAATATTTACAGAGAATTCTGTTCTCTAACCTGCTAAGAGTGTTTTGGGATTGTTTGAAAACAATTTAGAGAACATGGCCTGAAACAGAAACATTGCTGACTTATTCATATTCATTGCAAAAATAATTATAGATTATTGTTGGCAAACTCCTCTTTTTAAAACAAACAAACAAACAAACAAACAAACTATAAATGGACCAGTGTAAACTATGTAGTATAAAATGAATTTTTGTATTGACCAGTTCTGCTATTGCTTTCCAGCTGTACTCACGGTGGAGCTGTTGGTTAAATCCTATCTTTAACATGTACAAGAAAATACTGATACTGTTTATAATTATGTAAGAGAAAGTAACATCCCTTATGCAGTTTTTTCCCAATGTAAGTTTTGATGATTTGATTCCAGCAGTGGATGAAAGCATTGACTTTAAGTTAGGTATTCGTGGTTTCATGTCCCAGTCTGCATTAGTGTTCCTAACCATGTGTCTTCACGTGCTCCAATAGGCAGTTCCCTCATCTATAAAGTGGGAATAACAATACACACATCATAGGAAGATAAGATAAATAAGGCTTTTAGTGAACATGCAATAAATAGACATACTTGACTAAATGTTCTTTATTATTTATTTATTTAAAGATTTTATTTATTTATTTGACGGAGACAGATCACAAGTAGGCAGAGAGACAGTCGGAGAGAGAAGGGGAAGCAGGCTCCCTGCTGAGCAGAGAGCCCGATGTGGGGCTCAATCCCAGGATGCTGGGATCATGACCTGAGCCAAAGGCAGAGGCTTAACTCACTGAGCCACCCAGGTGCCCCGATAAATATTCTTTAAATAATTATTACATTTAGTGAATATATTTGGCTTCAGTGAATAGTTAGCATATTTCCTATAACAAGACCTTCATTTAAGCAAATTCTTATATGTGTGTGTGTATGAATGTGCATGTATTTAAAAAGAGATTAAAGCCCTAGATGAGCTGAGATTAAGACAACATGTCTCTTCTATTGGAAAAATTCTTTTAATAGTTTGAGTTGTGCTAATATAGACAAATAACCAGAAACCATCCATCTATCCATTTATCCAACCAGCCAATTATTTAACCAACATTTGTAAGGTATCCATCAAATGGTGAGCATTAAAAATGCAAAGAGTAAGACATTTTCCCTGCCTTCCAGGATTTCCCAAACTAGTAAATATTTATATCAAAGTGAGATATAAAGAAATAATCAAAGCAATGTGTCAGTTGCTGTATTTGTACTGAATGGGCTTCAAGCTCCATGCAACACTAGTTACTTGCACAGGAGGAAGCACTTAACTGCCCAGGAGAAGCTTCCTCTGGATCTTGAAGGATAACAAATAGTTCCCCAGATGGCTAAGTTAAGGACTAGGGGTTCTGGGAGGAGAGACGGAACTTTCTGGGTGGAGGCTATAGCCCGTGAGAAGATTAGAAGGAATGGAAGGATGTGGTACTTTCTGAGGAACCTCTGTAGTTTACGATGTGGGAACGCAGAGTGCCCCTAGGGTGGCAGGCAGGGCAAAGCTGGAGAAGAAGAACATGCCAGCTCACGAATGAGTTCATATCCCTTGAGAAGGAACATGAACTCTACCTTGTAGGAACCGGTGAATATGAGCACGGTAACACTTCCATCTCGGTGACTGTGTAGAACATACATCGTAGGGACCTGGCAGGAGGCTGCTATAGGCATCCAGAGAGTCATGGCAAGGGGCTGAACTAAGAGTTTGTGGATGTAACAGAAAGAAAATATGTCTGACTGGTCTGTGGTTGGGGAGGGGAGAAGGCAGGGAGGGGAATGGTGGTAAAAAGAATGTAGGGAGAAGTGGGTTTTGGTGTGGGGTACAAGAGGGATGGCAGTGTCAGTACCTGAAAAGGAAACATGGAAAAAGGATGATGTATGCATTTTGGACATGACAAATCTGAGGTGCCCTAGGTAATCCAGGTGAAGATATCCTATACTAGTTTGATCCATGAATGTAGCCCAGGGATGAAGAGAAGTGGAGAGACTCTAAGTTCAAATCCCCTTTCGACAAGCAGCAGCATATGCATAGCATTGAACCTGGCTTTTTGAGAGGGGCCTGATCTACTAGGCAGAACTCTGAAATAGGTAAGGTCTGTCTTCGATCTCCTGACCTTTTAGTGCACATTAGTGGTTGCTATTTTAATCTGGTCCATGGCTACATCTTTAGACCCACTTTCTACTATTTTTTCACATTCATCTTTCACACCAGCTACATCAAACCACAGGCAGTGTTACAGTTTCATGGATACATCAAGCTATCCTGACTTTAGTGTGTTCACATCTGTCTTTACTGAATTTTCTTCTTTTTATATCTAATTAAAAGTCTACTCAATCATTACTTCCTCTAGGAAGCCTGCCTGGATTCCCTATCTCTTCTAGATAACTTCTGATGCCCAGCTCTTAAGTAGGAGTGTGTGACCAACCTTATATTTTTCCAGGACAATATAAGTTTCCCCTGCTATCCAAAAGTAGAGCATCCTTATGAAAACTTTCAAAAGCCTAAATGGTGTAAAGAGAAGAAGCAATTACCGTTAATTTATGTAGAAAAATTTTTGAGTGTTCCCAGACCCCAAATATAACCTCTCTTAGGCTTTTTTGTTACCTTTGGACCCATCTTGCTAGGATGCACAACCAAGGTCAAGGTAAAGGACAGAGTCTCACCGACCCAGTTAACCGCTAAGGGGGCTTGATGCTGAAACGCTGCCTGTAGTTCCTGGGGGAGGTGCTTGGCGGCGCCACTCTGCCCTTTGGGGTGCCGGTGAATGCTGTCTCTAGTGGCCCTCTGCAAAAGGAACACTTTTAGCTAGTGAAAAAAGGTACTAATGCAGGGCTTTCCTGAAAAGTGAAGGGGTATGATGCGAACTTTGCAAAGTGGGGGATACCTGTATTTAAAAATATCATGTGTTATGAATTTAATGTTTTATATAAATAAATGTACTTGTTGAGCATTGACACTATACCATATAATGATTTATGAAAATGTTAATGGGAGGAGACTATATGCTTATCTTTCAGATCCACTTTCTTTAACAGTGTATCAGAAACATTTTTCATGTTAGTTGTTACATGGCTCCACACTTCTGTAAAGCTACATGGTATTTTGTTTATTGCATGCTTTTTTTGTATCCAGTCGTTTTCTGACTAGTACCTATTTCCCTCCTCCTTCAGTATTTAAATGTACTTCTCTCTTTTCCTATAAATTGTAAGGTCCTTGCTAGTAGGGGGTAACTTTTGTTGGGTGACAGTTCTGCATGGATTGCTTGTTTCCTGTACACACTGAGAATGATGGCACTGACAGCCTTGGTCCCGGCTTATTTTTTTTAGAGATGTTTGTACAGCAAACTGCCTTGGAAGATAGTGTTTCCCTCTGGAGCAGAGGGTAGGCCTAAAGACTGATTATAGAAAGGATAACATTCCCCCTCCAGAGCAAAGGTTGGGTAAGTTCATTTGCAGCCCGTTATAAAAGATTTGGGTTTCCTAGGCTCAGAGTTTTTGGATGATGACCCAAAGCTCATGGAACTTGAGCAGTGAGCAGAAGCGATGTTAACAGAATGCTTAGGCTTCTTGCTGCTTTGTGATCAGCAAAGTCCATTGTCTCTGACTCAGTGGTGTAGTGATCTCTGGTAGCATGGAACCAGCAGGATCAGTTGTCAGACTTAGGGTTAAATCTCAGACCATTTATCTCTTAGCACTTACTGTTACTATTATTGCTAACAAAGCTAATGCTTACTAAGTGGGTACTATGGACTAAGTATCACATGTATCTTTTCTTCTAGTTGTCATACAATCATGAGTAGAATGTTATTTCTGCATTTTGTAGATGAACAAACCACTGAAGATATAAATAACTTGCCAAGATTACATCATCAGGAAGTGACTGAGTTAGGAGTAAAATCCAGGTCTTGGGAGTCCCAAGGGTTACCGTTGCATTTCATTATGGAACAGTGTAATGTATAACTCATCCTAGGAACCTCAGGGTGAGGAATGAATACTTTGGCTCAAAGAAAATAAACACAGAAGGAGGGAGACATTTTTGAGTAAGGAGGCCTTTCTCACACTCCTTGAATTAGATGATAGAAGACAAACCCTCAGTATGGATGTCTGGCTTGGTTGAGGGAATAGAATATATGTGTTGGACATAACCCTGCTTACAGAGATCTTGTAGTTTTGTTGGGGAGGTGACATTTACCCAGAGGAAGCAATTAGAAGGTAAGACAGTATTTAATTAAGCTCTGCATTGAATGGTTCAAGCAATAAGCAAATTACGAGTTGAGGGAGAAGAGAGATCAATGCAAGATTCATTCGGGAAAGATTTACGAAGGAGATGGGGCTTGAGCAGAGCCTGGAGGAAAAGAAAGTCAGTTCCAGGTGGAGTCGAAAGATGAAGAAAAAATTGGGGAAAAAGTAATGCACCCAATATGTGCATCGTGAATATGTATTTTCTGTGTCTGCTTTTCTCCATATATGAAAAGAACAATTTTCAATTTTGAATCTTTTAAAAAAATCACAACATACAACCATGGGGAAAAAAAAATTCCAAAATATACTCACACAAAGGAACAAAACACACCATGATATTTTCTCATTTGCACTTAACTCAGAGTTTGGGGGCCTTTTCTCCTGGTGTGGATGTTGCCACGGGCTCCTGACATTCTTATCTTGATTGGATCCCTGCAGTGCCGTCTTCTTCAGACTACCTCTTTTAGACCACTTGAAAGTTTTTCGATTTATTCAGCAGAATATATCAGCCTGTCAGCTTTGGAGAGCTGGTGCCTGCAGAAGGTATATCTTTCCACTGCAGGTGGCACTGGCTGCCAATTTTTCTTTGGGGTGAGCTCTTGTTCCAAAGAAGCCCTCTGTGGTTTGAGCACCAGCTACATTTGAGTGGAGCTCCTTTCCTGTCTACTGCTTTATCTGGATAACGGCCCTATCTGCTGCGTGTGAATGAGAGAGGAGCCTATTGTGTTATTTCTTTACCTTGTGATTAGCAAATTACTTTTTGCTTAAACTGGGTCATCCTATCTCTTTTTTTCTTGCCGGAGCAATTTATCTGCCTCTATCATTTCCTAGATGTTGATATCAATGTCACTTTGCTTCAGATGGTGTCCCTTGAGTCCTTGAAGTTCCTGCTATCTGTCTTCTCTTTGATTATTCGCCATCCACTGTGCAGAATCGCTTCGCTCTCCTCCTGCTGTCCATCCTCATCACGTAAGCAATCTGGTTCAGCTGAACTGCCATGAGCCTCCCCCTCTGGGCTTCAGTGAGGAAGCAGGAAGATTTCCTCTGGGATTGTCAGAGACCTCTAGAAGGTGCCTCCATTTACTCTTGATAGCACACGACTGAGTCTGAAAGTAAAACATACCCACTGCTGTCAGTTTTACTAACTGGACTTTGTAAGGTGACACTGACATCAAAAGTAATAATGCATGAAGGAAACGGCCTCTCTTTTGTTTCTGGGTTTTCCTCCTCCAGTCTTTCTCTGTCCTTTCTGAATGTCAGTTTCCTTTTTATTTTTTTCTCTTTAGCACAGCAAGTTACCAGGAGATTAGTTCATTAAAAACATTTCCCCCCCAAATGAATTATAACTCCAAAGTGAGTTTTGAGGCTTACTAAGCTCTAGTAATCCCGAAGAGATGGTTGAGCCTCTTTCCCTTGCTCCTAGGAGAAAAGGTCCTCAAGGATCCTAGACAGATGGGTCTTGAAGCTATTTATTGTAAGTATTTTGTAAAACAGGGAGCAAGAGGAGAATCTGGCTTATAGCGGATGGCTCTGTGTTTAACAAGTAACAGTTAGTAGTAATGATGATTGTACACTATTAATAAAACAGCTAAGAAAAGGACTAGAGAATTATGGTAGCTAATGGTCTGAAGAACATTTACTATAAACCTGATTTTATGATACATTTTAGAAGAGCAATTTAATCATAAATATTCACTCTCTTGTGACATGTTGCACATAAAGTCTGATCTCAGGAACATTTTTAAAATACCTTTTAAAATTATAGGAGACAAGAAAAGGCAGCTTTCATATGCAAGGGAAAGCTAGGTTTTTGCCACCCTTGGAGTAGGAACCCTCAATCAAATTATTTCTACTAAAGACTTACCCTTAGGGAAACTCGTAGTAAAGTGAGAAGGTCAACTCACTGAGAATATTTTAACTTCTATAAAAGAATGAGACATTTGATTGGGTGGTAAGTGGCTTATAGGTGTCTTATTTTGGATTTTATTATAAACACAAGGAGTTTTGTTATTTCTAGAGTCAAAGTCCTTGATCTTTAAGTTCTTTTTTTTTTTTAACATCTTAATTTTATTATTATTATTTTTTCAGTGTTCCAAGATTCTTATTTTTCTTTTAGTTCTACCGTCTTTTTTTCTTCTGCTGCTCTCAGGTGATGGCAGCCATTATCTCAACCTTCCTTGGAAGTGCTGATGTTGTTAGTGACAACTCCTTCACTCCACAGAGGGCATTGAGGGCTGGGCCTGAATTTCAAGCATAGCTTGGAAAATTAGCACAGAGATAGTTTCCTACTAATACTTCCATAGTTCCTCAGGGCATATTTTAATCTGGGATTAAGTAAATGTGGCTTTCCTTAAACAAGAAACAGAGGAGAATCTAATTGTATTGCTGCTCAAGTTCTGGGTTTTTTTTTTTTGCCTTTTTCTTTTTTTTTTTTAAAAACATCTCAGGAGTGATTCCTTCTTTAGTTTGAATTGGGCAATGAAAATATATGGTGAAGAAAGGAAGATAAAAGGAATATTTAGGAATTTTAAGCTCTAAGTCAAATCTTCAGTGTGGGACTTAGTATTTTTAGTTTGTTATGAATTCCCAAAACATAAAGCACATTTGTATTCAGAATAAGTATAAAAACAGTAAAATATATCCCAACTATATATATATATATATATATATACATATATATATATATATACACACACACACACACACACACACACCCCTTATTTATGGGTTACTTGATATTTTCTACTGTATCTTTTCTTCCGCCATTTTGTAGGTCAATGGTCTGTAAACTATTTTAGTAATACATCTGTTGGTAAAATGTTTTTAGAATACATTCCCTGAATATCTTTATATATATTTACTTGCTTATATATTAAGTACATTCACCATTTTACCACTATATTATGTGCATTAAAAAATGCACACAGAAATACAAAGTAAGCTAAGCATAAATGAATAAATTATTTTAAATATCTTGTCAATCAATGATGGTATAATTTGTTGATGGTTTATGGCACTTACAGTTAAAATGGAGCATTGCTAATCATAGTAAATGTAAATCCATATTTTATTTTATTTTTTTTTAAAGATTTTATTTATTTATTTGTCAGAGAGAGAGCGAGAGTGAGCACAGGCAGACAGAGTGGAAGGCAGAGTCAGAGGGAGAAGCAGGCTCCCCGCGGAGCAAGGAGCCCGATGTGGGACTCGATCCCAGGACGCTGGGATCATGACCTGAGCCGAAGGCTGCTGCTTAACCAACTGAGCCATTTAGGCGTCCCTAAATCCATATTTTAAATACCATTTGTGATAAATTCAATTTCTTTTTGGTAGCCAGATTATAATTATTTGTTTGCATTCTATAATGAAAAACTCATGTAAGGAACAGTATACACTCTGCCGTTTATTGTTCACCCATGTTTACATTGTTAGTATTGTATTCAAGCTGTGGTCTTTGTAGAAGTATTTTTACTTTTTTTTTTTTTTAGTTTTTAAAAAATTTATTTTTAAAATGAAATTTTTTTTTATTTTGTGTGTGTGAGAGAGAGAGAGTGAGAGCACAAGCAGGGGGAGCAGCAGAGGGGAAGGGAGAAGCAGGCTCCCCACCAAGCAGGGAGCCCAATGTAGGCTCGATCCCAGGATCCTGGGATCATGACCCGAGCCAAAGGCAGCTACTTAATTGACTGAGCCACCCAGGCACCCCTGCAGGAGTATTTTTAAACTAGCGTCTAGTTTTTAAGAGTTCTTTTGATAAAACTAGAAAAAAAATCGATAAATCTACATAGCTAATCACACTTCGAGTCTACTCTGTCCATTACACCATAGGCAAGCATACAGGTGTGACCCTATTTTTAATCTCTCGACATTGGGAAACAACTCTTTTCCCTTGAGGTACCTTATCTCTTATTTGTCACAGACTATCTGATACATGGATGGATGAGAAGGTGAATGTTTTTCTGAATATTAAGTGCTAGAAAATTGTTAAAGCTTAATTTTCTTTTTTTTATGAAAAAATAAATAGAAAAGTTAATATTTTCTTCTCAACTCACATGGATTGCCTGTGTACCCCCTGGTAGGGGTAGGGAATACCATCTTGGAGACCATTTTTGATAATGTGATGGAACTGATAACCTAAAAAAGCTATCTATTTACTTTATTCTATGGTAATGGATGTAAAGGCAAATGTCATAGTCAAAAAATCCCAGTAGGTCCTCAATAAAGTAGCTATGACTCCTGACAAATGTTTAGAATCACTTCATTTAACTCCACTGCTGTATGAATTCCATTAAGGACAACTTTTTAGGGGAGAGAAGTCCAGCAATTAAGTTCCAATTAAACTGTTTAAAGTACAGGTTAACTCAAATATGCATTTGCTGAGGCACAGTGTTAAAACCATTAGGTAACATCTGTGAGAAATGCTATCAGTCTCTGAGAGATCTACTGTGTCCAGATAAAATAAAATATTCCAGAACTGAGCTTGTGAGCTACAAGATGGTTCTTATGAAGATACAGCTACAAATGCTCTGAGATTGTTGGAGAGCTGAAACATTTACTAATGTGATTGATCTCAAAAGACTTGCAAGAAAAACGGGCATAAAAGAGATTAAAAGTGTTATTTTGGGGGAGAACACCTAAAACAAAACTTCTCATTACTTCCCCTTGATTTTAGATTGCTAAAGGGACTTGTTTCTCACATAAGTTGGCAAATCACTATTCCACATAACTATAGACTTAGAATTAATTTCTTTGTAAGTAGTTTCTTAAAACCCCTGGGTATAATATATTTAACTCTGGGAAAGGTAACAGTAGCTTCCCTTAATCTGGGAGTAAACATGATGCAGTCTGTTTTCTCTATTTTTTTCC
Source organism: Neogale vison (assembly GCF_020171115.1). Lineage (NCBI taxonomy): Eukaryota > Metazoa > Chordata > Mammalia > Carnivora > Mustelidae > Neogale > Neogale vison. Next base: position 103,738,529 of record NC_058091.1, read on the forward strand.
TCTAAATATTTTTTATTTGCCTTCTAAATTTTGAAGCATAAGCCATAGCAGAAACAATGACTATATATAGAGACAACAAAAGTTCCCCCTATTGTTATTTGCAGGAACAATTGATGTTAAAACCATCTTCAGTTTATGATTTAGGAATTTTTGAGTTGTATCTGAACTATTCAAGTTTATTTGTTCAAAAGAGGCTAGCACGAGGAGGTATAACTTCTTAAGATAGAAGTCTTTTAAATTTTTATCCTAAGTCTCTTTTTGTATCATTGTGTAAAAGCAGCAAGTATTTTGGAATAGGTACAATGAAGACTCTCATCCTCAAAAGCTTCTTGATAATAACATCCTCCTCTTTCTGACTTAGTTGTGAGGCTTAGGCATTAAAAACGTTGGGTGTATTCCACTCACATATTATACATCCCTTGGACATCAAGAGGATTTTGAATTCTCTTACCGTGTGAGAATCATTCATATATATATATATTTGTCAAAGAGCTATTCAGCTTTTGTTCCTTTAGCATTTTGGAAAAAAAATGTATATCAAAATCTGTTAATGCTTTCTATGACCATCCTACAGATGAAATCAAGGCAATAAAAAAATTTCACCCCAAAATCAATTCCAATTATTATTATGAAAGTACTGTGTAAACTACTGTAGAGTAGTATATGTTAGGATTTCCAAAAATTAAGGCTTAATTAATAGGCTTGTGTTGATTACTGATCAGTAGCAAAACTTTAGAAATGTCCGTGAATCCTCATATTCTGGAAATTGCTGGAGATGTGGAGGAGATTAAAATTGAAAGACTTACGGAGGATTCTCATTGTGTATACCTAATATTTCTTCTCTGTGGAGTAGTTTATAATGCCTATAGAGACTTCAGTTTTAATAGAAAATAGTAGTTGCCAAGCATGGTTGACTCTCAGAATCATGGGTGGTGGGAGATAGGATCCCCTACCCCAGCCTTAGAAGTTCTGTCCCAGTGATCTGTTGGTGAGAGGTGAGAGGACAGGAATCAGTATTTTATTTATTTATTTATTTAAGGATTTTATTTATTTGACAGACAGAGAGATCACAAATACGCCTAAAGGCAGGCAGAGAGAGAGGGGGAAGCAGGTTCCCTGCCGAGGAAAGAGCCTGATGCAGGACTTGATCCCAGGACCCCGAGATCGTGACCTGAGCTGAAGGCAGAGTCTTAACCTACTGGGCCACCCAGGTGCCCCAGGAATCAGTATGTTAAAGCTCTCCCCATGTGATTCTGGTAATAAGCCACATTTGGATTTAACTATAGAGGTTGTCATATTTCCTACTTTAACAATTAGAAAGGGAAGAAAAAATAAGCTTCATGATTTTATAAGGGCAAAATTTCAGGCAATCTTAGTATCCATACATGTAATAGAGAACATTTGCTTCAATAGGTCTGCTGCTTATTACAAAATTTCTGGCAGAAATACTATGGCTTTGTTACCAGGTAAAAATGCCGGGAAGTCTTAATGAAAGGGTATGAGAAGACAGCCACAGACCCTCAGAAAGAACTAGAGGAAAGCATCCCCCCCTTCTGATCCTGGTGGATCATGGACAGGAAGACAGGGAAATGGGAAAGTCAGTTAATAGGATGTCTGATTTCCTCCCTCTTCTTCTCTAAACTTTGATGTGGAGGAGCTTTACTTCGGTTCAATCAAATAGTATGGGAAGCAGCCCAGGAATATGCAAGTGTGTGACCAGCTTCTCTGAATTTATTAGGAAAACTACCAGAATTTAGGAGAAAATGAGCTTTTGTTCAATGCCATAACACATGGGGGATGACATAAGTCAAAGGAACAATAGTTAGATGTATAAAAGGAAGCACAATTCAGGTTTTGGGACTCACACAAATAGAAATTGTGTAAAATTCTAAAATTAGTTTCTAGATTACCATATACTGAATTTATAAAAGAAATGGAAAATACCAAATTTTACATCTTATAGCCTCTCATCTAGGGGTCCTTATGTATATCAAGACTAGGAAAAGGTAGAGGAAGTGTATATAAAGAGAGTGTTGAGGGGGAAAGGGATGTGTATATGTGTGCATACATGCCTGTGACTGTGGAGGGGGAGGTGTTTCTATCATTTTCACATAAGGCTCAGTTTGAGAGGCGCTTTAATGGGACCACTCAGAGTTTGAAATACATTCCCAGTACTTGGGTTTTGTAAAGAACTGTGCCGGTCTATGACAGCAAGGTAGAGGTGGCAGTGTGAGAACTGGCCAGCTCTCCTAGAGCTTGTTGGGACAAAGCATATATGTTTCCCCTGGTAGCCCATGTGGAACAAGATCTTTCCCAGAGTTGGGAGGGTTAAGGGTGTTTTAGTAGGGAGAGTCCAAATTGAACGAGACACTGTGAAAGTTGAAGGCCCAGGAAGGGCATTGGTCAAAGGGATAGAAGTGGAAGTTCTCAGTGAAGGCCATCTCTAAGGAGCACACGAGCTCCCCTGTAAAGAAGAGTCAGTCTTTTTTTTTTTTTTTTAATTTTATTTATTTATTTGTCAGAGAGAGTAAGCACAGGCAGAGGGAGAGGGAGAAGCAGGCTCCCCACCGAGCAAGGAGCCCAATGTGGGACTCAATCCCAGGATGCTGGTATCATGGCCCAAGCTGAAGGCAGCCGCCCAACCAACCGAGCCACCCAGGCATCCCAAGAAGAGTCAGTCTTAAACACCTTTTCCTGAAGACTTTCTCGGCAGAAAACAATGGGATCTACCATTGCCCTTAATCATTTCTTCCTCAGGGCCCAACCTTGGAGAGTTCTAAATTTTCCTTCCTAAGCTCATGGAAGAAGAGGAGTAGGATTAAGCACAGAAGGAGGAGGACCACAGCCCTCCTTTCCCACTGCAAGTGGGCAGCTCAGGCTCCAGCAAGGGGGAGGAGAGGAGGTGCTAGTTAAAGTCATGTTTTGAGTTTTGATTATCATCTAGAATAGCTTAATTTATCAAATTAGAAACTTTGTGAGTTGTAATGACTGAAGAATTGCTTCTAAGTGTCAAAGAGTCTTAAGGGCAGGGTGAAGAAGATTTTCTTAATCTAAAAAATGTTTAAGAAAGAAGGATTTTTTTTTTTTAAGAAGGATTTTTAAGAAGTTATGTTTTGATCATATTGGGTTTGTTCGATATCTCAGTTTCAGATAGCTGGTTACTAAAGGGATCTGGAAACATCTGTGTGCTCTGGGGAGAGCTGTGCAGGTACTTAGAGGTAGAGTCTAGAGACGTAGCATTCTATACTATATGACTATAGCATTCTATACTATATGGTGAGTTCAGGGTTTTAGCGATTAGAGCCAACAAAAAAGAAAAAATCATCCCTCACACCAAAAAATAAAAATATATATGATTAAATATTTACCTGACTAGTGAAATTCTGGCTCTCTTTCCCAACCTCTAATGCCTTGTATGCCAAACTCCTCCCTACTCACCTGATGCCATCTTGAAGAAGAAGAGGGGAGGGATGAATAGGACATGGAAGATTTGTTGGAGTCATAAAAACAGAGACTAAGTTACATAAAGAGAGAGCTTAGATTATTAGGGAAAACTAAGGTTAATTGCATAGGACTAAATTTTAGTTTTTCCATGATAAATAATCACCAGTAGTTGTGGTGTTAGTAACAATGGTAGTGAAGAGTGGCTGTTATGAAAAACATCAGAACAAAATGGATGGGAAACAATTAGCATAGTGTGAATGAATTTTTTACTTTTCTCTGATTCTGGTTTATTTTTCTTATATTGTTTTATTTGAGGAAGAAGGTAAATCAGACAGCTGCTGTGGTAGAAACCCAATGCTTATTGCTTTCTCTGAGTTTAGGACAGTGTTATGAATACTATATAATGGTGTTCCTGGAAAAGAAGAGAAAGATTCCATCTATGTGGAAGCAAAGAAAAACTGTACCAGACAAGAATGGAGGAGAAGTCATAGAATGCTTGTTCATTTGTTTGTTTGTTTGTTTGTGTTTGTTTTAATACAAAGCAGTAAAAAATAATCAATGGTTCCTTTGAATTAGCTCTGTTTTGCCTGGGTCAAGTGCCAAGTGTATTCAATTTTCATTACCACTTTTTTTTTTTTCAGAGAGAAAGAAAGAGAGAGAGAGAAATAAAAATAGAAATAGAAATTGATTATAATAATGAAAATAGTTTTCCTTGATTTTACCTTAATGATGGAGGCAAAATTATTGATTTGCAAAAATACATAGTTTTGTTAAATCATTCTTATTTAATACTTCCATTTTCATAGCTTTTCTTTTTCCTTTTTTCTTTTTTCCTTGAGTGGAAAAAAAGGACTGAAAACCTCACTCTATAAAAAATGTGGAACTACTTAACATCTTGGATTTCCTAAGAGAACCACAGGGATTCAAGCAGTCTGAATGACCTTAGAAGTGCAAGCTACTTGTAGATGGTTGTAGGATGGCAGGATGTCTATAAGAGTCGCAGATATGGATTCTTTTAAGAAATCAATCACTTTGGGTGATCAGACTGTATTACAACAGACAAGGCATGACCTTTCTCCTGCTTAACCTATTTATTTCTCCCTCTTGTGTTTATTAAAGAGTCTATTTTCAAGGTGGGGAGGATGATAAAGGCATATAATTTAGACTGACAGATGAGTAATAATGTGGCTCTTTTTCTAGAACACTTTGATGGAATTGCTTTGGCTTTGATTCTGAGACATTTTTTTAAGAGAAGAAAAAGAGGAAGAAATAAAAAGGGGAAAATTACTGTACGAGTTTATTGGAACTTTATGATGTTACATCCACGTGTATCTAAAAAGCCATTAAGCATTCTGATTAGTTTGAGAGATGGTGTAAAAATTGTTAAATTTCCAGTTGCTAAAACTAAACACCAGATGCAGTATTTGTCATGGTGAAATGCACCTATCAGAAAATATAGGAAAATTATTATACACTGCAATGGTTGATTTGGCCTAGGTATTGGACATTATGAGATTTCTTTTAAAGGAAAATATTTGAAAAGATAGATACTATAGAAGGGATGGCAGCTCAGTGGTGGATGTGACCACAAAGGAAAGCATGGAATTTCCTAGACCACACATCATTTTCCTTACTAAATGGTCATGTTTTGCATATGTTAATGACTTTTCCTCTCATCTATGTTGAGAAAGTACCATTAAGAGCTACAAAAAAAAAAAAAAACAAAAAAAAAAAAACAAAAAAACTTTTTCTCTCAGTATGCTAATTGATATAGTTTTGGAGGTTACTTTAACTGTAAGGTATATATATATATATATATATATATATATATATACCTTATATATTTAATTTTATTTTATTTTTTCAATGTTCCAAGATTCATTGTTTATGCACCACAGCCAGTGCTCCATGCAATACGTGCCCTCCATAATACCCACCACCAGGCTCACCCAACCCCCCACCCCCATTCCCCTCCAAAACCCTTAGTCTGTTTCTCAGAGTTCACAGTCTTTCATGATTTGTCTCGCCCTCCGATTTCCCCCATCTCACTTCTCCTCTCCTTCTCCCAATGTCTTCTGTGTTATTCCTTATGCTCCAAAGTAAGTGAAGCCGTGTGATAATTGACTCTCTCTGCTTGACTTATTTCACTCAGCATAATCTCCTCCAGTCCTGTCCATGTTGATACAAAAGTTGGGTATTCATCCTTTTTGACGGAGGCATAATATTCCATTGTATATATGGACCATATCTTCTTTATCTGTTGAAGGGCATCTTGGCTCTTTCCACAGCTTGGTGATTGTGGCCATTGCTGCTATGAACATTGAAGTTCATATGGCCCTTCATTTCACTACATCTGTATCTTTGGGGTAAATATCCAGTAGTGCAATTGCAAGGTCATAGGGTAGCTCTATTTTTAATTTTTTGAGTAATCTCCACACTGTTTTCCAAAGTGGCTGCACCAACTTGCAGGGTTTATATTAGCATTTAATGACTATAATTCATTATGTTCTGAAATCAGGATAAGGTGATGTCACTTGAGTCAGGAATGCACATGGGTATCATCAAATCTTACTAGAAGAGCCAGAGTGGGCTTTCATTGCCAACTGACTTTTCTGGAGATGGATCCTATGTGATATACTCTGTTATGTAACAGCTGCTTATTTCAACCTGATTTTTCTACTTGCTTACATTACTCCATAGCATCTTTGGTAAGTTATTGAGTGGATCTTTGACTGAAAAAGTAGCCCAGAATTCCAGCTATCAAAACAACCTGTATGATCTAACCATGCACTGGGATTAGCAGAGGTCCTCAGAAATCAGGATTTGAGGAGACAAAGATGGGTCCTAGAAGGCTCTCATCGGCTCTGCTCGGGCTCCCTGGGGCCTTGGTTTTTGAACTGAGTGGGATTAAGGAGCTTCATAGGAAAATAGAGGCTAGTACTGTCCTGGGAGTGATAGCATGCCTCAGCTACTCTGTCACCCAAAAGAATATAAGAGAAGTTGTGGTTTTATATTTGAGGTTTTGTTTCCTACATTTTGGGGGCAGATGGAGGCTAGAATTATTGCCTTGAGTTCTATATAGTTGAATCAAGAACCATGTGTTAGGAGATCTTGAAATTTAAAACGGGATCTTCTTAAAGTTTTGTCTGAGCAAAGGGCAGGTAGGCATCCATCTTCCCAGATGTTAATAATATACAGTGACATGTATTTGTATTTTAATATATTTAAGCATCAGACATTTTAATAATATTTTTAAAATAACATATATGATGTTATGTATAAAAATATGAATGACATCTTACAAAGAGGATTAGGAGATTCTAATTTCTCACCTCAACTTATAACTTATAAGAAGCATACTAGGTATATTAGGATGAGTGTGTGTGTGATCACACACAGTGATCTTAATGTTTGAATTGTGGTGTGATTCCAGAAGAATGGCCTAACACTGCAAGGATGTCTTGGTGGAATTTCATTTGTTTTGTTGGGAAACATAAGCCTGGAAGTGGAGTGAGATGTTCTCTGTAACTGATGTTCTCTGATATGGAGCTTAAGGAGCATAAATGTAGTCAATGGTCCCAAGGAAAAATTTACCCATTTAATCAATATTTGTTTCATGTTTCAAAGAAAGTATGGCTTCCTTAAAATAGTTTTTAATTGATTCCAAAAAAATTTTCTTTTAACTATGTAAAGTTACATATTCCATCTTCCTCTTATTTCATCTCATGCACTGTGTTCACCCACGCACTCTGGTAATCATTGCTGTATGTTTTTATTGCATTTTTCCTGTGGCAGATTGTGTTTCAAAAGATGGTCACAACACCTCCCACCTCACCTGCTCTTTTGCAATGTGATGTTGCCACTCCCCTACTGAGACAGAATCTATGTCTCCTCTCCTTGAATCTGGGATGCCCACTGTTCTAAGGTTTTTATAGGAATTAACTCATTTGCGTTTCATGAGAGCCTTTTGAGGAGGTATAATGCCATCCGCATTTTAGAAAGGAGACAATCATGGTTAAAAGTTAAAAGGTTACTCAGGAGGAGCATTCATAAAGTTGAGATTATAGTATATACACAAAGAAATAGAAATTTTCATTTATGCCACAGCCCATAATCAAGAGGAATAACAATAAATTGAAAACACTTGATAAATGTTGGTTATTATTAGACTGCAAATGTTTTATTTCTGCTTTTGTGTATTTTTATTTTTTGTCTTACATTTTTTCTAATTCTCAAACAGTATTTTCATTGTTTCAAATATATTTCCCATTCTACTTTTATAGTTTTACTATTACTTACTTTTTTCTTTTAGTGCTTAATTCTGTTTCTAAACTTGAATCCTACATATTTTTACATTTTCTATTTCTACATTAATATTTAAAAAAATCCACTATCTCTTTTGCACTCCTTTTTTATTCTATTGGCATAGACTTTACGTCTCAAATCTCATGTCTATCTCAGTATTTTTAACTCTTAATATTTGATGTTAATTGAGAATTCAGTTCATTTCTCACTTTTTAAAAAAGTTCTTTTACCTATTTTCTTATTGCATCTTATTATTAAATAATATATTTTTAAATCAATTACCCTTTATTTCTTGTCTTCATGGTGAGAGTTCTTGATAAAGTTCCTAATTTGTCTCTTTCATTAACATCATCTGGTACACAAGGATTATTCCCAGAAGACTGTGAACTTCTACCTTGAACTGGATGAGTTTAGCTTTTAAGATCTGGGACAAAATTCTGTACCTGGGGCAATGAATTTGACAGATTTTAAACTCCCTGGTTATTTATTATGAGATCCATCATCTGTCCTATAATATAGAATGTGGCCAGTTGAGGTCATGAAAGACATGACACTATGTAGTAATATTACTTGAATTTTTATATCATACAACTGTAAGAGAAGTTTGAAATTCAGTTCTCCATATTCAGTTTTGGATTTTTCATTGTTTGTGCTGACAGGTAGAAAGGTTGGCTGAGATTAGGATTGGGTTTGCTGTTGAGACCTTCGGTTCATATGACAGAGATTTTTCTTAACATTTGCTACTACAATCAAAGTACATTCTGTATTTCTGGCACATGCTGATTGTCTTCTTGATGATAATTTATTTATTTTGCCCACCTTTCTGAATTCATCGTTCCTGGTCACTGATTACCAAGACTGATGTGAAACTAGAGGAGGCATTTCCTAGAGTGATTGCAGTGGGTCTTATCTCTATGGGCCTTCCCCTTTACAGGAAGATGCAGGAACATTAATGGAGACTTTAGCCACATTTCCTCCCTGAAAACCAGCAATATAGATAATTTAATGTTAAACTATCTCTGCTTATGTCCTCTTAGGATGGATGCTTTGGATTAAATATTAAAAGACAATATGCTTTATTTTCATCTTAGGAAACAAACAAACAAACAAACAAACCAGAACCAATATTACCCATGGTTAGATTAATGAGATTAGTAAGGAAGACTAAGAGGAACAAAGAGGCTTTAACATATATTGGTTACCTGCTGTTATCACAGTCCATGATTGTAGCTTAAGGAGAAATTTCATATATCCTGTCAAGTTTGATAAGTTAAAAAATGTTTTGATACATGTAGTATCCTAGAAATGTGGAAATCACCTTTTTGCTTTGACAAAGACTTTTAGGTAGCAAATAAAACAAAAGTAATAGAAAACAAAATAAAACCACAAAAAACAAATGAGTTAGTGATTGACATGTGAAACAAAAATCAGAAGCATCCACTTGTGATTTTATCAAATTCAAATCCTAAAACCCTGTAAAAAAATCCGGTAAAATAAAACTACGTGGAAAGCTCAATCAAACTGAGTGATAAGAATAGATTTGGGGGCGCCTGGGTGGCTCAGGGGGTTAAGCCTCTACCTTATGCTCAGGTAAAGGTCTCAGGGTCCTGGGATTGAGCCCCGCATCGGGCTCTCTATTCAGCAGGAAGCCTGCTTACCCCCGCCCCCGCCTAATCTTTCTCCCTTTCTCTGTCAAATAAATAAATAAAATCTTAAAAAAAATAATGTATTTTGAAATATGGTTGCCTGAGGTAGAATTTTGAGAAGTGAGGCAGAGGATTGGTGGATTTGTGGATTTGTGACATGTTTATATTTGTCAGCTATAATTTATAAAGGAAGAACTGTTTCCCTATGCCTCCTCGTATTCTATAGCCGATTTAAGGATTTAAGTTATCTATGGAAGGTTTTATGTCTTTTGAATTATTCAAAGACTTAAGGTGGTGTATTCCAATCCTTGTCATTTTCTTTGTTTATTAATGTCAGACTTTATCTAAATATAATCCATGCTTTTGTTTTTTAGAGAGGAAAAATTACAGACCCACTTATAGGAGATAAATACCTTTGACAATATAGACCATGTCCTTCTTGGTGAATTGCAGGTTTGATTTCTTATGTTGATGTTCCTCTTAAAAAACAGGCAAGATTTAAGCATAGCTATTCTGTTATTGACTTACACTCTCTCCCTTGTAGAAACATGTCTTTATGATAATATAAGATTGTTCGCAGTTTTGACATTGTAGACAAGAATTAATGGACCTTCAATTTGTGGGCAAGACTTGATTATAGACAAAATTAAATTGATATCTCTCCCAGTTATTCATGCTTATGTTTAATTGTGCTTTAAATATTATCAGGGTGAATGGACTGCTTCAGCTCCTGAGTTCACTGCTATTCAACCCGAGGTCACAGACTGGTATGAAGGAGGAGAGGTACCCTCTGTGCCTATTCAGTGGTTCCCACTGAAGACTGGAGCACTCAGCTTGCCACTGAAGACTGGTTTGCAGCTCCCAATGCTCAGGCCACTGAATAGATAGGAGCAACCACCAAATGGTCTTAAGTTGCTCTTCTAGAAAGACAAAGAAAATGGAAATAAGGTTAATGGAAAAGAAACAGTTTCTTAAAAAGATAAAAAATAAAAATATATAATATAAGAGCTGGGGTTATTAGTAATCATCTGTTGATTAATCAGGTAACAACTGCTTTTGTGCAGAGAAGAGGGACAGAGTTCTGATTCTCAGTAATTTGTAACACAATGTATTGATAGTTGTTTTGGATTAGAGAGAACCATACCCTCACATAAAATAAGAAATATAGGATGATGATAGTAATGGTGACAATTTTTGTGGGAAGTGTAGAATAATTATTGAAGCAAATGAATGAAATCATACTTTGTACTTGCTCACCAAATTATTACCTGATCTAAAGTAGTAACAGTTTAAAAAAAAGCTGAAAACACTGTAACACTAACATGATAAATGCCAGCCAAATTTATTGAACAAACACTTCATATATAGGAGCCACTATTCCTAGGGCTTGACATATAGTATCTCATTTAATTCCCAAAACAACTCTTTTATAGAGATATTATTGTTATTCTTTTCAAAGATTTTATTTATTTATTTCTCAGAGAGAGAGAAAGAGAGAGCGTGCGCACAAGTGAGCAGCACAAGCAGGGGGAGGGGCAGGCAAAGGGAGAAGCAGATTTTTTCTGTGCAAGGAGCCTGACACAGTACTTAATCCCAGAACCCTGGGATCATGACCTGAGCTGAAGGCAGATGCTTAACCAGTTGAGCCACACAGGCATCCTTATAGAGATCTTATTATTCCCATTTTAAAAATGAGGAAACACAGAGGGAGACAGATTAACTATACTCAATATCATACAATAAGTGAGTGTTAGAATTCGAAACCAGGACAGTTTGACACCAAAAAGTAAATACATAAAATATGATAGAAAGATAAAGACTTGCTAAGTTTAGTAGAAAATTAACTTACTTCAAACAAAAATCTGTGACAACTTCATTAAGAGATTCTTACATGTAAAATTTTTTTTTTTAAATGATAAGGTAGTTCAGGTCCTCATTAGTAAACAGCATTCTTTAGTTGGAGGTACTTCTGCTTTTTTTTTTTTTTTTTGTGGTTCAGTGGAACTGATGTTGCTCTAATTTCTTCCCCATCAAAACACAACTCTGGTTTATTTCAAAGTTTTACTTTAGATTGAAACAACACATTTAAAATTTTGTTTTCTTTTTATATACACCTTCCTTTGATGTTTCCTTCTCAGGCAATACATCTGCTCTTGGCTTCTTGAAAGGAAATTTTCACAGAAAAATTAGAAACATTATTTGGTATATCAATGTTAGTAATAATCATTTCAAATATCATATTTGTAGAGGATCAAGGCCAGCTTGAAAAGTTAAATAATATATTGTTCTTCCAGAATTGTTAAGTTATTCCTTCGCAGTTATTCCAAACTCTATCTGTATTCTTTGCAGGCTTATTCTTAGCCTTGGATAAACTGCTACACCATATGTAGAAACACTATCCTAGCTTTCAGACATTATACCATTCACATTTAGTTAGGCCAGAGGTATTTTTTTTTAAAGATTTTATTTATTTGAGAGAAAGAAAGAGATAGTGAGAGAGAGAGAGAAAGAGAGAGAGCTCTAGCATGGAGAAGAGGCAGAAGCAGGCTCCCTTTGAGCAGAGAGCGAGAGCAGGGGCTCTATCCCAGTCAACTGAACCACGTAAGCCCCTCCAGTCAGAGGCATTTAGAGTACTAGCTAAAGGATCATTTTCCAGTTCTTCTAGTTGTATCTTGATAAGATCTGAACAAAAAAAAAATGACAGGCTCTATTTACAAACAGAAGAGTGTTCCTATCGGTATATTTACACAATTTAAAATGATACCTTAAAAAGAACTTCTAGTTTAAAGATATAAGGTCAACTAACATTTCCTGAGATATCACTTAAGACATTTTAAAGGTGCGTTGGCAATAGAATTATCAAACTGGTAATTTTATTCTTGCTTTTCTTGGTCACGTAATTGTGTTTAACTCTGAATCTGCTGCAATGTTTCTTACTTCATGGTCTGTTCCATAGGTATTTTTATTTAGTGTTGCTTCTACTTTTCCAGAGGATGGTACCTGGGAAGAACATCATCTAGTTTGTGAGATATGTTTTCTTTTATGTTAGTCCTGCTATTGCCATCATCATCTTTGGATAAAATGACTGAATCGTTTAAGTCCCACAAACTTTTGGATCAGGAGACAGAGGAGATTGATATGTACTACAGTGACATTTCTGTTCTACTTTCCTCTTAGTTTTAATCTTCAGTCATGATTCAGACTCGTGTTTTGTTCATTATATGAACATGATATACAACCCCTTGAGGCCAACTTAGTCCTACAGGATTAATTTTGTCAGACACAGAGTGCGTATCCTTGAGCTGATGATTTTAATACATGCATCTATCCATTAGCATGATAAGAACGTCTTCCATGACCTTTCCAGAACATAATGATGCGTTTTGTATTTTTTCATTTAATTTCTAATTGTTGCTCTCTTACGTTAAGCAATTACATAGGCTTCCAAAGTTTTAAAACTTCCCGTCTAGCATCGTCTCACACGTGTCTTCAAGATGAAACCACCAGAAATAGTAACAATTTTGGATGGACCAGGTGACTTCCAGAGAAGTAACCTCCCTGGGCTGTCCTGACTCTTGCGGGCCGCCATACTCCTTCTGCCGCCCCACCTCCCTCTCCTCCGGGCCGCACAGCCGCCCGGCCGACTACGTAGCGGACTACGTAGCGCCCTGCCTCCCCTACGCGGTGCTCACCGGCACTGGGGGCCGTGCGGAGGGAGGGGCTGCAGCAATGTTCCAGGCTCCGGCTGGGTCTTCAGGACCGCGGGCTTCTGCGTCCAGGCGGAGCTACAAGAAGCAGGCCAGGTGCTGCCAGCGGCGACACCGGCCACCAGGGCTTCTCTTCAGGTCCCACAGGACGACGAAGGGTGACCATGGCGACGGCTCTTCCCGAGCGCGGTTCCTCGAGGCCCAGCCAGACTGCGTGGGAAGCTTTCCTGGCCACGGGCTCCTTGCCGGGAGGGAAGTCGCAGGTGAGTACACACACCTGCCTTTCTCTCTGTGCGTGGTACGGGGCCACGCTGGCCTCTGGTCCTTTTTGCAGCTGCCGTGGCGGAGGCGCGGTGCCCACCCTGCCCAGGCTTGAGTGCAGCCATGGGGACCTTGGGGACTGCCCACGTGGACAGGGGTGAATCATCTCTGCTGCTCACACCGCCTTTTGATCGCCACATTAGTGTCCTTGGTATCGAACTGAATTTGCCGTGTAATTGTTAAAGAGAGGGGCCGCAGGTCTGTTCTGGAACTGGAACTGTCCTTCGTAATGGTTGTTTCTCAACATTTAACCTGCTTGTATTTAGCAGTCCTGTACTTATTAGCGACTTAAGTCCATTCAGCTGTTAAGGTGTACACTTGGTAATTGGCTTATCTTTGACAAAAGAAGAACAAATTGTGTTGCTCAGCAAGGCCCCTCTCAACACCCAGGGGCGATAGGCCCCCGGCAGGACGCCTGTGCCAGAGTGGACCAGCATCACAAACTCGTGAAAATTAACTTATAAAGGGGCACCTTGGTGGCTCAGTGGGTTAAAGCCTCTGCCTTCGGCTCAGGTCATGATCCCAGGGTCCTGGGATCAAGCCCTGCATCGGGCTCTCTGCTTGGCAGTGCTTCCCTCTCTCTGCCTGCCTCTCTGCCTACTTGTGATCTCTATCTGTCAAACAAATAAATAAAATATTTAAAAAAATTAACTTATAAAAACACTTTCTCAACACTGGCACAGTGTGGCCTGTCACTCAAGACATCCACTTTTGTGACTCATGCTTCTGGCCCCACGGAAATGTTTCCCAGTGACTCTTGCACACTTATCTTGGGCTGAAAGGCAATTGAATCCCAGTGCTGTAAAGGTTTGTAGACTGTGCTGTTACCCAGATAGGAGATACACACTACTTTGGAGTGCACGAGGATTTGTGTGGCAGAAACAGGAAAGAGAAAGAGAAATTAATTAGGTTTGTCTAAACCGCCATCATTTCTTGCCTGTATGGCAATAATGACATCTATACCTTCCAGTTTTGCCTCTCATTAATCCATCCTCCAAATCTTTATAAGTATAAAGAAGATCCTACCACTTACCTAATTAAAACTCTGTAATGGCTTCCTGTTCTTCCTAAGACTCCTGACCCTATCACCTTGTCCCATAGTCTGTCTACATCTTCACAAACATGATGTTCCTGAAGATGGGCCTTCTCTCTGCCTGGAGACACACAAACTCCTTCTTGACTTAGGGCTTTGCGTATACTCATATACTGTTCCTTTTTCCTTCATATCTTAGTATTAAGCTCAGCTGCTCGAGGAAGACCTTCTGATATCTAGATCCAGATTAGGTTTCTGTAATACATTTTCACATTCTCTTAAAAATTCTTTAGTCTGTTTCCTTTGTAGGGCTTAATAGAATTTTAATTGTGTAACATTTTTTTCCCAGTAGCTTGTCTGTGATATTTCTTCCCTACAAACTAAGAGCTCCATGAGATCAAGGTTCTTTCAGGCATATCACCAGTCCTTAGACTGATGTCTGGCACAAAGTTTTTCTTGGATGGAACAATTAATTATATTGCTCAGCAATGCCACTCTTAGATCCAGGCCAGATGGCTTAGAGAAATGAATGAAGAATATACTCCAGTTGTGTGATCTCTGGCATGTCGGGTCTCAATTACTTTATATTTTAATTGAAGATGATAATTCCTATAAAAGAGCTACTTTATAGAATTCTTAGAAAGAACATTTAAAATTACACACACATACCTGGAAAAGACTATTTTGATTACCGAAATTTTATGTCTGTGCTGTCAAATATGTAGGTACAGCTATCATTTGGAATGAGTATATATTATTTTGGGTGAAGTATTATTGAGTTTAAGTGGGTTTAAAAAGTACTGGGATCATTACTTCTTTTAACAAGAAGTCCATTGGTAGGGAACGCTCCATGTACAGGTTGTTAGGGCTTTGGCTCTGCCTCTTTATCATTTATTCTGTTTCACTCTCGTTTTGGGTAAGCCTTGTTTTCAGACCCACAGCATGATGTCTATAGCAGTTCTTGGGACAGTATCTAGACAACACAGCAATATCCAGAGAAAGAATATCTATTTCTGTGAGTCTTGAAAAGTAGAGAAGGCTTTCCCAGACACCCCTAGCTCAGGAGACTTTACCTCATCAGAACTGCATCACATTCCTGGCTTAAACCAATACCAGACAGGGGAATAGGATTGTCATGATTGGCTTCTTTCTTTTTTTTATTTTATTTTTTTGATTGGCTTCTTTCAAACTGACTTCAACTCTTTGTTTCCCAGTGGCATCAGCATTCTTTTAATCATGGAGACTTGTGGAGAAGGATGGCTTATAGAACAGCATTATTATTTCTGGAAGAAAGGATGAAAGTGATGGAGTTTTAGGTAGACAACCAAAAATCCACTGCCTGCTATACAGTATGTTATAGATATATTTAAATTTATTTTTCCTGTTAATGGAAGTCAAAAGATCTAAGACACATAGATAGTATGGAAAGATGAAATATTGTGGTATCACAGAGTATTTTTGAGTATAGAATATTAGGATTATTAGCAAAGGATTTTGCTAGCAAGTCAGCCTGTACTCATATGAAACAATGAAGAAAGTTTTTCTTTTTTTTTTAAAGATTTTATTTATTTATTTGAGAGAGAGACAGGGAGAGAGAGCATGAGTGAGGAGAAGGGCAGAGAGAGAAGCAGACTCCCCGTGGAGCTGGGAGCCTGATGCGGGACTCGATCCTGGGACTCCGAGATCATGACCTGAGCCGAAGGCAGTTGTCCAACCAACTGAGTCACCCAGGCGTCCCTGAAGAAAGTTTTTCTACTGTGTAGTTAAATCATGTCTGATTATAAGGTAGAGGGAAATATCAAATAACAAAAGTTTCTATAAGTGGTGATATCTGTCAGGGATAACATGCCTATTCTTCACCCACTCCCATGCTCAGTGAAAACTTAGCTAGTTGATTGCAACATACTCCTTACTGAGGGTGGACATGATTTGGAGTCCTTTTCAGATAGCTCCTGATTTTCCACTGGAGTTGATCCTCTAAAGAAAGTCTATGTACTATCTATGACATAGATAAGTTACAGAACTATTTTTTTATGCTAGGGCGAGAAACCAATATATGTGAAGTGGAACGAAAAAATTTCAAAGTAATTTCAAGTGAAAATCAATAAAGATGTGGACCAAAAGCAGAAGAAATAAAAAAATGAGTAGTAATTTTATGCAATCTTGGCTTCTGGTATAAGTGGCCTTTCAGTTAGGCTCTGCAAGGTGCAGAGGTTTTATGGATTGATTGGTAGATGAGAAAAGGAAAAAAAAGAGGAAACAGGTGGGGCATTAGCAAAGACAGGTAGGCAGTAGGATCAGTGGTACTAAAATACTGAGATGAAAATTTGCATGTCCCTAACCTATTCTCTTTGCCCTCTTCCTTCATCCCTTAGCACTGTTTTTTTAATGTGCAATTTTTTACTCCTGTATAATGATATCATTTTCATATACCTTTTCTCTGCACCTAGGCTACTCTTTTCTATATTGCTAACATTCTTTTTTTTAAAATTTTTTTATTTTTTAATAAACATATAATGTAGAGGTACAGGTCTGTGAATCACCAGGTTTACACACTTCACAGCATTCACCATAACACATACCCTCCTCAATGTCCGTAACCCCACCATTCTCTCCTGACACCCCTCCCCCCAGCAACCCTAGTTTGTTTTGTAAGATGAAGAGTCTCTGATGGTTTGTATCCTCCCGCAATCCCATCTTGTTTCATTTATTCTTTTCCTACCCCCCCAAACCCCCCATGTTGCATCTCCATTTCCTCATATCAGGGAGATCATATGATAGTTGTCTTTCTCCGCTTGACTTATTTCGCTAAGTATAATACTCTCTAGTTCCATCCACATCATCGCAAATGGCAAGATTTCATTTCTTTTGATGGCTCCATAGTATTCCATTGTATATATACACCACTTCTTCTTTATCCATTCATCTGTTGATGGACATCTAGGTTCTTTCCATAGTTTGGCTATTGTGGACATTGCTGCTATAAATATTCAGGTGCACGTGCCCCTTTGGATCACTACATTTGTATCTTTAGGGTAAATTCCCAGTAGTGCAATTGCTGGGTCATAGAGTAGCTCTCTTTTCAACTTTTTGAGGAACCTCCATGCTGTTTTCCAGAGTGGCTGCATCAGCTTGCATTCCCACCAACAGTGTAGGAGGGTTCCCCTTTCTCCACATCCTCACCAGCATCTATCATTTCCTGACTTATTACTTTTAGCCATTCTGACTGGTGTGAGGTGGTATCTCATTGTGGTTTTGATTTGTATTTCCCTGATGCTGAGTGATGTGGAGCACTTTTTCATGTGTCTGTTGGCCATCTGGATGTCTTCTTTGCAGAAATGTCTGTTCATGTCCTCTGCCCATTTCTTGATTGGATTATTTGTTCTTTGGGTGTTGAATTTGCTAAGCTCTTTATAGATTTTGGATACTAGCCCTTTATCTGATATGTCGTTTGCAAATATCTTCTCCCATTCTGTCAGTTGTCTTTTGGTTTTGTTGAATGTTTCCTTTGCTGTGCAAAAGTGTTTGATCTTGATGAAATCCCTTGCCTTTGGCGATGTTCCTAAGGAGAAGTTGCTGTGGTTGAGGTGGAAGAGGTTGCTGCCTGTGTTCTTCTCAAGGATTTTGATGGATTCCTTTCTCACATTGAGGTCCTTTATCCATTTTGAGTCTATTTTGGTGTGTGGTGTAAGGAAATGGTCCAGTTTCATTGTTCTGCATGTAGCTGTCCAATTTTCCCAACACCATTTGTTGAAGAGGCTGTCTTTTTTCCGTTGGACATTCTTTCCTGCTTTGTCGAAGATTAGTTGACCATAGAGTTCATGGTCCATTTCTGGGCTCTCTATTCTGTTCCATTGATCTATGTGTCTGTTTTTGTGCCAGTACCATCCTGCCTTGATGATGACAGCTTTGTAATAGAGCTTGAAGTCCAGAATTGTGATGCTACCAACTTTGGCTTTCTTTTTCAATATTCATGTAGATTGCTTTAGGTAGCATAGACATTTTCACAATATTTGTTCTTCCAACCCATGAGCATGGAATGCTTTTCCATTTCTTTGTGTCTTCCTCAATTTCTTTATGAGTACTTGATAGTTTTCTGAGTATAGATTCTTTGCCTCTTTGGTTAGGTTTATTCCTAGGTATCTTAGGGTTTTGGGTGCAACTATAAATGGGATTGACTCCTTAATTTCTCTTCTCATGTCTTGTTGTTGGTGTAAAGAAATGCAACTGATTTCTGTGCATTGATTTTATATCCTGACACTTTACAGAATTCCTGTACAAGATCTAGCAGTTTTGGAGTGGAGTTGTTCGGGTTTTCCACATAAATATCATATCATCTGCAGAGAGTGATAGTTTGACTTCTTCTTTGCTGATTTGGATGCCTTTAATTTATTTTTGTTGTCTGATTGCTGAGGCTAGGACTTCTTGTACTATGTTGAATAGCAGTGGTGATAATGGACATCCCTGCCGTATTCCTGACCTTAGCGGAAAAGCTTTCAGTTTTTCAACATTGAGAATGATATTTGTGGTGGGTTTTTCATAGATGGCTTTGATAATATTGAGGTATGTGCCCTCTATCCCTACACTTTGAAGAGTTTTGATCAGGAAGGGATGCTGTACTTTGTCAAATGCTTTCTCAGCATCTATTGAGAATATCATATGGTTCTTGTTCTTTCTTTTATTAATGTATTGTATCACATTGATTGATTTGCAGATGTTGAACCAACCTTGCAACCCTGGAATAAATCCCACTTGGTCGTGGTGAATAATCCTTTTAATGTACTGTTGGATCTTATTGGCTAGTATTTTGGTGAGAATTTTCGCATCTGTATTCATCAAGGATATTGGTCTATAGCTCTCTTTTTTGATGGGATCCTTGTCTGGTTTTGGGATCAAGGTGATGCTGGCCTCATAAAATGAGTTTGGAAGTTTTCCTTCCATTTCTATTTTTTAGAACAGTTTCAGGAGAATAGGAATTAATTCTTCTTTAAATGTTTGGTAGAATTCCTCTGGAAGCCTGTCTGGCCCTGGGCTTTTGTTTGTTTGGAGATTTTTGATGACTGTTTCAATCTCCTACTGGTTATGGGTCTGTTCAGGTTTTCTAATTCTTCCTGGTTCAGTTGTGGTAGTTTATATGTCTCTAGGAATGCATCCATTTCTTCCAGATTGTCAAATTTGTTGGCGTAAAGTTGCTCATAGTATGTTCTTATAATTGTTTGTATTTCTTTGGTGTTAGTTGTGATCTTTCCTCTTTCATTCATGATTTTATTTATTTGGGTCCTTTCTCTTTTCTTTTTGATAAGTGTGGCCAGGGGTTTATGGATCTTATTAATTCTTTCAAAGAACCAGCTCCTACTCCTAGTTTCGTTGATTTGTTCTATTGTTTTTTTGGTTTCTATTTCTTTGATTTCTGCTCTGATCTTTATGATTTCTCTTCTCCTGCTGGGTTTAGGCTTTCTTTGTTGTTCTTTCTCCAGCTCCTTTAGGTGTAGGGTTAGGTTGTGTATTTGAGATCTTTCTTGTTTCTTGAGAAAGGCTTGTATAGCTATATACTTTTCTCTTAGGACTGCCTTTGCTGTGTCCCACAGATTTTGAACCGTTGTGTTTTCATTATCATTTGTTTCCATGAATTTTTTTCAATTCTTCTTTAATTTTCTGGTTGACCCATTCATTCTTTAGAAGGATGCTGTTTAGTCTACTTGTATTTGGGTTCTTTCCAAATTTCCTCTTGTGATTGAGTTCTAGCTTCAGAGCATTATGATCTGAAAATATGCAGGGGATGATCCCAATCTTTTGATACCGGTTGAGACCTGATTTATGACCCAGGATGTGATCTATTCTGGAGAATGTTCCATGTGCACTAGAGAGGAATGTGTATTCTGTTGCTTTGGGATGGAATGTTCTGAATATATCTGTGTGTCCATCTGATCCAGTGTGTCATTTAAGGCCTTTATTTCCTTGTTGATCTTTTGCTTGGATGATCTGTCCGTTTTAGTGAGGGGAGTGTTAAAGTCCCCTCCTATTATTGTATTATTGTTGATGTATTTCTTTGATTTTGCTATTAATTGGTTTATATAGTTGGCTGCTCCCATGTTAGGGGCGTAGATATTTAAAATTGTTATGTCTCCTTGTTGGACAGACCCTTTGAGTATGATATAGTGTCCTTCCTCATCTCCTTTTATAGTCTTTGGCTTAAAATCTAATTGATCTGATAAAAGGATTGCCACCCCAGCTTTCTTCTGATGTCCATTAGCATGGTTAATTGTTTTCCACCCCCTCACTTTAAATCTGGAGGTGTCTTTGGGTCTAAAATGAGTTTCTTATAGGCAGCATATTGATGGGTTTTGTTTTTTTTATCCATTCTGATATGCTGTGTCTTTTGATTGGGGCATTTAGCCCATTAACATTCAGGTTAACTATTGAGTGATATGAATTTAGTGCCATTGTATGGCCTGTAAGGTGACTATTACTGTATATTGTCTCTGTTCCTTTCTGATCTACTACTTTTAGGCTCTCTCTTTGCTTAGAGGACCCCTTTCAATATTCCTGTAGAGCTGGTTTGCTGTTTCCAAATTCTTTCAGTTTTTGTTTGTCCTGGGAGCTTTTTATCTCTCCTTCTATTTTCAGTGATAGCCTAGCTGCATATAGTATTCTTGGCTGCATGTTTTTCTCATTTAGTGCTCTGAATATATCATGCCAGTTCTTTCTGGCCTGCCAGATCTCTGTGGATAAGTTTGCTGCCAATCTAATATTTTTACCATTGTATGTTACAGACTTCTTTTCCTAGGCTGCTTTCAGGATTTTCTCTTTGTCACTAAGACTTGTAAATATTATGATTAGGTGACGGGGTGTGGACCTATTCTTGTTGATTTTGAGGGGGGTTCTCAGCACCTCCTGGATTTTGATGCTTGTTCCCTTTGCCATATTAGGGAAATTCTCTACAGTAATTCTCTCCAATATATCTTCTGCTCCCCTCTCTTTTTCTTCTTCTTCTGGAATCCTAATTATTCTAATGTTGTTTCTTCTAATGGTGTCACTTATCTCTCGAATTCTCCCCTTGTGGTCCAGTATTTCTTTGTCTCTCTTTTGCTCAGGTTCTTTATTCTCTCATTTGGTCTTCTATCACTAATTCTTTCTTCTGCCTCATTTATCCCAGCAATAAGAGCCTCCATTTTGGATTGCACCTCATTAATAGCTTTTTTGATTTCAACTTGGTTAGATTTTAGTTCTTTTATTTCTCCAGAAAGGGCTTTTATCTCTCCCAGAGAGGGTTTCTCTAATATCTTCCATGTTTTTTTCGAGCCCAGCTAGAGCCTTGAGAATCGTCATTCTGAACTCTAGATCTGACATATTATCAATGTCCTTATTGATTAGGTCCCTAGCCTTCAGTGCTGCCTCTGGTTCTTCCTTTTGGTGGTGAATTTTTCCGCCTTGTCATTTTGTTCAGATAAGCAAATAAAATACTAAAAGGGTGGCAAAGACCCCAGGAAAATGTGGTTTAACCAAACCAGAAGAGACCCCAAATTGTGGGAGGCAAAAAGGGGATAAAAAGAAGTTCAGAAAAAAAATTAAAAAAGGAAAACAAATTAAGAAAAAATATAAAAAAAACCCCGTATGTATATATATATTAGACTGGTGACTAGAACAGGGTCACCCAGTTAATTTTGGGAGCATTTTGGTCTCTTAGAAGAAACTACCTCCCAAAATTTTAAAGAATGAAAAACATATATAGGGGTAAACACAATGAAGGAATGGAATATTCCTATAAAGATGAAAAAAAATTTTTTAATTTCTAAAAAAGGAGTTGATAAAGTAAGTTGGTTGGGAGAATAAAGAAAAAGAAAAGGTGAGAATTTGCTTGGGCTGGAGACTAGAACAAGCCCCGAGCTAGATTTAGGGTATATTTTGATCTATTAGAAGAAGTTGTATCCCAGGGGCACCTCGGTGGCTCAGTGCGTTAAGCCTTTGCCTTCAGCTCAGGTCATGATCTCAGGGTCCTGGGATCGAGCCCCACATCAGGCTCTCTGCTTGGCAGGAGGCCTGCTTCTCTCTTCTCTCTGCCTCCCTGTCTACTTGTGATCTCTCTGTCAAATAAATAAATAAAAATTAAAAAAAAAAGAAGTTGTATCCCAAATTTTTTAGAAGAAAAAAACCATATATATATATGAAAAATAAAATTAGATACAATGATGGATAAAATATGACTATAATAATGAAGGTTCACAGAAGATTATTATTATTATTTTTTTAATGAAAGGTATTGTTAAAATAAACTAGTTAAAAAACGTTAAAAGAGGAAAGGGTAAAAGTTAAAAAAATTTAGCAGAAGAAAAAAAATAAATAAAATTAATTAACTGCAAGACTAAAGAATCAAGGGGAGAAAGCCTTGAATTCATGCTTTGCTTTCTCCTCCTCTGGAATTCCGCTGTTCTCCTTGGTAAGTGAACTTGGTCTTTGCTGGATTTCTTGTTGATCTTCTGGGGGAGGGGCATGTTCTCAAGTCTCTTTGCCCGAGGTGGTATTGCACTGTCCTTACCAGGGGCCAGGCTGATAATCCGCTCAGGTTTGCTTTCGGGAGCTTTTGTTCCCTGAACGCTTTCTGTAGAGTTCCAGAGTATGGGAATGAAAATGGTGGCCTCCCAATCTCTGGCCCAGAGGAGCCGAGATCTCAGGGCTTCACTCCTCAGTGGGCCCTCAGAGAAAAGCGCTTAATCACTTCTGTTTCCCTGGCCTCTGGCCACACTTGGAGAAAAGCGCTCAATCACTCCCATCTCCCTGGCCTCCGGCCCCACTCCGATCTCATCCAACCTGTGACTGCTTCAAGGTAACACAGAGCTGAGAGCTCACTCCTTGGCTCTGTCTCTGTAGCTAGCTTCCCTGCTCTAATACCTGTGAGCTCTGTGACACTCAGACACCCCCGATCCTTTTGTGACCCCGTGGGACCTGGAGCCATGCTGACCCCATGTGGGCTTCACCCCGATTTAGCCTCTGGAGTGATGTCCCTCAGTGGAGCAGACTTTTAAAAGTTCAGATTTTGTGCTCTCTTGTTCCACCACTTGCCGGGAACCGGCCCTTTCCCCTGTGGTCTATCTTCCTGTTGCTTTGGATTCACTTCTTCACTGGTCCTACCTTTTAGAAAGTGGTCGATTTTCTGTTTCCAGAATTGTTGCTCTTCTTCTCTTTGATCTCCTGTTAGATTTGTAGGTGTTCGCAATGGTTTGATAAGTTATCTAGCTGTGTCTCCTGCTACCTGATGCCATCTCAGCCTGCTACTTCTCCGCCATCTTGACTCCTCTCCTCCATCCCTTAGCACTTTATCATTCTGTCCCTCAACCAAATCCCTCTGTCAGGAGAAGATCTGACAAACTCATTCACACTAAACAGCATATAATTGATAAGGTTCAATGAGAAATCTTTCTGTGATCTGTTGTGAATATTTTTTAGAAGCAAAGATTTAAGCTGAAGGTTCAGTGAAGTTAGTAAGGTTATAATTTCACAAGGTAGTGAAGTAGGAGTAGGGCAAGGACAAGAGATATTTTAGGGACAGTGAGCTCTCCCCCAAGTCTGTGCAATCATACCATGGAGTGAAATACTGAGTAACAACAAAAAGAGTAGTATTTTGGGTAAAGGCAATTTATTCTGCCTGCAGTGTCCAGTGCTTTAAAAAATGGCTTTATTGAGATATAATTTATGTACCATACAATTCAACAATGTATGTACATTTCAGTGGTTTTTAGTGTATTCACAGAGTTCTGCAACCATTATTCCTTTCTAATTTTAGGACATTTTCTTCACCTCAAAGAGAAGTGCTGTACCAATTAGCAGTCATTCCCCATTCTTCCTCCTTCCAGCTCCAGGCAACCAGTAATCTACTTTGTCTGGATGGATTTTCCATATTCTGACCATTTCATGTAAATGCAGTCATACAATGTGTAATCTTTTTGGACTGCCTCATTTCACTTAGCAGAATGTTTTTAAAGTTCATCCATGTTATGGCATCTGTCCCTATTTCATTCCTTTCTACTGTTAAGTAATATTCCATTGTATGGATGTTCTGCATTTGGTTTATGCATTCATCAGCTGGAGGTCACGTGGGTTGTTTCCACTGTTTGGCTATTATGAATCATGTTACTATGAACATTCATGTACAAGTTTTTGTGTGGACATGTGGTTTCATTTTTCTTAGATATATACCTAGGAGTGGAATTGCTAGGTCCTATGGTAACTCTAAGTTTACTAACTCTTTTGATGAACTGGCAGACCGTTTTCCAAAGCAGGTGCACCATTTTAAATTTCCACCAGCAATGTGTGAGACTTCCAGTTCCTCCACATTCTTACCAACACTTGTTTTTATCTTGTTTTTTGAGTATAGTCACATTGGTGATTGTGAAATAGTATCTCATTGTGGTTTTGATTTGTATTTTCCTGATGGCTTGCCCAACACCTTTTGTACCCTCCTTTAGCCCCTGATGGACATGGTTCCATTGTTTCTGTCAAGTGAAAATTTTTTTTTTTCTCTTTTCTAGCTAATGACCGATAGAGATTAACACAATGGATGGCGGCTTTGCTTTAAATGAAACTGATCTTTATGTTTTGGATTATTGATACTCAAGATACATTCAGGGGGAACCTGGCTTGCTTTGTCTGTAGAACATGTGACTCTTAATGTCAGAGTTGTAAATTTGAGCTTCACGTTGGATATAGAGATTACTTAAAATATAAAAAACCAAAACAATATTATTAAAAATTATATATATACACACATACATACATATATATACACATATATATAAATAAATATTTTAAATTCAGGTCAAGAGCAGGAATGCTGTCCAGAAATGAAAATCTAACTTTGTGTGTGAGAGGGGCAGATACCAGTGAATAGAAACAAATCATGGTTTTGCTCGACATGTCACTTCAATCTTAGCATATTGCTAAATGGCCCTTCGCTGTAATTTGAAATTGTGGGAGAGCAGTGACTATCCTAAAACTCTTGTAGGAACTGAGAAAGATGAATAGTCTACTCTATTTTCTTAGATCTTCAGAACATTAGTAGCATTTCAGCATTGCAGAAAATCTTCATACTACTTTCATTTTCATTTATCTCCAGTCAGAAGGAACTCAGCTGTGAAATGATATCAGAACCCCTGGTGCAGGAGAGTCTCTGTTTGCTCAAGTTTGCTTGGCTGACTTCATTGGGCCATTATCCCTGAAGTGTTTGCAGAGGCCAGCAGCTATTAAGGACTTTAGGCAAGATTTTATCATATCATTAACTTTGAGGAATTTTATTTTGTTTTGATTATTATTGTTTTTATATATTAGATGTATTATGCTTATTAATTGTATTATATTAATAGCTATTTAAGAAGTATTAAACTATAGTGTTTGTGGTATAGTGGTGAGCATAGCTGTCTTCCAAGAAGTATTAAACTATATATTCCTTCCTATAGGAAGGAATCTATTTTTTGGTCATTGATATCCTAGTGTTTAGAACAGTACCTGGTACACAGTAAGTACTCACAGATATTCGTTAAATGGATAAATAGATGAATCGAATGCTTTTTATACCTGGCACATAATAAATGCTCAGTTAGTGTTAGCTGTTATTTTAAAGTGCAAGTTTTTGGTTAAGCACTTTATAGTGGATACTCACTTAATTCTCCTACCAACCAAGAAAGAGAAATATTGTTATTGTAATATTAATTTTACATATGAGGAAAGGAAGAGCTCAGAGACTTAAGTAATTTGTTCAAGGTCACACACAGGAGTGGTAGGGGGCAGAGCTGCGGCTGGAACCCAGCAACGCTTGTCTACTAAGCTTGTGCCCTTATTCACAGTGCTCCTCTGCCTTTGCTATTGAAGTATAAACAATCAAAGCCCTGTGCCCTTTTATCATTGCCTGGCAGCTCCAGAACTGCCGGATGTTACGATTTAAACAGAAGACAGGTGCTCTTGTGTATGAACCACCTCTCCTTGCTCTGCAGCAGACGGCCCTTTGAAGTGGAGAGAACAGATATTCAGGGAATAGAAAAAGGAAACTTCAGACTGCTTGAATTTCATATGAAAAGTTGTCAGTTAGTGTTATTGATCCACCCCACATGTAGCAGCTGGTAAAGGGTTTGTTTTAACTTGCTTTTCTCCTGATGTTTAGAAGTTTTGCTGCGAGTCATAGAATTGAGAGACCGCCTAAACTCAACCTAGTTTTTCTGATGTGTTACTTTAAGAATTTATACTAATGCTCCCTTCTAGTAATAATAGCTATTTCCAAAGGGTGAAAAGAGGAAACTTAAGGTGGTGGCTTATTCTGGGAAGAAAAAACAAACACCTTTTCTGAGAGTCAAGAAAAATATGAAAACAAAAATCTGTGCTGACTTGTATTTTAGAGTTTCTTGGAGCTATTCCTTTGCTAATAAGTCTTAGTGACTAATTATAGCCAAGAAAAATATGGGATATGTGCAGATTTGAAGAAATTAGGCTAGCCATTTAAAAAATATATGAGGTTACTAGCAAATGAGATTTTTAATAAAAATTAAGAATAGTTTCTGTCACAAATACTGATCTGTCAAGAAGAATGATTAGAAATTTGTGGGTTACTACAAGAATTTGTAAAAGTTGAAAATTTTAAGGACATTCAGCAAGGCCAGATCTAGTCAGTATTCTTTGAGTAATAGTAAATTTTCTGGGAGATGTGTTCCTCAACTTCATAGACAACTGGGCTGAAGTTATAGTGTGTGCTGCACGGCTAAAGAAAAACAGAGTATTTAGCAGTTACCAAGATTAAAAAAAAGCGAAGCTGGGTGATGGTTCCCCAAATTCATTTCTTTATCTCAGTTCATTTCCCATATGGTTTTTCAAATGGGAAATCTAACAGTAGTGAACATTATTGTGAATCTGGCAAGCCCCCATTCCTTTAATTATTATTATTTTTGTTGTTATTGTTATTTTAATTTTTAATGCTGTCTGGATGTGTCTGAGTTTGGCAGGTAGCTTGAGCCAATCAGCATAGCTTATATCCTTTGGGCCACAGGCATCAATTTAGGAATAGGTATATGACCCAGTTTGAGCCAGTGGAATCAGGGTCTAGGACTTTTGTCCAGTTTCTTGGGTGAGAGAAGCCCTTCTTTTCTGCTTTGGTTGAGAAGAAAAGAATGTTTAAATCTGAGGCTGGTGACAGCCATTTTGTCCTCTCTGTTGTCACAGTGACAGGAGTGGATTTCTGGAGGTGGAAATAACACAGAGGGAAGCAGAAAAGGATTGGGAAGAGACTGGGTCCTGGAGACATGGTTTCAGCCTTTAGATCTAGGTGTGTTCAAAAGCATCTTTGTCCTTCGACTCTTTAGTTCCATGAGCCAATAAATGCCCCCATACGACTTTTTTAAAAAAAAACCTATTTGAGTTAGTCTCTTCCTTGCAACCAAAGCATACTGACTGATTTGTTGAGATAACTTTTAATTTAATTGACCTTTACCAGCTCCCCAACTGAAGATCCATACATATACTTACACACCAAGGCTACTTACGATGGGCTTTATAGCACAGTCCTGATCATATGTAAATCTTTTACTGCTAAGTATACAATTAGGTATATTATTTCATCTAAACATTTGGGGGTAGATTTTATTTGTTTGTTTGGGGGGTGGGATAGAGGCAGAGGGAGAGAGAGAGAATCTTAAGCAGGAATCTCTGCACATCCAGTGCAGAGCCTGATGGTGGGGCAGGGGGCCTCAATCTCACAACCTCAAGATCATGACCTGAGCTGAAATCAAGAGTCAGATGCTTAACTGAGTGAGCCACCCAGGCACCCTGGGAGTAGATGTTTTATCTGGAAAAATGACATGGTGCCTTGGTAATAGTGTCCTGATGTAACTTTATATAGTTTTCATTTAGTAACAAATTAAGTAAGAGTACAGTCTTTATTTTTGGGTCATACAAAACTAGGATGTTCTTTTTTAAAATGTATTTTTTATTAAAAAAATTTTTTTAAAGAGTTTTATTTATTAGAGAGAGATATTGAGAGAGAGAGAGAGAACAAGTGGTGGGAAGGGCAGAGGGGGAGAGAGAGAGATAGAGAAGCAGACTCCCTGCAGAGCAGAAAACCCAATGTGGGGCTCAATCCCAGGACCCAGAGATCGTGTCTTGAGCCAAAGACAGCTGCTTAACGAACTGAGCCAGCCAAGGGCCTCAAATGTAAGCTGTTCTTATGTCCTATCCTTGGGCATATCATACCTTTGTAGATAGTAAGTGTTATGGACTAAATGTCTATGTGCTCTGCAAATTCATATTATTGGAATCCTAACCTGCAGTATGATGGTATTAGGAACTATGGGTCAAATTTGGGAGATAGAGCCCTCATGAATGGGTTAATGTACTTATAACAGAGATGGCAGAGAATCTCTGATATTCCTTCTGCCGTGTGAGGGCAAGGTAAGAAGACAGCCTTCTGTTAACCAGGAAGTGGGCAGACACAACCTGTGGGCACCTTGATTTTGGACTTCCCAGCCCTCCCAGAACTGTGAGAAATAAATGATTGTTGTTGAAGCCACATAATGTATGGCATTTTGTTATAACAGCTCAAGTGGACTAAGACAGTAAGAAATCCATAAATATATGAATTATTTTTCACTTGTTCCTGTTAATTAAAATATGACTTATTTTCTTATCTCTGGGAAGAAACATATTATTAATGAAATAAAATTCAGTGTCAACACTATCAGAATTTTTTTTTGTGCTTTGAGGTAAATAAAAGGTAGGAGGTACGAATCCTTTTTAAAATTTATTTTTAATTTATTTTTAAAAAGATTTTATTTATTTGACAGAGAGATAGCAAGAGAGAGAACACAGACAAGGGGAGTGGGAGAGGGAGAAGCAGGCTCCCCACCTAGCAGGGAGCCCAACGTGGGGCTTGATCCCAGGACCCTGGGATCATGACCTGAGTGAAAGGCAGATGCTTAACGACTGAGCCACCCAGGTGCCCCTAACTTAACCTTTCTTAACATTTTCTTATTCCTCAGTCAAAGATTGTTTATTAGGATTTATACCCTGCATGCTTAATATTTTGTCTTTGAAAATACATTTAATTTAAAATATTCTAATAAGTTTATATTTAAAAGTTATATATTTCTTATAATTAGTTAAGCTTCAATGATAGAAGCAGAACCATTATGGGATGTGAGAGAAGCAATTTATTAAAAGAGTTAGAACTTACAGAACTGTGGGAGGAGCTGGAAAAGAGAGGGTCCAAAAAGGAAATTGAAGGATCAGAAAATAAAAATCATTAACCAGTTAATATGAAAATCCAAAGACATCCAGCTGCCAGAGTAAGACTGGGAAGGGAAGGGTCATGGAAGAACCTATGGAGAGCCAAAACTCTGGGTAGCTAATGCCTCTGTGTGTCCACTATCAAAGGCCTGTGGATGGGCCTGGGGCTGCTGTTGAGGGGAAGTGTATGGGGCACTGAGGACAGCCAGGACAAACTGGAACCTCATGCTAACTCTGTAGCAGTCTATCCTTGCATTTCATCACAGTGGCCTTCAGAGAATCATGGCTAAATCTCACTTCCACTGTCTGCTTGAAAAAGTTCTTATTTAAGCTGGCTCCAGTCTGGAAACATACAGGGAAGAGAATTTAGGGAAGCATAATTTCTAGTTCTGTATTTACTCTTAACACTTTATGATTAATTTGGATTTGAGTTAATTGAAGTGTTGTGCAAAAGGTGGTTACAGTAAAGAAACACTGATGCAAAGAAATTGCATAATGGTTAAAGGCAGGAGCTTAGAGTTAGATGGACCTGAGTTGAAAGTTCTGGCTTCACCACTGTCTAGTTGGACAACTAAAAAAATTTTCTCTAAGCTGTAGTTGCATTATCTGTGAAAGGGAATCTACTACATAGATTTGATCAGATCTAATCAGATCTACTACATAGAGTTGATGAAAGAATTAAACAGACGTGTTGGACTTAACATAGTGAACGGCAAATTGCAAGCATGCATGAGTTTTTGTTATTTCAAAACAAAATTTCAAATTTCGTAGAGGAGCTGCCGAAGGCAAGAGTTTTAAATGACAATAGTCAATTTGGATGTGGATTCTTCTCAGTATAATCCTACTCCTCAATTTACTCTCTTAATTTACTGATGATGATTCTTGTTCATTTTGGATTTTACAAAAACAGTATATGTGTGCTTATCTCATGATAAGCCTTGTAGATTTTGTGTTTTCCAAGTAAGCCTTTATTCATTTTTGTCTTGTACTAATAATTCTTCTCTGAGGTATGATAGTTTAATACTGTAATCAGTTTCAACCAGTTTGAAGTTTTTTCCCCTTGCATATACATTCAAACTTCATGTAGTTCTTTTCAGTGTTTCTGATTGGCCTGTTACATAAATTTTAATTGTCTTGGCCATAATTATTAACAGTCCCTTGTATGATAGAAACAAGTCATGGTGATATTCTGGCTTTATTAGATTTTCTGCTGAACTGCCATTTCTTTCTTCTTCATAACTAGCTAATAGGTTTTCTCAAGTCAACTCCTAGTTAGAGTACTAAACTATACCGTCAACATTGCCACAGTTGATCATGCTATTTTTATGTATACATACACATACACAAAAACTTACATTCTTGTTACTTAGTTTGGCATCCTCCTTCATTATGTGATTGTTCCATGTTAGTAAAAATTCTTCATTCCCTATTTTTATTATTTATATTATTGCTGCATATAAACATATGTAAAACTCCCCTCATAAGGCCTGGGACATAGTTAGCATTCAAATGTTAACTTTACGCATATCTCTGTATCTAAAATTGCCTTTATTTGTATAAAGTCTTTGGACTTATAATTACAAACATTTTAGTATTCTTAACATAAGTTGTCAACTTTTTTCAAAAAAAGGTGTCTTTCTTTTTACACTATAACCAGGAATTGATATTTTTAGAAAGTTTATTCTCTTTTTACAAGGAATAAATATTCTTTTTCCCTCTATGTATTATTTAAAATGTGTGTGTTTTTTATGTTAACAGTAATATGGTCTGCCAGAACTTGTTTTATGAGCTTCACAAATGATTGTGTGCCTACGTTTTTCCTGGTACTTCTTAGTTTTTATGGAATGTATCTCTTCAAAGGACAGTAACAAGGAAAGAGGGAAATGAGCCATAAGTGACTCTTAATGACAGAGAACAAACTGAGAGTTGATGGCGGGAAGTGGGCAGGGGATGGGCTAGATGGATGATGGATATTAAGGAGGGCACCTGTTGTCATGAGCACCGGGTGTTTGTATGTAGGTGACAAATCACTAAATTCTGTTCCTGAAACCAATATTGAACTGTATGTTAACTGACAAAATTTAAATTAAAAAAAAAAAAAAGTAAATGCAAAAGAGCTGCTACCAAATACATATCCACAAACAGTTAAAAAAAAAAAAAAGTATATATCCAGTATATATCCCCTTCTTGTGGGTTAGATTTTTAAAAGACCATTTCTGCCTGCTTAATTTGAACCTTAAATGTGACTTTTTAAAGATTTTATTTATTTATTTGAGAGAGAGAGAGACAGTGACAGAGAGCACGAGCGAGGAGAAGGTCAGAGGGAGAAGCAGACTCCCCGTGGAGCTGGGAGCCTGATGCGGGACTCGATCCCAGGACTCCCGGATCATGACCTGAGCCGAAGGCAGTCGTCCAACCAACTCAGCCACCCAGGCGTCCCAAGTTTTTAGTTTTGATGTCATTCTTAGCGACTGCTTTTGGAGGTTTGGGAGAGCCTAACTTTCCATCTTTTTCTCTCCCAAGTTCTAAAGAATTGATAGCAGACACAGGGAGCCAAGTGGGATCAGTAATGTCTAAAGTACATGGTTTTTTAGCTGTATTGGTTAGAGTTTAGTTCTAAGGAATTCAGTGGTAGAAAAATGAATCTATTCCTGCTAGTTTCAGCAGGAAAAAATTACAATATGTTAAATTTATGAAATTATCAGAAAGACTGAAGAAACAGATTCTAGGTTGAGCGTAAGAGAGCACCTCCTAGGCTATTGTCCAGAATCTGGCAACCTAGGAAGCTTCTCCCTCTATTACTCTTTGGTGAGTATATTTGATAGTCCAAACCTAAATCACACTGGAAACTCAAGCTGCAAAGAGCATACCAATTGTTTAATTTTTCAGTCCCAACTTTACAGGAGTATTCTCTACAAAGAGGATAGAATCGATGCCCAAAGTCAAATCTCTTATCTACAACAGTATTATAGCTGAAAACACTAGGTTATCTCCCAGAAATGAATTATCCATTCAGTCGCAAGCACAGATGTACTGCATGCATCCTTTTCCCAAGCCTGGAGGTTCATACTGGCGGTCTACCACTTGAGTCCAAGAAGAGGAGAGTATGCCCCACATAATCAGGCAGTTAAAGCAGAGTCAGAAAGGAAGATCAGAGAGAATGTTTGGAGCCCATTTATTGCTTTGAGGCAAAATGAATTGTCCCACAGCCTTCCCTGGAAAGATGGTATTGAGCTGAATCAGGAATATGGTTTTTGTAGTTTGAGATGGGAGTGTGAAAGTGAAAGAAAGTTTTCTACCAGTGTAACTGCCCTTGATCTTTTAAAAAACAATGGTATGATAGTGGTATGTTTTCTGAACATATAAATACCCTCTGAATCTGAAAATGTCTTTTTACTATCTTCACATGTGAATGACATCTTGGCAGGGTTATAGTGGGTTATAGCCTTTTTTCCCTAAAAATGACATTTTTTGTTACTAAGTGTTTTAAAGGGAAAAATCTCAGGCCAGACTAATATTCCTTGGTAGAGAAGACATTTTGTTTGTTATTTCTGTGTAGAGCATTATGGACTTTGTTTTAGGCTGTTAATTGGGCATGTTAACAAAATATGTAGATATTTGGCCTATTGGTTGAGAGTTGCTTGAAAATTATTGGGCTTTTATACTAAGTTATAAGATCTTTTATCAGATTAGCAAATTTTCTTCAAATCTGTCTCTATTTCTGTTATAGGTTTTCTGGTTACAGCTTGGGGAAAAACTAATTCTTAATTTGTTTCTCAATGATTGAGCTCCACATCTATCATACTTTTATTGCTTTCTCTCTTATCATTTTTATGAGTTTCAAATCATCCTCTTTTTTGATCAAATCTGTGGTCAGTACAGTTTTCTGTACTTCTAATTCATTTTCCATTTGATGCCAGGGACCGTCATCTGAAGTTAGTGGAGAGATATTCCTTGTCTGACAATGATGGAATGACACTGAGTGTGTCTGTTATATAGAAATTTCTTTTCCCACATCACCTAAAGCTGAATTGGGCAAGACCGTCCACTGTGTGTCACCAGAGCTTTCCTGGCTTCTGCCTTCCAGAGATAGTACTTTTTGGGGTCAGTGTCACCTACAGGGTTTTCATTTGTGGCCAAATTTCTTGTTGAAATATTTGGCTTCTCAGCATGCAGAGAAAGACAAGTATTCACTGGAGTTACCTCAGTAAGTATTCCTTTGAGGTAGAGGAATAGTCTTCAGTTTTCAGGTAAAGATCTTGTTTTATGAAGTAGAAGATGATGCTTGGAGAACAAATAGCTTTTTATCCCTGTTTCAGGCAGATAAATTGCCCATTTCTAATGGTTAAGTTGACATAAGACAACCTGTATTTCCTAGTCTAGTCCATTAGTCCATTGACCTGATGACTAATGAAGACTCTTCCATGAAGCTGGTCCTTGCTTTCAGTGCTACTGAGCATAGTCTTTGTCTCTCCTTCAGGGATATGATTTATTTGTTTGGTTGTTTTTAATATTTTAATTAATAATTGACAGAGACACAGTGAGAGATGGAACATAAGCAGGGGAAGTGGAGAGAGAGAACAGGCTTTCTGCTGAGCAAGGAGCATGATGTAGGGCTTGATCTCAGGATCCTGAGATCATGACCTGAGCCAAAGGAAGACACTTAATGACTGAGCCACCCAGGTGCCTCTAGGGAGATAATTTAGTGGAAATTTGGATTACCCCATTTCAGGAGCTTTTGACCAAGAGGTTCTGTTTTAACTGAAAGCTAGTAGTACTATGGTATAGGCTTTAAAGATGTGATAATACTCAGAATCCACCCTGCAAACAGTTTAGTTCATAGACAGTTTTTGAGCTGAAAGTTGGTCTTAGAGAGTATTTAGGAAAATAGAAGTCTATAATTTGGGGAAAATGAGGTGTTTCTAAAATTGGGATTGATTTTATTTTTTGATCTTTGGATACCATACTTACAAAATTATACTTATATAGATAGGCTGGTAGAGACTGACAAAACTTTTTGAAATGTATGTCACTGAATTCCAACTTGAAATATTAGAACCTATAAAATGTGAGAAAACTGATGCTAGAATTAGATAGGAGAGTAAGTTGCTTGTGTAAATGAAGAGTTGCATTTGATTTGTGTAAGAGACTTATGCTTATGTGCTGGTCCCTAGGCACATGTGTCCATCCATATAAGTTTAAAATTTAATTAATTATTGAGAAAATTAAAAATTTAATTCCTCAGTCACATTAGCTATATTTCAGGTGGTCAATATCCACATGTGGTTAGTGGTTACTATATTGGACTGCATAGATACAGAACATTTTTGTCTTTACAAAAAGTTTTCTTGGACAGTGCTGCTCTGTACAACACCATCTTTAAATCTGCATTTGCTGATGAACTAAAAACTATTGGTTTTTAATGCAGTGTATTTTGGGAGGAGGATTTAAAAGTGTCTAAGATTATGGACTCTTGGTTTTATCTGGATTTCTTTTTTAAATCTTTTAATTTTTGAATAAACAATACTTTAGAATATTTAAAAATTTACAGAAAAGTTGCAGAGTTGGTATAAATATTTTCCATATAACCCTTTTAAAATTTTTTTCAGTTCAATCAGCAGGTAAGAGAATGAATATCTAGTCAAACTATTCACATTTGAAATGATTATTAGTATAGTTGGATTAATATCTATCATGATTGTAACTATTTTCTTGCATTTTTCTGTTTCCTCTCCTTCCCTCTTTTTCCTGCATTTTCTGGTTTTATTCTATTTATTTATTTTTTTTAACTTTTTATTTTTTTAATTTAATTTCATTTTCTGGTCTTAATTGAGCATTTTATATAATTTCATTTTATCTCTTTTAGCATGTCAGTAACTTATTTTTAAAAACTTTAGTGCCTATCTTACGGTTTATAGTTCATATGTTTAAACTGATCAAAATCTATCTTCAAATAACACTATCATTTTATATGGAGTATAGTTACCTTCTAACAGAGTATTCTTAATTCCTTCTGTTTGTTGTGGCATTGCTGTCATTCATTTTATTTATTCATATGTTAAAACCAATAATTAGTACACTATTACTGCTTTTTTAAAATTAACGTATAATGTAGTATTTGCCCCAGTGATATAGGTCTGACATTTCACAGCCCTCAACATAGCACATACCCTCCCCAATGTCCATTACCCAGCCACCCTCTCCCTATCCCCCTAACCCCCAGCAACCCTCAGTTTGTTTTGTGAGATTAAGAGTCTCTTATGGTTTGTCTCCCTCCCGATCCCATCTTGTTCATTTTTTCCCTCCCTACCCGCTACAGCACTCCGCCCTGACTCTCAAATTCCTCATATCAGAGAGATCGTATGATAGTTGTCTTTCTCTGATTGACTTATTTCATTCAGCATGATACCCTCTAGTTCCATCTACGTCATTGCAAATGGCAAGATTTTTTTGATGGCTACACAGTATTCCATTGTGTGTGTGTGTGTGTGTGTGTGTGTGTGTGTATATATATATATATATATATATATATATCATCTTTATCCATTCATTTGTTGATGGACATCTAGGTTCTTTCCATAGTTTGGTTATTGTAGACATTGCTGCTATAAACATTTGGGTGCACATGCCCCTTTGGATCACTACATTTGTATCTTTAGGGTAAATATCCAGTAGTATGATTGCTGGGTCATAGGGTAGCTCTATTTTCAACTTTTTGAGGAACCTCCATACTGTTTTCTAGAGTTGCTGCACCAGCTTGCATTCCCACCAACAGTGTAGGAGGGTTCCCTTTTCTGTGCATCCTCGCCAACATCTGCTTTTTCCTGACTTGTTAGTTTTAGCCATTCTTACTGGTATCTCACTGTGGTTTTGATTTGTATTTCCCTGATGGTGGTAATGTTGAGCCCTTTTCCATGTGTCTGTTGACCATTTGGATGTCTTCTTGAGGAAATATCTGTTCATATCTTCTGCCCATTTCTTGATTGGATTATTTGTTCTTTGGGTGTTGAGTTTGCTAAGCTTTTTATAGAGCTTTGATAATAGGCCTTTATCTGATATGTCATTTGCAAATATCTTCTCTCATTCTGTCAGTTGTCTTGTGGTTTTGTTGACTGTTTCCTTTGCTGTGCAAAAGCTTTTGATCTTGATGAAGTCCCAACAGTTCATTTGTGCCTTTGCTTCCCTTGGTTTTGGTGGTATTTCTAGGAAGAAATTTCTGCAGCTGAGGTTAAAGAGATTCCTGCCTGTGTTCCTCTCAAGGATTTTGATGGATTCCTGTCTCAAATTAAGGTCTTTCATCCATTTTGAGTCTGTTTTTGTGTGTGGTGTAAGGAAGTGGTCTAGTTTCATTGTTCTGCATGTGGCTGTCCAGTTTTCCCAACACCATTTGTTGAAGAGCTGTCTTTTTTCCATTGGACATTCTTTCCTGCTTCATCAAAGATTAGTTGACCATTAGTTCATGGTCCATTTCTGGGCTCTCTATTCTGTTCCATTGATCTATGTGTCTGTTTTTGTGCCAGTACCATACTGTCTTGATGATGACAGCTTGGTAATAGAGCTTGAAGTCCAGAATTGTGATGCCACCAACTTTGGCTGTCTTTTGCAATATTCCTCTGGCTATTCAGGGTTTTTTCTGGTTCCATGTAAATTTTAGGATTATTTGTTCCATTTCTTTGAAAAAAATTGATGGTATTTTGATAAGGGTTGCATTAAATGTATAGATTGCTTTAGGAAATATAGGTAATATAAATTATATAAATTTAGGTAATATAAATTATACATTTAGGTAGCATGGACATTTTCACAATGTTTATTCTTCCAATTCATGAGCATGGAATGCTTTTCCATTTCTTTGTGTCTTCCTCAATTTCTTTCATGAGTACTTTGTAGATTTCTGAGTACAGATTCTTTGCCTCTTTGGTTAGGTTTATTCCTAGGTATCTTATGGTTTGGGGTGCAATTATAAATGGAATCGACTCCTTAATCTCTCTTTCTTCTGACTTGCTGTTGTATAGAAATGCAACTGATTTCTGTGCATTGATTTTGTATCCTGACACTTTACAGAATTCCTGTACAAGTTCTAGTAGTTTTGGAGTGGAGTCTTTTGGGTTTTCCACATAAAGTATCATATCATCCACAAAGAGTGGGAGTTTGAGT
The DNA here is from genome assembly GCF_020171115.1 of Neogale vison. NCBI lineage: Eukaryota > Metazoa > Chordata > Mammalia > Carnivora > Mustelidae > Neogale > Neogale vison. The sequence continues at coordinate 103,776,400 of NC_058091.1, forward strand.
TCTTCTTTGCCAATTTCGATGCCATTTATTTCTTTTGTTGTCTGATTGCTGAGGCTAGGACTTCTAGTACTATGTTGAATAGCAGTGATGATCGTGGACAGCCCTGCCATGTTCCTGATCTGGGGGAAAGCTCTCAGTTTTTCCCCATTGAGAATGATATTCGTGGTGGTTTTTTCATAGATGGCTTTGACGATAATGAGTTATGTACCCTCTATCCCTACACTTTGAAGAGTTTTGATCAAGAAAGACACTATGCTTTGTCAAATGCTTTTTTAGCATCTATTGAGAGTATCGTATGGTTCTTGTTCTTTCTTTTATTAATGGGTTTTATCTCATTGATTGATTTGTGGATGTTGAAGCAGCCTTGCAGTCCAGAAATAAATCCCACTTGGTCATCATGAATAATCCATATAATGTACTGTTGGATCCTGTTGGCTAGTATTTTGGTGAAAAATTGTTCATCTGGTTTCATCAAGGATATTGGACTGTAATTCTCCTTTTTTATAGGCTTTTTGTCTGGTTTTGGAATCAAACCATCAAAAAATGGAGGCCTCATAAAATGAGTTTGGAAATTTTCCTTCCATTTCTATTTTTTGGAACAGTTTCAAGAGAGTAGGTATTCATTCTTCTTTAAATGTTTGGTAGAATTCTCCTGGGAAGCTATCTGGCCCTGGGCTCTTATTTGTTGGGAGGGTTTTGATGACTGCTTCAATCTCCTTACTGATTATGGGTCTGTTCAGGTTTTCTATTTCTTCCTTGTTCAGTTGTGGTAGTTTATATGTCTCTCTAGGAATGCATCCATTTCTTTCAGATTGTGAAATTTGCTGTCAACTTATAGTTGCTCATAATATGGTCTTATAACTGAATTTCTCTAGTGTTGGTTGTGATCTTTCCTCTTTCATTCATTATTTTTAATTGTATCCTTTCTCTTTTCTTTTTGATAAGTGTGGCCAGGAGTTTATGAATCTTATTAATTCTTTCAAAGAACCAGCTTCTATTTTTGTTGATGTGTTCTACTGTTCTTTTGGTTTCTATTTCATTGATTTCTGCTCTGATCGTTATGATTTCTCTTCTCCTGCTGTGTTTAGACTTTCTTAGTTGTTCTTTCTCCAGCTCCTTTAGGTGGAGGGTTAGGTTGTATACTTGAGACCTTTCTTGTTTCTTGAGAAAGGGTTGTTTTGCTATATACTTTCCTCTCAGGACCACCTTTGCTGTATCCTAAAGATTTGGAACAGTTGTGTTTTCATTTTCATTTGTTTCCATGAATTTTTTCAATTCTTTAATTTCCTGGTTAACCCATTCATTCTGTAGTAGGATGCCCTTTAGCGTCCATGTATTTGAGTTCTTTCCAACTTTCCTCTTGTGGTTGAGTGCTAGTTTCAAAGCATTGTGGTCTGAAAATATGCAGGGAATGATCCCAGTCTTTTGATATCATTTGAGACCTAATTTATGACCCAGGATGTGATCTATTCTGGAGAATGTTCCATGTGCAGTAGAGAAGATTGTGTATTCTGTTGCTTTGGGATGGAATGTTCTAAATATATTTGCATGTCCATCTGGTCCAGTGTGTCATTTAAAGTCTTTGTTTCTTTGTTCATCTTTTACTTAGATGATCTGTTTATTTTAGTGAGGAGGGGTATTAAAGTCCCCTACTGTTATTGTATTATTGTTGATGTGTTTCTTTGATTTTGTTGTTAATTGGTTTATATGATTGGCTGCTCCCATTAGGGGTATAGATATTTACAATTGTTAGATCTTGTTGGACAGATCCTTTGAATATGATATAGTGTCCTTCCTCATCTCTCCTTATAGTCTTTGGCTTAAAATGTAATTTGTCTGATATAAAGATCGCCACCCCAGCTTTCTTTGGATGTTTATTAACATGGTAAATTGTTTTCCACCCCCTCTCTTTAAATATGGAAGTGTCTTTGGGTCTAAAATTAGCTTGTAGACAGCATATCGATGGGTCTTTTTAAAAAAATCCATTCTGATACCCTGTGCCTTTTGATTGGGGCACTTAACTCATTTACATTCAGAGTAACTATTGAAAGATATGAATTTAGTGCTATTGTGTTGCCTGTAAGTGACTGTTACTGTATATTGTCTCTGTTCCTTTCTGGTCTGTAACTTTTAGGCTCTCTCTTTGCTTGGAGGACCCCTTTCAATATTTCCTCTAGGGCTGGTTTGGTGTTTGCAAATACTTTTAGGTTTTGTTTGTCCTGGGAGCTTTCTATGTCTGCTTCTATTTTCAGTGACAGTCTAGCTGGATATTGTATGCTTGGCTGCATATTTTTCTCGTTTAGTACTCTGAATATATGCCAGTCCTTTCTGGCCTACTGGGTCTCTGTAGAGGTCAGCTGCTAATCTAATATTTCTACCATTGTATGTTACTGACCTCTTGTCTGAGCTGCTTTCAGGATTTTCTCTTTGTCACTGAGACTTGTAAGTTTTATTATTAGATGATGCATTGTGGACCTATTTTATTGATTTTGGGGGGGTTCTCTGTGCCTCCTGGATTTTGATGCTTGTTCCCTTCACCAAATCAGGGAAATTCTCTGGTATAATTTCCTCCAATATACCTTCTGCTCCCATCCCTTCTTCTTCTGGGATCCCAGTTATTCTAATATTGTTTTGTCTTCTGGTATCACTTATCTCTCGAATTCTTCCTTCATGGTCCAGTAGTTTTTTTCTCTCTTTTGCTGAGCTGCTTTATTCTCCATCATTTGGTCTTCTATATCACTGATTCACTCTTCTGCCTCATTTATCCTAGCACTAAGAGCCTCCATTTTTGATTGTACATCAATATTAGCTTTTGTAAATTTCAACTTGGTTGGATTTTTATTCTTTTATTTCTCCAGAAAGGGATTCTCTAGTATTGTCCATGCTTTTTTTGACCCAGCGAGTGCCTTCATAATCACCATTCTGAACTCTAGTTCTGACATATTGCTAATGTTTGTATTGATGAGGTCCCTAGCTGTTGGTATTGCCTGTTGTTCTTTTTTTTTGTGGTGGGTTTTTCCACCTTATCATTTTATCCAGATAAGAATAGATGAATGAGAGAAGAAAATACTAAAAGGGGAGCAATGAAAATATAGACCAGAGAAATATACACTAACCAGATCAGAAGAGACACAGAACTGGGGGGAGAAGAATGTGTGAAAAAAAGAAAAAAATATATATATATTGTGTGTGTTTGTGTGTATGTGTGTATAAAATGTTTATTAGACAGGTAAATAGAACAGAGCCCCACACTTGATTTTGGGTGTATTTTGGTCTGTCAGAAGAAACTACCTCCCAAAATTTCAACGAAAGAAAGAAAAAAAAAATATATATATATATGGGTAAACATGATGAAAGGATGAAATATGACTGTGTAGATGAAAATTTAAAAAATTCTAGAGAAAGAATTGATAAGGTAAGAAGTTGGTTGAAGAAAGGAAAAAAAAAGAGGAAAGAATGTGATCAGGCTGGAGACAAGAACAAAGCTATGTGCTAGATTTAGGGTATATTTTGCTCTCTTGGAAGAAATTGTATCCCACAATTTTAAAGGAAAAAAAAACCCCTATATGTATACCATGAAATAAGTTTAAATACAATGAACAGATAAAATATGAGTATAACAATGAAAATTAAAAATGATTTTTAAAAAAAGGTATTGATAAGATAAAATAATTAAAAACATTAAAATAGGAAAGAAGAGAAATTTAAAAATAGAATAAGAAAAAAATAAAATAAAAAAATATTAAATTCGAAAGAATAAAGGATCATGGGAAAAAAGCCTTGAGTTCTATGTGTTGCTTTCCCATAGCTCTGGAGTGCTGCAGTTCTCATTGACCAGTGAACTTGGTCTTGGCTGGATGTTCTTGCCGATCTTCCGATTTTGTGCTGCTGCTCTATCACTTGCTGGGAGCTGACCCATTCCCCCACAGTCTATCTTCTCCTATGTTGCCTCAGATTTACTTACTTCTCCCCATGTCCTACCCTCCAGAAAGTGGTTGATTTTCTTTTCCTATAATTGCTTTTCTTCTATTCTCTGTCTTGTTGAGTTTGTAGCTGTTCAGAATGGTTTGATAACTATCTAGCTGAACAACTGGGACCTGATGATATTTATGTCTCTTACTCCTCTGCCATCTTGCTCCTCCCTCACTATTATTGCTTTAAAGAAAGAGATCTTTTAGGTCAATTAAGTTAAAGGAAAAATAAAAGATTTGATTTTACTTTCATTCATTTCTTCTCTAAGAAATGTAGATCTTGACATGTCATTTCTTTATGCCTGAATAACTTCTTTATCTTTTCTTTTAGGGCTTGTCTGCTTGTGACAAATTTCTTCACTTTTTGTTTGAGAAATTCTTTATGTCTTTTTTACTTTTGTAGGATAATTTTGCTGGATATAGATTTCTAGATTGGTGGTTTTCTTTTAACACTTTAACTCATTCTACTTTCCTTTTACTTGCTGGTTTCTGACAGAAACCTATTGTAATTTTTATCCTTTATTACTCTGTAGGTTAAGACACCCTTTCCCCCATTCCTTCTGGTTTCCATCAAGATTTTCTCTTTGGCTTTGGTTTTCTGTAGTTGGAATATGATATGCTGAGGTATCCTTTTCTTGTGGCATTTATTCTGCTTTGTGTTCTCTCAGCCTCCTGTATCTGTGGCTTGGTGTCTGTCATTAAATTTTTGAAAGTTCTCTGCTATCATTACCTCAAATATTTATCTGCTTTGTTCTCTTTTTTTTCCTTCAGCTATTTTAATTATGCATATATTATATCTTTGATATTATCCCCTGATTCCTTCGTGTCTTGTCATTTTCTTCTTTTCTTTTTGTATTTCAGTTTGGGAAGTTTCTGTTAACCTATCTTCAAGTTCTCTAATTCTTTTCTCAGTCGTTTAAAGTTTACATTGAAGTCACTGAAGGTGTTTTTCATTTCAATTACTGTGTTTTTAATTTTTAGAATTTCCCTTAGATTCTTTTTAAATTTCAGTCTTTCTGCTTACATTACCCATGTGTTCTTGCATGTTGTCTAATTTTTCTATTAGTGCCCTTTCATATTAATCATGGTTATTTAAAATTACCTGTCTAAAAATTCCAACACATGCATGCTTTCTGAATTTGATCCTGATGATTGCTTTGCTTGTCAGAGTACATTCTTTCCTTGTTTTTGGCATATAATTTTTCTCTTAAAAACTGGATATGTCCTCATTTTTGTCTCTCCTGTTGTGTTTAGGTTTTCCTAAGAACTCCTCAGATAGTCTGAGTTTCATAGTTTTTTGTTTTTTTTTTTCAGCTATAATCCACTGCTATTATTGGAGCCCTTTTGTGATGGTGGTAAGGTCTGTACCCCGTCTCAGAATTTAGAGGTTTCCAATCTATGCCCTTGAAGTCCTGACACCTATTAACCATGGCTTGTTCCCTATCCCCCCCAACCACGTGAAGGAGGAAGGCTTGAACTGGCTGGAAGGCCTGGGGTAAAGAGGCCTTTGATTTGCCTCAATGGGATAAGGTATTAGAAATGAGTTATGAAAAGCGCTTTTCCTTGGAGAACAGGTCTATTTTATAAAGAAGGCATTGTAGTTATTCTTCCTCTCTAACTGCCCAAGCCAAGAGGGGATCTTTCCTGAACCCTTACTGTGGGGGCATATGGTATTCCTAGAGAGAAAGCCTGTGAAAGTGTGGGGACTTTTTTATTCTCCCACTAGTTTTACATTCAGTTTCCAACAATTCTTCAGAATTACCATGTAAGTACTCCTAGCCATCTGTAGTTTCAGTGGCTTCTAATCTAGGAACAGATCTCAGTTGCTTTATATCTTTGGATATGCCTGTCACTCTGGGTTTTGGGGTGGTTTTTCTCTGTAACTGTAGTTCTCTGAAGGGTCTAAGAAAAATTAGTCATTTTTAGTTGTTCAATTTTTTATTGCTGTAAGGATGAGAGTGACCACTTTCAAGATTTTGCATGTCAGAAGTGAAACCAGAAGTCCCCTGCTGAATTCCTGTGAAGTCTTATCTTGCCAACATTTCTAGAATATTTTAAATTTTCTGGTTGTCTTTGTTAAGTCAATAGCTAGAAAAACCAATCTTTACCCAGTTATGGTGTGGTCATTATTTTTGTATCCTATATATAACATCTTTTGGTATAATTAAAGGATGAAACCACCAAGAATATATGAATAATGCTTCAAGTTTTTTAGCACTCATTAATTATGGATATCTGGAAGCCCTTGTTTCTAGATTAATTATTGATCCCTAGAAACATTCAAACTTCTACTTTATAATTCTGTTTATTCATGTGTGTAGTGGACACATTATGTGATATTTCCTCAGTTCGTCATCCACTCTTCAAAGGAGAATTCTCTCCTCCCTACCCCTTATACACAGGGAAGGGCTCTGTTGGTTAGGTATGTATCTTGTGATCCTGTCTTCTGGGTCATAGTTACTTTAGATGAACAAAGCTTAACCAATTGGGTACTTTCTCCTACTAATTAAGAACTGGAATTGAGAGATACCGAAACACCATAGGTTGGTCACTTGACTTAAAGATAAGTAAACAGTTGTCAGGCAGACATCATCTGCAGTGTACATGATGAATCAGAGAAATGTATTTAGTGAAGAAATGGACATTCTAAGAGAAGCAGATGTGTGAAATCATATAGCCTGAGGTAGAGATATAAAGGGTAAGAGCCTCGGGTATCAATAACATTCTATGTCTGTCTTGGGCTATATGTGATACCTGTATTTTCTTATAATAAATTGGTCACTATTGTCTAAACTAGCTTTAAAGCATATTTTTTTACGTATTGCCAGGGGTTATTAAAGAGACAATGATAATGATAATGAGAATTAATTTCAGAGAAGGAAGGAAATTTTCATATTTGTTTGACTATTACCCTTAGAAGTGCAAAGGCACCCAGTCATGTTTGGATGTTTTTATTAATTATTAAATAATCCTGGTCCTTTGGAATAAAGATATAAGTAAAAGTTTTATTTTATTCCATGTGGCTTTCATTCAGTATTTTAAGATTAAGATGGCAAATTGATTTGATTCTTTTGGATTCACTGGTTAACTCTACTTGTAAAGATTTATTAGTTAATGGATTACATATTTCTGACTTTTTGACTGAAATTCTTGAATTATGAGTTTCTCTTCCCCAAGAAACTTCTTTGCAGTTTGAGTTAATGGACTTTCTAGTTCTGCTGTCCTGAGGAAGGAAGTCATTAAATAGTAAAGTAGTTATACACAATGATGACAGTCTTTAAAAAAGAAGAACAAGTTTGGGTGAAAGATGGGCTGGTGGAAGAGGCATTACTGAAGGAAAATTTTTATTGAAGACACCAATTTCTGTTAGCCCATTCTTAGACTTTGTGAATGTATGAAATTGTCAGCCTTCTTCAGAGTGCAGTTGTTTAGGCCAATAGGACCATCAGGGATAGGGAGTTTAAGGATAGAGATTCTATAGCACTAATTCGAGGTAGGGTTTGGATAGTTAAGGTCTTCCTCCTGTTTTGGTATATCTTATTTATGTAAATTTTTAAAATATTAATTATGCATAAGAGAAAATGGAAAATATTAGCAGCCTTGGGTTTAGCCAAGATTTCTTAACTATAACACAAAGAGTACAAACTACAGAAGAAAAAAAATCAAGACATTGGACTTCATCAATGTTCAGACATTTGCTCTTTAAAAGACACTGTTAAAATGAAAAGTTGAGCTACAGACTGGTAGAAAATATTTGTAAAACTAGTCTGACAATATATGACATATGTCCATTATATGATATATCTCATATGGCCATAAAAACCATGCATTATTCTTACAACTTAATGATAAGAAGAGAAATAACCTATCCAAACAATGCACAAAAGATTTCAACAGGTACTTCCCTGAAGAAGATTTGCAGATGGAAAATGAGTACATGAAAAGACACTCATTCAGCATTATTAGTCCCAGAGAAATGCAAATTAAACCACAATGAGATAGTGTAATACATTAGAATGGCTAAAATTTAAGACTGTACTAAGTGCTGGCAATAATGTGGAAGAACTGAGACTCTTGTACATCGCTGGTGTAATGTAAAGTGGTAGTAATGTATCCCGCTTTGAGAAATAGTTGAACCATTTTTTTTTTTAATTTAACATACGCTCACTGTGGCCCACCCTTCCACCTCTATATTTTTACTTAAGAAACATGAAAGCATATGTCTATTTATAGACTGGTATGTTGGGGCACCTGAATGGCTCAGTTGGTTAAGTAAGTGTCTGCCTTCATCTCAGGTCATGATCTCTGGATCCTGGGATCGATTAGTTAACGGATGAATGGATAAACATAATGTGGCATATATACATATTATTACCCTTAACAGGAAATTAAATTCTTTTACATGCTGCAAAATGGAGGAAACTTGAGGACATTAGTGATATAAACAAATATTTATGAATCAATTTGTATGAGCTAGAATAGTCAATTTCATAGAGAAAATAAGTAGAATAATGGTTACCAGGGACTGTTGGGAGGAGGGGGATGGGGAATTATTGTTTGATGAGTACAGCATGTCATTTGGAGAAGATGAAAAATTTATGGATTTGGATAGTGGTGATGGTTGCACAACAGTGTGAATGTATATAATACCACTCAACACTCAAAAATAAGAAATGGTAAATTTTATGTTATGTTTACTTTATCCCCCAAATTAAACATTTCTGCTCTATCAAGTAGGATCCCTAAGGAGCATGCATATTTTTGTGTCTTAACCTAATGATTTCTAAGAATTAGAAGATGTCCTGGGAAAAGAAGCTGTATTCTGTTGGGAAAATAATTTTCTGAAAGCTGGGTTATAGACTGACCATATTTGAAGGGGTGAGCACATATCACTTTGGGTATCACCTTGGGCTAAAAGCATTATATATAAAGGGCAAGAGAGATTCATGTCGAAATGAAGGCTTACTTGACCGTTTACTCTGTCAGCTTGGGGTGCATATTAAAGCAGTAGCTTCTTCTCTTCTGACACATAACTGAGTTCCTCTGTTCTTTTGGAGACTTGTTTTCCATATTTGTCGTGATAAGGTGACAGTCTGTTCCCCTACAACTTTATAATGTCATTTCAACATAGCCTAAATTAAATAAGCCTATAAATTGCCTTTAGTTCCTCAGAGACTAAGTGGTGTTACTGCTGTCAGCTCCTCAGCCCCTGTGAGTAGAACATCAGTCATTAGGGTCCTGCTGCTGTTTACTACACAGTGTGTCAAGATAACAGTGACCTATAACCCAGATGATATTTATCAAGGGTTGGGGCTAAAAACGTTTTCAGTTAGAGTAGTCCTCATCTTTACGTTTTTTTAAAAGAAGCATCATAAAAGCAACATACACCTGGTACAAAGTACAGTAAAGGTGTCATAGCAATGGCAGTTTTAAAATTATTCATGTTTTTCTTCCATTTTATTGCATCATTTCATTACTATAAAAGAAAAATGCCAGGTTTCTGGAGCATTTTGCTGGTTTTTGATGAAGGATTAAAAAATATGATTGTAATTATGATTACTGTAAGTGTAGGAAAGGGAAGAAGCTTTTCTCATACCATCTAAAGTTCAGTGAATGAGGCTTCTGGATTAAACAACAAATGAAAATTTCATGTGAAAAAAAAAAGGTTGTTATGCATGCATACAGGAGTGTCACAGAAAAGAAGTAAAAACTCTAGAAACATGATTAGGCCCAGGACTTATATACCATTTTAATATACAGGGTGATGAATTGTGGAAAAGTGATAAAACAAAGGAAAAGGGATTTGAGATTCTAGGCATAGTAAATTATGGGAAGGCATATGGAGGAAACTAATGAAAGGCAAGGGTTATTTGAATAAGGTTTGTTTATCCAGGTTTAAGTCAGTGCTGTCACCATAATGAGTCATGTCTTCCTTCTTGTAAGGGAAAGGTAGGGGACATCTTTACAAAGGGAAGTTTATACCCTGTTTTTAGGCAGAGAGTTCTTTTATCTATTCTTTCTTAATTGACTTCAGCTCAAAATAATCATGCCAAAGTGCCATATGTGGAGGGCATATTCTGATCCCCTTCATAAGAAAAAGAATGTGTTCTTTTTTTTCTAGATTATTTTTTTCTTGTATTTTTAACAGAAACTAGCTTTGGATTATCCATAATTTAAGGACTGTTTTAGATAGCTGTATGTAATTTGCTTGGATATTGGTCTCCTGATGTATAACTGAAATCTTCCTTTGTCATCATTTGTTTGAGAGTTTTCAAATCTCTCCTCTTTTTTTTTTTTTTTTTAAAGATTTTATTTATTTATTTGAGAGAGACAGTGAGAGAGAGCATGAGTGAGGAGAAGATCAGAGAGCGAAGCAGACTCCCCATGGAGCTGGGAGCCTGATGTGGGACTCGATCCCGGGACTCCAGGATCACGCCCTGAGCCGAAGGCAGTCGTCCAACCAACTGCGCCACCCAGGCGTCCCTCAAATCTCTCCTCTTGAGTGTGTTAGAGAATGTGCATTGACCCTTTGTCACCCCTTGGGTGGCAGGCAGCTTTTCTACCTCATGTAGCTCGGTGGTTTCATAATGGTGGCAGGAATAATTGTCAAGAAGTAAACATGAAGCATGGTAAAGTAAGTTTAGAAGGGCTACTCCTGCGGGTGGTCTTCTGGAAAGGCTGCATTTTTCTTCTTTCCAAAAGCTAGGGTTTTTAGAGACAGAATCTCTTCCATCCTGCAGAAAATGAGAATGAGAGAGACATGTTCAGCCAAATCAGTGGTTGGCTGGGGTGAATCCACAACCTGAAATTCCTTACTTGGAAGATGGCCTTGGAATATGTGAAGTTGATAGTTCAGGAGGCATCCAACAGTCAGGGACAGTGAAGTGGCATGGCACCTGAGTTGAACAGCATGGGTATAGCTTAGAAGAAGAGAGCGGTTGGGCAAGGAAAGCAGCAGCCAAATAGCAAATCTAGGAGTTCAGGCACAAGCGTTAAGAGAGAGGTGTTGCTGAATAGAACAGGAAAATTATAGGGGAAAAGGAAAGCAAGTTACAGGATTTTTGATTGAGAAAGCAAAGACCTTGTGCTGTAAAAAAAAAAAAAATTCTCGTAAGGCAGTTGTAAACCTTCTTTAATAATAGAAAAGAAGGCGTGGAAGAGGAAGAGTTATCTGTTAGAGAGGAGGGATTGAACCAATGACTTGGTATCCGATATATAACATTTCCTTTTCTCAAGGAGGGCTTGGGAGGTCAAAGGTAAATTTCAATTGTATAATATATTTGCTACTAGGTTAAAGTATTTTGAACCTTTTAATAATGTCATTCAGCCATTCATGAAAATTTTGTTTTCACACCAAAGATTATTCATGTTATAAATTGATGTTCAAGGGTCCTCACAAACCAGCAGTTATACAAACTCATCCTTTACCCTGTAGCCCTTGTTATCTATTTAGCCCAGGTTCTCATGGTCTGTCTCTATTTGTATTACTAGATTTGTGGTCCATAGAAGTGTAGAGGGATATGAATTTACCTTGTTTTTATAAGAAAATAGCCATGGCATATAATTAAACTTTTTTTGATACTTTTCACCAAAGTAGCAACTTTGAAAATTGTCTTACCTGGATATATGATAGCGAAAGGGACACAGGTACTGGAATCAAGATTCATGATGAGTTTAAGTTTGCCTGTCCTTGAAGAGCTTGTGGATCTACTTTATACCATATGGTCTCTGAAAATACGATGATATCCAGTGTATGTGAAGGATATTTCCAAAATGATTTGGCTCATAAAACTGTCAGTTGATTTCATACATCTAATTGAAACATTTTCCATCTAAAATAGGGCAATTTACAGAAGTGTCTCTCTGGTTTATTTACATTGCATATTCCCATAAAGCAGCAGGTTTGCAATAAAGCATTTGACACCCCCATGGTATTTTGGAAAAACAATATACAATCTGGCACAAGTTAGCACCAGTGTGAAATGGCAGGCTGGGGGGATATCTTAAACAGCAGCAACTTTCAAGACTAAATGAAGTGTCATCTTAAGGAGTCCACTGTTAATGCAATTTAAATTACTCACCTGAAATTAATATTCTGCTGAGGGAAATAAAGCAATTTACGGGACCACATAATTTCCGATCACTTTAATGACATTATGTGGTCATGGACTGCTCCCTTATCTAATATAGTAGCATTCTAGTTTCTTTTTAACACTAAACACGTTTTTCCATTTTAATTACTTGCCTTCTGGAGAAAAAAAGATCCACTCATTCCCTGCAATTGGTTAACAATTTGAAATTTATGCTTTGCTTCATTAGAATTAGGTAAACATGACCTTGACATACTTATTATCATACCTAATATTCATTCCTATAGAGGAAAGTGGAAATCAAAGAACTGGGGCTTATTGTGTGAATTTTTCAAGGCTTTTAAGCCCCTACAAGGCCTATTTCACTTTTTTTCTCTCCTTTATAGCTAGAGGCAGTTTGAAACATGCACCATCTTACTTCTTCACATTTTGGCATATGAAAATGCTGAAGGAAGAAAGCAGTTTTTATAATTAACATGTAGCTCTCTTGAGGAAAGAAGAAATGCTAGATTCTTTGCAGAAGAGGGAGAGGTTTGAAGTTTCTAGGTTTTTAGGATGTTGGAATGATTGGATGAGATAATGAAAGGACAGATGTGTTGAAAGTTTATAATTCTGTAACTGTTATTGTATCTGAGGATTAAAATGAAAAGAACAGCTCTTATTTTAGTGTTGATGTGGAAAAGAAAAGGTGAAACATAGCTAAATACATTATATCTAGTGAATATACTCATTTTTAATTTTTTTTAACATTCTTTGCATTTAACCCCATGATTATGGAAGGCTATGCCCTCAGGCAGAAGGGCTTGCCACTAGGCAGCCTTGGCATGTGGGAACTTCTTCCTTACCCTAGTGCCCATGTTGCACCTAAGAACAATTAAATCAGAAACTCTGAGGGTGGGATCCAGGCTTTTTATGTATGTTGTTCAGTGTCCCACAAATGATTACAGTGTACAGCCAAAGTTGAGAACTAATGTGGTATAGACACTCTTTTGAGGGCAAAGATATTTGTGTTGATGTAGTTATTTTGTGAACAATTTAATTATCTATTTAATCTAAGTATTGACTACTAGTATGAAGGGAAAAAAGGAAATTCCATTAATATAGATTTGGTGAAAATGACAGTAAAGTTCTCTAGGGAAAGGATTGGCTTCATTTTTTTATTTGAGTTTCTAACAGTGACTAGCATATGGTGGTTGACTGATGGATAGTTCCAAAATAAAAGCTTAGTCTGTCCATTTAAGTTTATTTTGATGGAAATTCTTATTGTCATTTAGAGACCTTGTTAATGGAGCATATAAAAATGTTTAGGAAGAGTATCCTCATTCAGTACATTAACACCTGAGGAGAGTAAATAAACTTTTTCAGTAAAACAGTATAGAAATATTTTCCCCAAAATAACATCTCCATCGTGTAGAATAAATCTTCATTAAATCACTTGAATAAAATCAACTTTCGCATTTGGAAACTGTGTTCAAACTAATCAATGATTAAGTTTTTAGTAGGCAATAGTCGTGACTAAATGAAAGAATGAATGAATGATTTGTCAATACTACAGAGAATTCATATTTTTCTTGATAAAATGATTTTATGATATATAGGATTTATACTGAGTAATTTAGCAAATGATGACAGTCTATATATATGTCTCAGGTGAAAATGATTTCTAGGCATATTTATAACAGAATGTGACTTATTCCCTTAAATTTGTTCTGTCCATTCATCCATCTGTTCATCCATCCATCCATCCATCCATCCACTCACCCATCCATCCATCCACACACTTAACTATCTACCTACCTATTTATTGTTACCAGAGATTTTTCCTTCACCTTTTTATCTACATATTCTGCTGCATTCTACTTTTATCTTATTCATTAGACTGAGATGTTGGAATCATGTAGCCAAAGATATCCCAGGTTCCTATCACACAGAGATTGCTATGAAAGCCAAACACATAAGAAATAAATACAGTGCATGTTTTGATAATTTTTATGATGCCATTGTCATATATATTGGATAAAATTAGTGGAAACTATTAAATATTACCACTGTACATGATCAAGTCAGTAAAGATTTTTTTCTCCTGAAATTTAATAGAGGGATTATAGTTACTTTTTACATTATGATTAAAATTTCAAAGAACAATATTCAAATCATAATAAAAAATAGAGAAAATATTACAGACACTTATGTATACACCATTGAAATTAAACATATATTAATAATTTGCCCCCCCTTTGCTTCCTCATTTTCCCTCCCTTCTTCTTTAAAGCTTCCTCTCCTACCTCCCATCTCTCACCTCTGTTCTCCCTCTGCTTTCCATCTCTTTTTTCCTCCTTTTCCTTCTCCTCCTCATCTTTATCATCATCATTCCACTCTTAACAAAAACTTTGCTTAAACCATAGCTAAACTTCATACATGCTCTCATACTCCTTCCTTTTTCTGTAGGGGTCATGACATTTGTGAAGTTGATGTGTATCATCCCCATGCATATTTTTTACTGTTTATAAATGCAAGTATATGTGAATAAAGTAGATACTATTGTTTGGGTATTTAAAATTACATAGTAATTTGTTTTGCTTTGACATTGGGTTTTGAAATTTATTCATGATATACTTGACGCTATTCACTTGAACGATTGTGTAATGTTCCACTCCTTCTATAATTTCCAATTTATTTTATTCATTCCTTAATGGGGAGCTCTTTGATAAGAAATAAACATGAAAAGTTTACATGGAGGTGATGTTTGTACTAAATCCTGAAAGGGGTGAGTAGGGATTTTTCAGAGAGAGGCAAACATTCCAGGAATAAAGACAAACCAAGGCTTAGAGCTGAGTCCTGGTAGGCTTTAAACAGCCTAATGACAGATGTGGATAAAGCTTATCATCACAGGCTCCTAGTCAAGAAAATGACTAGTAATGACATGTAGCTTCAAAGTAATATTTAAAATATTTGAAGAATATCCTAATTGAAATATTCTTGAAATTATATTTCAATAATCTCAATCCTGATATGAGTGACAGTAAAGCCATCATAATGTGGATACCAAGATACCAGTCTTGTGTTTTGTTTCTCTTCATTTTTAATGAGAAAAGTAAATTTGACCTCTTCCTCATAACTTTGTGCAGTGTGTTTTTATTGAAGTATAATTGACATATATCCTATTAGTTTCAGGTGCTTGCCATAGTGATTTGATGTTTTTATACATTATAAAATGATCCTCACAATAGGTCTAGTTACTATAATCTGTCACCATACAAATTTATTATTACGTTATTGACTGTGTTCCCTATGCTGTATTTTATATCCCTATGACTTATTTTTTGACTAGACGTATGCATTTCTTAATCCTTTTCACCTATTTTGCCTGCCCACCTCTGTCCCCCAACCCATTCCCCCTCTGATAACCAAATTTGTTTCCTGTATCTATGAGTCTGTTTCTGTTTTGATTGTTTTGTTTTTTAGGTTCCACATGCAGGTGAAATCATACAGTATTTGACTTCTTTCACTCAGCATAAATACTCTCTATATCCATCCACATTACTGCAGATGGCAAGATTTCATTCCTTTTTGTGACTGAGTAATATTTGATCATGCACACACACACCCCATCTTCTTTATCTATCAAGGGAAACTTGGGCTACATCCATAATTTGGCTATTGTAAATAATGCTGCAATAAGCATAAGGGTGCATCTATCCCTTCAAATTAGTGTTTTTGTATTTTTTGGGTAAATACCTAGTAGTGGAATTGCTGGATCATATGGTAGTTCTATTTTTAATTTTTTGAGGAATCTCCATATTCCTTTCCATAGAATTTATATTTCCCACCAACAATGTATGAAGGTACCCTTTCCTTCATATCCTTGCCAACACTTGTTATTTTTTGACTTTTTGGTGATGGTCAGTTATACCTGACAGATGTGCTATGGTATTTCATTGTGGTTTTGATTTGCATTTTCCTTATGATTAGTAATGTTGAACACCTTTCTGTGTGTCATTTGGTCATCTGTAGGTCTTCAGAAAAATGTCTATTCAAGTTTTCTGCCCATTTTTAAAAAATCAGGTTGTTTAGTTTTTTTGATATTAAGTTGTGTAAGTTCTTTATGTATTTTTTGTATTAACCCCTTATCAAATGTATGATTTGCAAATATCTTCTTCCATTGAGTAGGTTAAACTTTTGTTTTGTTGATAGTTTCCCTTGCTGTGCAATAGTTTTTTTTTTTTTTTTTAAGATTTTATTTATTTATTTGTCAGAGAGAGAGAGAGAGAGAGTGAGCACAGGCAGGCAGAGCAGCAGGCAGAGGCAGAGGGAGAAGCAGGCTCCTTGCCGAGCAAGGAGCCCGATGTGGGACTCGAGCCTAGGACTCAGTTCTAAAAAATATTGCTAAGACTGGTGTCAAAGAGCTTAGGGCTTATGTTTTCTCTAAGAGTTTTATGGTTTCAGGTCTTCATGTCTTCAGTCCATTTTGAATTTATTTTTGTATATGGTGTAAGATAGCAGTCCAATTTTATTCTTTTGCATTTAGCTATCCAGTTTTTCCGGCACCGTTTGTTGAAGAGACTTCCTCCAACTTTGGATTTTTGTTTACTCTTCTTTTTCTCATTCCTTTAGGTTTACAGTTAGATTCTTTATTTGGGATTTTTCTTGCTGCTTAAAGCAGACCTATATTGCTATGAACTTCTTTCTTAGAATACTTTTGCTGTGTTCCACAGATTTTGGAAAGTTGTATTTTCATTTTCATTTGTCTTAAGGTATTTTTTATTTCCTCTTTGATTTCTTCATTGACCCATTGACTGTTTGGTAAAATGGTGTTTAGTCCCCCGTGTTTGTGTTTTTTTCTGAAATTCCTCTTATAATTGACTTCTAGTTTCATATTTTTGTAGTTGCAAAAGATGCTTGATGTGATTTCAGTCTTAAACTTACCGAGACTTGTTTTGTGGCCTAATTTCTAATCTGTCCTAGAGGATGCTCCGTGTGTACTTAAAAAAATGTGTATTCTTCAGTTTTTGGATGAAATGTTTTGTATATATATATTAAGTCCATCTGGTCTGATGTGTTAATTAAGGCCAGTGTTTCCTTATTGATTTTCTGTTTAGATGAACTAACCATTGCTATAAGTGGGGTATAAAGTTCCCTACTCATTGTATTGTCAATTTCTTTCTTTATATCTCTTAGTATTTGCTTTATTTAGGTGCTCCTATGTTGGGTGCATATATGTTTATGAATGCTATATCTTCTTGTTTGGTTGATCTTTTTATATTGTTATGTAATGCCCTCCTTTGTCTTTTGTTATAGTCTGTTTTGTCTGTTAGAGTATTGTTTTTTCAGTTCCTTTTTTGTTTCTATTTGCATGGAATGATTTTTTTCATGCCTTCACTTTCAGTCTGTGTATGCCCTTAAATCTGAAGTGAGGGGCGCCTGGGTGGCTCAGTGGGTTAAGCCTCTGCCTTCAGCTTAGATCATGATCTCAGGGTCCTGGGATCGAGCCCGCATTGGGCTTTCTGCTCAGCAAGAAGCCTGCTTCCCGCCTCTCTCTCCACCTGCATCTCTGCCTACCTGTGATCTCTTTCTGTGTTAAATAAGTAAATAAAATCTTAAAAAAAAAAAAATCTGAAGTGAGTCTTTTGTAGGTAGCAAGTAGATAGGCCTTGTTTTTTTTTTTGTTTTTGTTTTAGTTTTAGTTTTTGTTTTTTTATCTGTTCAGCCCCCTAGTGTCTCTTGATGGGAGCATTTAGTCCATTTACATTTAAAGTAGTTATTAATAGGTACATACTGCCATTTTGTTAATTGTTTTCTGTTGTTTTTGTAGTTCTTCTCTTTCCTTTGTTCTACTCTTGGTCTCTTCTCTTATGGTTTAATAGTTTTCTTTAGCATGATGTTTGGGTTCTTTTCCCTATTTTTTTGTGTATCTGTTGTAGGTTTGGTTTGTGGTTACCATTGGATTCACATTTATCAACCTGTTTTAAGCTGATAGTCACTTAAGTTTGGCTGCGTTCCAAAAGCACTACATTTTTACTCTTCACATTTTACATTTGTCATGTCATATTGTACATCTTTTTATTTTGGATATCCTTAACTATGTATTGTAATTATAGTTGATTTCAGCATTTTTTCTTTTAATTTTCATTCTAGCTTTTTAATTGGTTGATCCACTGCCTTTACTATACATTTACCATTACTGAGGCGGAAAAGCCCAAAATGGCCATCTCACTGAAATGAGGAACCACTGAGGATAACTTGCCACTTCTCCACGAAGTCACTTCCACATAGCTTTAAGAACTGCCATGTGAGGGACGCCTGGGTGGCTCAGTTGGTTAAGAACTGCCATGTGACCCCCAAGCCAATCAGCTGTGAGAAACTGTGAAAAATCCCTAGTTTGCCGACAAATATCTGTCCCAACAAAGACCGGGTGCTCAGACTGTGGGAGTGATCCCACTGAGCCTGCCGACATTAATAAAACTGTGTTCTCCCAGCTTTCCATGTGCCACTTGAGTTTCTTGGTTGCCTCAGAACTTCCGCAACATTACCAGTGAGATTTTCTTTTTCACGTATTTCCTTATTTTCAGTTATGGCCTTTTTTTTATGGTTAAAGAAGACCCTTTAACATTTCTTGTAAACCAGTTTGGTGGTGGTGAACTCCTTTAGTTTTTGCATTTTTGGAAACTCTTTATTTCTCCTTCAATTCTGAATGATAACCTTGCCAGGTAGAGTATTCTTGGTTGTCAGTTTTTACCTTTTAGCACTTTAAATATAACCTGCCACTTTTTGTTGGCTTAAAAAAATTTTTTTTAAAGATTTTATTTATTTATTTGACAGAGAGAGACAGTGAAAGAGGGAACACAAGCAAGGGGAGTGGGACAGGGAGAAGCCAGCTTCTTGCTGAACAGGGAGCGCAGTGCAGAACTTGACTCCAAGACCCTGGGATCATGACCTGAGCAGAAGGCAGATGTTTAGCCACCCAGGTGCAGCTTGGTCTGAAAAATTTTGCTGAAAAATCGACTCATAAGCTTATGAGATGTCCAGTGGGCATGACTGTTTTTCATTTGCTGCCTTTAAGGTCCTTTTTATCTTTGATTTTATTCTTTATCTTTCATTATAATTATAATGTTTTTGTATGGACCTCTTCAGGTGTATCTTGTTTAGGACTCTGTACTTCTTGGAACTGGATATTTGTTTCCTCCCGTCATTAGAAATGTTGGTATGCTTGATGTTGTCCCAGAGGTCCTTTAACCTATCCTCATTTAAAAAACTTTTTTTCTGTTCTTTTAAAAAAAAAATATTTATTTATCTATTTTAGAGAAAGAGAGTGAGCATGTGCATGAATGGGAGGAGTGGCAGAGGGAGAAGGAAAGAATCTCAAGCAGACTCCCACTGAGCATGGAGCCTCATGCAGGGCTTAATCCCATGACCTTGAGACTGCCCCAAGCCAAAATCAAGAGTTGGATGCCCAAGTGACTGAGCCACCCAGGTTCTAACATCCAATCTGGTGTTGATTCCTTCTAGTGTGTTTTTCATTTCAGCTATTATATTCTTTAGCTCAGATTGTTCTTCTTTCTTTCTTTTTAGAGTTTTTTTTTTTTAAAGATTTTTATTTATTTATTGGACAGAGAGATCACAAGTAGGCAGAGAGGCAGGCAGAGAGAGAGGAGGAAGCAGACTCCCCGCTGAGCAGAGACCTGATGCTGGGCTTGATCCCAGGACCCTGGGATCATGACCCGAATCGAAGGCAGAGGCTTAACCCACTGAGCCACCCAGGCGCCTTCTTCTTTTTTTAATTTGTTAAACTCTTGCTGAAATTCTTACTGTGTTCATCTGTTTTGTTCCCAAGTTCAGTGAGCATCTTTTGTGACTTACTTTGAACTCTTTATCAGGTAAATTACTTATCTTTTCTAATTTGGGTTTTTTTTTTTTTCTTTTCTTTTCTAGGGTTGGGTTGTTCTGTCTTAGAACAACAGCAATTTATTGTCTTTTTGTAGGAGCTGGAATTCCTAAGTCCTAAGGTATTGGTAGACTATCTTCTCTCTGCAGTCTGTAGCAGAATCCTTTCTTTCCTGTTCCTACCTTCTGGTGGTTTTCTGACAATCTTTGGTGTTCCTTGACTTGTAGATGCATCATTCCAGTTCTCCATCTTCCCATAGCATCTCTCTCTTTTATTTGGAACATATTTCACTGTCTCCTAATTTTGTTTGACATTTTGTGTTTATTTCTATAAGTTAAGTGGAACAGCTCCCTCTTCTAGTATTAAAGCAGTGACCCTGTATAGGAGCATCTGCTGTGTAGACTGCATGTGCCTGGTGGGTGTGGCAGAATGGCTGGAGCTGGAGCAGGTTATGGCCAGGAGGTCTTAGAGTAAGCCATGCCATTGCCTCTTTGGCAGGATGGTAAGAACTGGAGCAGGTAAGGTTGGCTGAGGTAGGGGGTCATAGGTGTGCAACCCTGGGTCTGCCTTGGCAGGGTGACTAAATCACATGCAGCCAGCTGGGTGCACTGTAAACCATGACCATTTTGGTAGGACTTCTGGATCAGGTATAGGCCACTTTTTTTCCAGACACATGGCACCTAGGCTGACTTTGTAGGCTGGCTGGCTGGCTGGATTGGGCATAGGCTGGTGGAAGTGCTGGGAGGTGGTATCTTAGAACACAACCAATTTCACTGAAGTAGTTACATACTAGTTTTTTGTAGTGTAATGAGTTTTAACTTGTATGAATTCATTTACTGTAAAGAGTGAAATTGCCATTTGCAGTTTTTTATTTGAAAACAGTAGAGTTTCTTTTCTGCCATTCAGTAAACAGGAGAACAAAAAAAGACTAAACTGATAATATTTGAACTCTGTCATTATATATATTATAAGCGTATGTAATTATATATTTTAAAAAGCCATTAAACTGATAATGGGCAGTCCATAATCTTGAAAGGTTAGTCCAAAGAAATGAGTTCAATTCATTGAAATGTTATCATAGCATGGGTTAATGATGTACATGTTTTTATATACTACTAAAAAGGAATGTTACTGTTCAGTGTGTTGTAATAGTCAATTTCCAATTTCTGAATTTTATTTTCTTCCTTTGAAAAAGTGATTGCTGAAATCTTCCACACTAGTAATTATCCCTTGCTCATCCTCATTACTGGATGGAATAAAATAAATCATAGACTTGATATCCAAAGGAAAAGTTTGGTTAACCTTCCTCAAGATTCATGTGGTTACATATACATATATATTGTCTCATGAGTTTGTTTAAGGTTGCATTAGAGCACAACTCATGCTTAATGCATTAGAAATTTTGAAGACCATTTAAGACAGGCAAATATCAGACAAAGGCTAATTGTTTGCTAAATTTTTATTCTAGTATATTTAATTTAGGAATTTAAAAATGCTGAAATATTATTCTAGACATTGACATTTTAGGAATGAGCATTGCAAAATGAATGCAAATAGTTTCTAGGTTTTCACTCAGTGAAAGACCTAGATATTAATTCTTGTTTCCAGTTAGATTTTTATCCTGCTTTAATTAAAACAAATATTACTTTGAATTTCCTACATTGTGATGTTATTACAAACTCTTCATCAGACTCACTAAGAAATATCTGCAGACATTTGTGTATTACTTTCCCAGGACTGATGCAACAAAATACCACAATCTAGGTAGCTTAGAACAACAGAAATTTATTGTCTTGTTGAAGGGGCTGGAATTCCCAACTCCTAAGGTATTGGTAGACTATCTTCTCTCTGCAATCTGTAGTGGAATCCTTTCTTTCCTGTTCTTACCTTCTGGTGGTTTTCTGACAATCTTTGGTGTTCTTGACTTGTAGATGCATCATTCCAGTTCTCCATCTTCCCATGGAATCCTTCCCACACCTCTATCTTTTCACATAGTTTTCTTTCTTTCTTTTCTTTTTTTTTTTTTAAGATCTCTAGTGATGTGGAATTGGGCCCACACTACTCCGTTATGACCTCATCTTAACTTATTACATCTGTAATGATCCTATTAAAGAAAGTTTGTAACATTGTGAAGGGGTTAGGATTTCAGCATATGAATTTTGAGGGGGACACAGTTCAACCCATAACAATCTTCTGTTCAGGTAAAAGTGTGAGTATGTATCTTATTTCCAGATGAACTTATTCCAGGATGGTAATGGCAGCTGGCAATGATTAGTGCAGAAACACCTCTTCTCTGGTGAGAAATGGCTGTCACTACAAATATATCAAACCTTGAGCTGTTTCTTCATGCTATCAAGAAGCAGACATCATTGTGTGTCTAACATTATTATTCTGTAATAATTCATCATTCGGTTTTCCATCCAGAAGTGGTCAACTTCAGAGTCTGAACTGGCTGAGAGGACACTTGCTACTGGCTAAGTGTAACCTATAATTACTTAAAAACTTGTTTTTTTTTCTAGATATAAAATGTTAGCATTTATTATTAAAGATAATATACAAGCCTTTAGAATCTCATCTGATTGTATTGTAGAAGAATGTTTTAGTTATTAGGAGCATCCATTAGATTTAGAAAATTAGAAACACTGGTTTTCTTATGTAGCCTATAATCACCAAAATGGGCTCAACCAGTGTCTGGAAGACCAAGTTTATTTGGTTCATGGTTTGACTTTCCTGCTCATTATTAGTAATGAGAAATTTTGTAATTTTACTGCTTTACCTCTGGATTGGTTGTAGTGCAGTAATATTGATCTAAGATAAAATCACAAAAATTTTAACATGAGATAAAACACATTCTTTTCAAGTATACATTTAGCATGTGTTGGCTCACAAGTAGTCTCAGTAGATTTCAAAAAATATGTATCATACAGATCATCACCTGTTATCCTAAAACAATCTGATTAGAAATTAGCAATAAAAGGAAAATGGCATAAAACAGTACATGTGTTTAAAAACTAAAAAACATAATATTCTCAAGTAACTCCTAGGTTAAAAATTTTTTAGAATGGAGCAGTAATAAAAGTAGATATCAAAGCTTGTAAGATACAGATAATGTGGTATTCAGAGAATCTTTCTCTGAGATTCTTCAGAGATTCTTCTGAGATTCTTCTGAGATTTCTTCAGAGATTCAGTGAATCTCTGAATACCAGTGAACCTCTGAATAGTAAGTAAGTTTGTTAAATAATATTTTATAGGTTTCATAATAAGGTTTTATAGGTTATTTATCTAGGCTGTACTTTTCAATAGACAGGAAGTTGGATTGTCTTTTTTAGTCTTTGTTCATTTGAATCATGACTGAATCCACTTCTCAGATTTATACTTGGAGGTGAATTTGAGAAAAAAACATACTCATTCTTCCATTTGAGGGCAAACTGATTAATCTTTCCTGTGCTTTGTGGAGATTCTTTCCAGATGTTTGTTTTAAGTTGTCTGTGAGTTCTAACTTTTAGATGGTGGTAGGTTTTCATCTTTTCCTCAGTGTTTATAAGTACTTTAGTGAAAAATTAGCAGAGGCGGCATCAGGGGATGTTACCAGATGCCATTTTAATTAAAAAATCCTGGTTGTTCCAATGTTTTTGAAGAGATGAAGTTATGAGCAAGGTAAATTAGGAATTTACCTGTGCTATACTTTGATTAGATTCAGACGGAATTCAGGCACATGTCAAGTTAGTTGATAATCACTGCTTTACTTGCCTCTGTGCTGGCTTTGTAATTTGCTCATAGAAGGAACCCTCCTTATTCTTTGTGTGCCTGAGTGACATGTACTTCAACAGTATAATTTGCTTCTTCACTTTACTTGAAACAAATATCCTTTATTTGCTTCCATTCCTAGGTTTGCAGATTTCTTAACAGGTTTATTCACTAGGAGTTCCAGTAGGCTCTAAGACAACTTCAAATAACATTTTAAATAAAAGGTGAGAGTTTAACCCAGGGGCTTCCATTTTAAAAATGAATATAGATACAGATTAATAAGCTCTCTCACAGACTTTTGAATCAGAGTGTTGGGATTGGGATTTTGGCATCTATAGTTTTAAAAAGTAGTTTTAGTCCATGCCCAGGTTGAAAAAAAATCACTAATTTGTTATGTACAGATTAACTAATATGGTGGGTAGATTCCAGCTTACATCTGGCTTGATTTCTCAAAACATGTATCATTGCAGTATAATTAAAGTTAGGGGTTGGACAGGACTTGGAACAAATCTCATTCTGCCTCTTTGTATCTTGGACAAGTCACTTAGTCTCTCTGAGCTTCCGTTTTCTCATTTGGAAAATGGGGATGATGTCATTTATGACAAAGGATTTGTTTAATGGGTTACAATCTTGTTGTTTAAGAGTCTTGGATAGATCCTCAATGCTAAAGATAATAGGTGACAAGATCGCAAATATTCTAAAGAGAATGACTTGCTAAGTAGTGGCCAAAGCCACAAAGACACAAGGGCCACGTATAAAAAGAAAATCTGCAGGCTAGACTGATCAGAATAAAAGATTTATTTGAAGGGGTTTGTTACCTTCAAAGGCATGATCCTGACTTTCTGTTTCATTATATCTCATATAAGTTCCCCCTGATGCGGTGGCCTTATATCCTGACAGGCGGTTTTAAATAGTTCTCTCTTACCTCCTGCATGTCAGTCCTGGTTATTATAATGGAGGCTGTTTGTAAAATAGAAGCTTGTCTCCACTGTAACCCACCAACAGGGATGGAAGATGTGAAGAACAGATTGAAAGACCACAGTAAGGAGGGAAAAAAGACTATTTTTTGGTTGTACCCTACTGAATAAGCTTATTTAACACTTGTTATATATATTTAACTCCTATGACTCACTCTATCTCATCTGGCTACATCTATTATAATATCTCATTTAAGTACCCTTCTGTCCTATCAGCCAAAATCTAGCATTTTCTTCTTAAGGCTTCCAGAAAACCCTGAGATCTTTTTTAGTTGAGTAGGATATGGGAGGACTCTGTCTTCTACACATTGAATGGAGAGAGATTTGGAGTCTGGCATCCCTTGTTGTCTTTGTTTCTCAAGGTTGGTGTGCTGCTACTTGGCACCAAGATTATAGATGTTTTTTAAACTTTGGGCTCTGTGCTTAGTCATTATTTTCCAGAGCCCTGACTTCTCCTAATGCGTACAAGTGGCCTAGTATAATGTCTGATACCTGATAGTAACTAGTAACTTCTTGAGCCACATTTATTGGACTATGATGCACATAGAGCAGGTAATTATATCTGTTGATAGCATGGGACATGTAACTGACGGGTTCTCAATCTTCTCATCTGGTTGATGCAGTTGGCATTGCTCACTGATACAAGTTCTCTGGGACTAGTTAAATAGACATGGCTATTTGTTCACAGACTTCTGATGTTGGAGTTAGCAAGGCCCCATGCTCCATCTCAGTCTTACTTACTTACTTACTTACTTATATATATATTTAGCTCTCTTGCTTGCTTCCTTCCTTCCTTTCTTTTCACTATGCACTCTTCTTGGGTCATCTTATGTGTTTTTATAGTTTTCAGTACCATTTCTAGGTAAATAACTCAAATTCTTATTATCCAGCTCAGTTCATAGTTCCATGCTCCTGATGCTCATATTACACTGCCTGCATTTTTCATATTTTATGCAAGTATCTCACATATAATGCGTTCAAGACTGAACCCCTGAGTGCCATCTCTCAAGCATGTTCTACTTCCATGTAGTAATTGGTACTATCTCCCTTCCCAGGTTTCACAAAAGAAAATACCCTTATAAAAAGCAACAAACCAACCAACCATCATCTCCTGCCTATAATGCTCATCTTATTTCCTTCCTTGGCTACCTCCATCCATTTTTCACATAGCAATTGGAGTGATCTCTACAAAAGAAAAAAAGATGAACTATTCTGGCTTCAAACTTGTTAATGACTTCCAGTGGTACATAAAAATAAAACCAAGTAGCTTGACAGTGGCCTTAAGGCCATGCATGATTTGATCTCTGAGTATTGATTCAAATTCTCTCTTCATTCTTTCTCCTTGTGCATTTTCTTCAACTACTCTGTCCACCATGCAGACTCTAAGATACTAAGCTTATTTCCATCTCAAGGCCTTTGCACTTGATTTACTTTCTGTCTGCGTCACTCTTCCCTAATACCTGGAGCCCCTGCCTCCCCATTCCCTGCATAGTTCACCAGTCTAACAACGATGTTTAAATGTCACATCTTCATGGAGGCCTTCTATTGTACCATCCCATTATTCCCTCTTATCATATCTCCTCCTTTCTTTTTAGAAGTTATTGCCCTTTTAAAATTATGTGTGTTTGCTTCTTTAGTGCTGATGTCCCCTATTAGATAAGTGACTTCCATACTGATGTGACCTTGTCTGTTTTGTTCACTGTTGAAGCAGAATGTGAACCAGCACTTGGCATAACCTGCTAAGCAGAGGAGTCAGCGAAAAGACTGTGCATGGAGGCAGGAGCAGGAGATGAAGTTTTTTTTCTTTGCTTGTGAGAGTGAAGGGAATGAAGCCGAAGATGTTAGTGTGCCTCTCTGGTTTCTGGACACATCTTTCTCTCCTTTCAACTTGTTGCTAACTTTCTTTTTTTCTATGAAAAGGAATCTCTACAATTTGCTGTTTCTCTTTCTGATAGTTCTATCCATCACCACTGCTGTCATTTCTGTTTGCCTTTCTATTCCATCCTCTTCTTTCAACTTGGATAAGATGTTCTTGCTGAGCCACAGAAATAGAAAGTATAATGAAAACTGTGTAGTATTGTTTTATGCTGATGAAATGGGAAAGAGGTAAAGGTAAAGTAATTAAAGCCCAGAGTGGTGATTCTTAAACTTTAATGTCTAAATTCCACAGAGACTGTTAACAAATGTCTAGTCCTAGACTCTTACTTTAAGGTATTGATTCAGTAGATTGAGGTCAGGGTCCCGGAATTTGAATTTGTGACAGGGTCACCTGGAATGATATAGTATGGTGGGATTTGTGGGAGATGAGAACGGAAATCCTTCCAGAGATGAAATTTGCATCAGTTTTATTTTCTTCAGTGAGAAAAGTGCTTCTGTGTCACAGTGAAGTTGGGAATTTACAATCCTGCTGGTTTCATGGAGCACTGTCTCCTTGAAGAGGGTAGGTGGAGGACATTTTGTAGCCACACACACAATAGTTGTAGCACTAACTATTCTGGGAGAAAGGAGTTTCTAGACCTAGAATGAAGCACTGCTCATCTGGGAAACTAGGGAAAGTGAGGCTTTGGAACTCTGAGGTGGAAGATGACAGAGGGTATCTGGATCCAGGACTTTGGGAATGGGCTTGGACCCCCAAATATGTCTGGGAAGTAAACTGAAAGGCTAACACTGGTAGTATAGCACCTTGTGCTTTAGTCTGGTAAGGTGAGAGGGCTCAGTTTCTGAGATGACACTGGGTATGTGCCAGTGAGCTCTGCATCAGCACCAACACTGACTCCAGAGCAGGGGACACAATTTTGCCATTTTGTGTTTGGCTCAGTCTTCAGGAACAGCTTTATGGTATGGCAGGATCTCACCTCCACAGAGCTTATGTTTTTCATTGCAGTTGCTATTGCTGCTGGCCCATACCAATTAGAGGACAAAACTGAACAAACTGTAACAGCAGGGGCTTGGGCAGTACCCTTAAGGATGCTTCACTGTGAGGATGGCCAACATCTTAGCACCTGCAGCTGCCCCATGAGCTGAAGACTATGTTGATTCCATGCTTCAGACAGGGTTTGCTTCAGCTCCTTCCTAACACTTACAACATTCAGTCATGAAGGAGCTGGATTAAACTTGGGAGGCTTGACTCCAAACCTCTTACCAATACATTTATGTGCAATAAGGAACCCCTGGGCTATAATATAGAATGATGGGAGCCATGAAGGGGACACACTAGGCTTCTGAACCTCCTGCTCTTACTAGGTGGGTACCCTCTGAAAGTGTGTAGGTTGCATTTTATGCTATGTTGGGGCACCCAAGTTATAGGCAGGCAAGCTCAGCAGTTACGTACTTATTATGACTATAATACTATCTGGTAAACTATGAAATTCTAACTACAAAATACTGTGTATTTCAGAGGTATCTGATGTATCATTGTTCATGTATGGAGGCACAGAATATAACATTGAAGGAAACTGAAAATGACACAGAAGAGCTTTGGCCCAATAAGAAGATTCTCTTTATTATACTGTTTCCATTACATCTCTTAGTTGAATACTTCCAGTAATAGGTAATTGAGAACCTTTTGGGATAGTTCACTAATTTGCTTTTAATTTTATTAGAATTTGTTAATATGCTTTAGTATCTGATAATTTACACTTCCCTTGATTATTTTTGTGTTCAAATTAGTCTTGGCTGTTTTCTTCTGGGTCATTTGATCTCTCAGCTAAGCTTCAAAATCACTTGGTGAAGTTCTAAGTTTCTACATTAATTTAGGGAGATTTGAAATCTTTGTAATGTATTTTTCATTCAAGAACATGGTTATGTGTATCCATTTGTTTAAGTCTTATCTACCTCTCCCAATAAAGTCTCGTGGATTTCTTTATATAAATTCTGGGAATTTCTTGTTAGTTTTATATATGATTCTGTTAGTGGGATCTTTTTCTGTCTTGTTTTTAAATTATTTCATAAGACTATATGAAAGCTATTAGAATTCAAGTATTTGCATTAAATAATTTATTTTGTGAGTTCTAATAATTTTCCAGTTCATTTTCATATGCTATCTGGATAGAACACCAAAATATTTAAAACTAGTGATCACTTTGTCTTTTTTCAAAAAGTGAAGAGTTTCCAGCTTTGTTATATTGGTTGGAACTTCTGAAACAATTAAAATAAGGAGTTATCTTTCTAATAAACATACCACCTACTTCTACTTTGTATGTTGTTGCATGGGTTAAAAATATTCTCAGACCACATGGCATCAAGTTTTATCTTCCTTGTTTTGAGGTAAATGAATTTGAGGTTCTTTTCAGCTGTCTTACTGAGGCTTCTACCTATTTTATCTCTCCTTACAAATTGTTCTGAATTACTTGAATTATTATTATTGTCATTCTTACTGCTACTCACAAAACAGTAAGATGACAGCAGATTAACTTTGGAAAAGAGAACAAACCAACTATAATTCTATTACTCATATATTAACAATTAGAGTTGGAGGGATATTTCTTTCTGTTTTTTATTGAATGCGTATTTGTTTTATTTTCTTTAATGTTTAGTGTTGATTTAATTTTTACCATTGCAAAAAATTCCTTACAAATACAAAACCTTTTGTGTTATCCAAAGGTATATAATTTGGAAAATTATAACTCATTTAGGTACACAGAAAAGGATAATATATTACAGTGATATTACATTTTTATCTAAAAATTGAGGGATGATTATAGATAGTAACATCTACCTCAGGCTTGATAAAATCACATTGCTTGGGATTAATATTATCAAGTACTTTAAGGTTTCTTGAATTTATTTTAAAAATGCTTTTCATAAACTTTATATTTTCATAAAATGATCATAGATCATAATTTACAGTAGAAAAATGATTGCATCTATTCTTAAGTTTATGTGAAATGCCTATACAGATTGACATTTTGATTGTTACTTTAAAAATTTTCTGTTTAGGGGCGCCTGGGTGGCCCAGATAGTTAAGCGTCTGCCTTCAGCTCAGGTCATGATCTTCAGGTCCTGGGATCAAGCCCATGTCAGGCTCCCAGCTGAGCAGGGAGTCTGCTTCTCCTTCTCCCTCTGCCTCTCCCCCTGCTTGTGCTCTCTCTGTCTCTGTCTTTCTCTCTTTCAAATGAATAAATGAAATCTTAAAAAAAAAAAAACCCAAAACCCTTTGTGTTTGTATGTCATTGTTTTAGGTCACAGGTTATATGTTGGTTGAAGTGTTTATTTGTAAACATACACATTATAGGATAATGCAGTATGTACAGTAATGATGTTTCAAGCACAGTTGAATGAAGAAATCCACTTTAAAACTCAAGAGATGGGGAGAGACTAGGATTTTTCTTCCTTTCATGACAGATGCATTCATCCTGTCTGACATTCCCCCAGTTCCTGAAATGTCTCCAGGCTAGCAGTACAGCATATACAGACTTCAACCTTGAATGGGAGAACACAGATTATATCAGTTTTGATGTAATGGTATGAGTTCACGAATAAGGAAGATAGGGATGTTTTTATGGTACTGAAAGATCATTATCTGTTTATTTTAACCACATGTACCTATTTCCAGATATTTTTCTGTGATGGATATTCAGTTCCCACTTATAATTTTTCCTTACTCTTCCTTTTCATTTGTCTTGTCTATAAAGTTTAGATAAATCTGTCAAGGTGGGGCTGACTTTATGTTTTATGTTGGGTCTGATGTATGCTTGCGTTTGTGATCACTGTGATTACTATTATTGCCACCATATAATTTTAGTAGTAGATATTCCTTGCTCTGTAAAACTAATTATTTTTATACCAGTTCTGCCTAGGAAGTTGGATTATAACCCTCAGAACACACTTGAATAGTACGATTGCATGCCTACCCTGAAAATAAATAGTGTCTGTATAGGGAAGAAATGGTCGTAGTACACAGAAAGCATGAGTTTTAAAGGTGTTCAGCTGTTCATGGAAAGCAAGGATGCTTTCTCTTTCTCCTCATATCTGGTTGATAGCCTAAAGAAATTTTTTTTATAATAAAGGCTTCATTTCTGTTAGTTTAAGGTAATAATTTATATAAAAATCAATTCCTGTGCCATCATATGACTGTGATAAATTTATATTCTTTTAAAATAATATTTTTTGATCACCCTTGTGGATTATGAACCAAAGGTATTGTACTATGCCCTGCAAACATCCCCCAAAATGTACTGGCATCCAAATTCTTGAGAAACTTTGTAATAGTGGTTTCAAATACACTAGGCACTATCTTATATATAATGTGATAAGTCTGTACCAGAGGGAAAGGACTCTAAAATAGTAATAGAAGGTTTAATATAAGGTAAATTCTCACTAAATATTTTTTATAATATAGTCTTCATCTTTAGATTTGAGGAGCTGCTTTTCTTTTTTCCTTTTTTTAAATTTTATTTTATTCATTCATTTGAGAGAGAGAGAGCACAAGCAGAGGGTGGGGTAGAGGGACAGGAAGAAGTGGACTCCCTGCTGAGCAGGGAGCCTGATATGGGGATCAATCCTGGGACCCTAAGATCATGACCTGAGCCAAAGGCAGACACTTAACTGACTGAGCTACCCAGGCATCCTGATGAGCTCCTTTTTATTAAAGAGAGAAATCACTTTAATGCTTAAAAATACCTGTAATTTATTGATTTCTTACTTTGTGCTCAGTACTTTACATAAAATTTTTTACTTTTTTCTCTTATTTCAGCTAATGCATACTTACTATAATCATCAACATTTTTGTGGAAGTATAATGAAGATCACAAAATCACCAATAACTTCATCATTCAAAGATAGTCATGATAAATATTTTGGCTGGATATTTAAATTGCTTTTTCAATGTATTTTCTATACATATATTGATAATTTTAATGAAATTAGTATTCTGTAAATGAAACTGTATTCTGTTTTTCACTGAATCATTTAGTCATTTCCTTATTAATTTACTGAGTATTTATTAAAAATCATCATGGGTTTAGGTATTCTTCTACTACATCTTTAGTAGCTGCATGGTATTCCATTTTCTGGAAGCATGTGAAACAATCAAGTACAGTTGGTCATTTTTGGTGATTACACTTTGGACCACAATAAATATTGCTGGGTGATTTTCTGAAATCGGAATTTCTGTTGAAGTGTGCACATAATTTAAAAAATATTAAATTTTAAATTTAATAGCATATGTTGCCCTAAAAGCTCTCTAGGAAAGTTGTGTTAAGTTGTATTACATGAAACAGTGTATGAAAGTGTCCATTTCCCACTACTCTAGTCAACATTGCCAATAAAAAAAAAAACAAACTGCCCGTGTGTGTGTGGGGGGGGTATATAAAAGCATGGCTGATCATTTCTATTTTTTCATGTTTAGTGCATTAATTTAAATTTTCTTTTAGTGATTTAATTGATCATATTTTGTGCCTATTTTTTAAAATTGAGTTATTCTTCACACTACTGTGAGAAATTTCCTATTACATTAAGAATGATAGCCCTATAGCTATCTTATACCAGGGATTAATTTTTTTCCACTTATATGCTTTTGGCTTTTGATATTTATGTGTACAAGTTAATTTTTGCAAGCAAAATCTATTATCCTTTTTAATTATGTTTTCTGCCTTTGTATTTATGCTTAAAAAGTTTTTCTTATCATGAAACGAGAATAACAACTAATATTTTCTTCTAGTACTTTTTTATTTCATTGTACATTTTTTTAATATACTGGAAATTGATTTTGGTATATGTAGTAAAATTTTTTTTGAGTCCATGGCATTACTGAAGAATACATTTCTGTTGACTTCATGAATGCTAGCAGGATTAAGTATAGACCTCTGGGTTCAACTTTTTTCACCCAAAGTTTTGTAGACATTGCTCCATTGTGTCTCACTCTTTAATGAAGATGGCTTGATTCTCCTTTTTTTGTAACTTTGTATATGAAATCTAGTTTTTTTTTTCCCTCATTTGGTATATATGAATCATTATTTATTCTTAAAAGTGAAAAATTTACCAAGGTGTGTTCAGATGTTGGCCTTTATTCATTGTTTTTGCTTTAATTATGATGAGTTCTTTTAAATATGTAGATTTATATGTGTTTTCTGTAAGTTTAGGGAAGTTTTCTTGTATTACAACTTTTTGTACTATTTTGCTTCCATTTATTCTTTTCCCATCTGTAGTAATTCTGTTTATATGTACTGATCAGTCACTTTCCTATATATCTACTATTTTCTCTTACGATTTTTTTTTTATCTCTTCATTATTCTTTCTGCATTGTAGGTAAAATTCTAAAGCTTTTTCCAATTAGATTTTCTGCATTGTTGGTTCTGATCTTTAGTGCTTCTAAGACATTTACTTTAAATTCAATGACTGTGATTTTTGTGTTCTTAAAATCTTTCTCATCCAGCTCTTCTGCCTTTCAGAAAAATAGCCTTTCAGTTTAGACTGTTTTTCCCCCTGATCAATTAATCTTTAGCCTCCTCTCTTTTTGAAGTCATTTACATTTTAAAAAAATTGAGGTCATACATAAAAAATGTATGACATACACATACTTCGGTTTTCTGTGACATGCTCATCTTTTTATTGTATACTACCAAACATTTTTATTTGTTCCACCATTTCCCCCCTTGTCTTTTGAAAGGAGAGGTATATCCAGGGCCAACGTACACTCCAAATGTCAATAATAATACAATGTGTGTGGCATTGATATCTCACTTTTATACCAAGGAAAAGGTGCACTTAATCTGAGACGTAGAGAATATAGAGAAATTGAGGTTTGTCCTTTTTTTTTTTTTTTAAAGATTTTATTTATTTGAGATAGAGAGTGTGTGAGAGAGAGAGAGCAAGAGCAGAGGGGTGAGGAAGAAGCAGGTTCCCCGCTGAGCAGGGACCCTGACACAGGGCTCCATCCCAGGAGGTGATGACCCAAGCCGAAGGCAGATGCTTAACCAACTGAGCCACCCACATGCCTTTGAGGTTTGTCTTTCCTTCATTGACTATCCATTTTGGCATGTTCTGGAATGAAATTATGAGACTGACGTGCTACCTACTGCGCTAACGAGGCACCTTGGAATGAAATTAATACTTTCAGATTTTCTAATGGCTAATGGTTCAGAGTGTACAGATCCCAACGCTGGATGAAGGATAACATTATACAGTATTATAATAAGTCCATGAATGTGGTGTAAACTTAGTACCACCATGGCATGTATTTTAGAAAGGGATACACTTGCATATGTGAGACCTAACTCCTAAGTTTTAATGAGATTACTTAATACTTTTAGTGGTTTACTACTATTTGTCTTCCAATGTAATTATTATATTGAGATATATATATATGTAATTATATTGTTATATAGCATAAACATGTTCTCCCACTCCCACTGTTGTTTCCTTGGCTTTTCATCTTTTCCTATCTTGAAATATATGTTCTGATTTGGGTGTTTTACTTTGTATTTTAGGAGTCAGGTACTCTCTGCCTAGGAGGTTTTAAGGTTTTTTCCTTCATTTTTGAAATTTTGAATCACTCATAAAAAATTGATAACTGTACTAGGATGTGGTTAAATCTATGTCAGACATTTACGGGATTTGCTGAGCTCTTTTAATTAGGAGACTCTGGTTTTTCTTCAATTCAGAGAAATTCCATTTTTTCTTCTTCTGAAACCACTTATCTTTTGTGATCTGTGCTGAAGACCCTTAACTTCTCTCTGAAGATATTTGTTTTTAGATATTTGTCCTTCTGGGAGCCTAATTAGTGGCCCAAGAGATTACGAAAAGGGGCGTTTCATCTTTTTCTTAAATTCATATACTGAATTCTTAACTTGAAAATCATGGTGGTTATGTCTTTTGTCATGTTGAATTTCAGTCTTCTTATGTCTTGTTCTTTTTTCCTCTGGCAGTGCTATTTCACAAAGTGGCACATGTCTGTTTGGTCTCTCTCTGGCTGCTGGTATGTGTTATGGGCAGTGGGTGGGTAGTGGGGAGGAAGGCAGCAGCTGCTCTGCTAGGGGTTTGCAGTTAGTAGTTGCACTGGCCTCAAGAAGGGAGGAAAGCAGGAACTTCCAGCTTCCTAGAATTTTACACAGTCCTGGCGTTGGACATTAGTATTATAGATTTTATTGTAGGAATCACAGACTGCTTCTTAATCAGAATAATTCTGTATTTTTTTTTAAAGATTTTATTTATTCATTAGAGAGAGAGAGGGAGCGAGAGCGAGCACAGGCAGACAGAATGGCAGGCAGAGACAGAGGGAGAAGCAGGCTTCCTGCCGAGCAAGGAGCCCGATGTGGGACTCGATCCCAGGACGCTGGGATCATGACCTGAGCCGAAGGCAGCTGCTTAACCAACTGAGCCACCCAGGCATCCCTCTGTATTTTTTTACTTAACAAGAACAACCAAGTAAATCTGTTAATGTTTTCCTTCTCTTTACTAGGACTGTTTTGCAGTATTTTGTCACCTAAAATTTATTTGAAATAATGTTAAAGCCTAATGACTTTATAAACACTGACAGGTACTATTTTTGGTAGTGAAACTTTATAGCATAATTCCAAATTACCTGCTGTTGATCAAATATTGATTTGTTTAAACTAATGAAGCATGAAGAAAAATACATATTTTACTTAATATTACTTTTTATCATCTTAATTTCCATATTTTGCTCTCTGTGCTCTATGGCTGAGTGTCAGAAAAAAGGAAAACGGGCTTTTCCCTGAAAAAAGGAAACAGGCTTATTCCAGAGGCATTTTCATGGCACCTTAATAAACTAGCTAGGAAAGGCACCTAAGAGAGCAGTAAATCAGCACCCTGGGTTCTGTCTTCTTTCATTACACATTACTTCCAGAGGATGATGAGGCCATATTTTTACCTAAAATAGGCCTTCCATATGAATGTTTGAAGAAATATGTATGTTTGACTTGTTGGAAACTTTAGGAACAGGTTTCAACTTCTTACACCTAAAAATATATTTCTTATGCATATTTTGACTACTTGGGAGATGAGTACATACAACTGGCCAACATAGGTCTCTTTTTCTCTCCTTATTCTTTCTCTTCCTCCTACTAGTTTATATGTGTTTAATATCAATTCAGTTTATATACATTGAGTAACTTCATATTTCATAAACTTCGTGGGTTTTGGGGATACTGAAATAAATATAGCATTGTCTTATCATGTATATATAATTTGTAAACACACAGCATATAATTCTGATTAAAATATTTGATATACTTATCAGGACACATTGATTTTAGACTGAAAATAACAGATAAAACTGTAATTTTCATGGGGTTATAGAAGTAACATGATTTTATAGTTGGACCTTGTGTAGGTAAATTATGTAGAACTCTATGGGGAAAGAGGAATTCTTTTGTCATTTTATCATTTTGTCTTGACGCAGCCACAAAAGTCAGTTGTCTCTAAGGGTCGAAAGGATCCTTCACCATGATGCTAGGATGGTTCAATATTTGCAAAGCAATCGATATGGTACACCCATTAACAAAGGAAAGATAAAATCATACGATCATCTCTGTAGATGGAGAAAAAGCATTTGACAGAATTTAACACCTGTTCATGACAAAAAAAATCTCCACAAAGTAGGTTTAGAGGGAACCTGTTTCAATGTTATAAGGCCCTGTAAGAAAAACCCATAGCTAATATCATAATGGTTAAAAATTGAGACTTTCCTGGAAGATCAGAGACAAGACAAGGATGTCCACTCTTACTACTTTTATTCAACATAGTACTAGACGTCCTAGTCACAGAAATTAGACAAGAAAAAGAAATAATAGGAATCTATATTGGCAAGGCAGAAATTAAACTGTCACTACTTGCAGATGGCATGATACTATACATAGAAACCCTTAAAGACTGCACCATCAAAACTATTAGAAGTAATTGATGAATGCAGTAAACTTAGGATATAAAATTACTACCCAGAAATTGATAGTGTTTCTATACAGTAATAGCAAAATGCAAAAAACAATTCCATCTATGTTCAGACCAAACAGAATAAAATATCTAGGAATAAATTTCACCAAAGAGGTGAAAGACCTGTACTCTGAAAACTGTAAAACACTGATGAAAGGAATTGAAGGTGACTGAAACAAATGGAAAGATATTTTATGCTCATGGATTGGAAGAATTAATATTGTTAAGATGTCCATACTACTACAAAGCAATCCCTTTCAAAACAATAGCAGCATTTTTCACAGACTTAGAACACATAGTACTATAATGTATAGGGAACCACAGAAGATCCCAAATTGCCAAAGCAGTCTTGAGAAAGAAGAACAAAGCTGGAGGTATCACGGTTTTTGATTTCAAGATATATTACAAAGCTTGTAGTAATCAAAATAGTATGGTAATGGTACAAAAATAGACACATAGGTCAATGGAGCAGAATAATGATCCCAGAAACAAACAAACATTTATGTGGTCAATTAATCTATGGGAGAGGAGGCAGAATATACAGTTGGGAAAAGACCGTTTCTTTAACAAATGGTGTTGGGAAACCTGGATAGCTATATGCAAAAGAATGAAACTGTACCACCTTCTTATACCATACACAAAAATAAAATGGATCAAAGACTTAAATGTGACACATGAAATTATGAAACTCCTACTACATAGGCAGTAACTTCTTTAACATTGGATGTAGCAGCAGTTTCTAGATATGTCTACTGAAGCAAGGGAAACAAAAGCGAAAGTAAACCATTGGGGCTATATAAAAATAAGAAACTTTTGCACCGTGAAGGAAACCATCAACAAAACAAAAAGGAATGTTACTGAATGGGAGAAGATATTTGCAAATGATATATTTAGTAAGGAGTTTTATGTATATATAAAATATATAATATATGTATAGTATATATTATATAAATATCTTTAAAGTAAATAAATAATTACAACTCAACCCCAGACAAAATAATCTAAAATGGGCAGAAGACATGAACAGACATTTCTCCAAAGAAGACATACAGATGACCGACAGACACATGAAAAGCTGCTCATCATCACTAATCATCAGGAGAATCAAATCAAAACCACAGTACTTTATCATCTTACACCTGTCAGAGTAGCTAAGTCAAAAAGACAAGAAATAGCAAATGTATTGGTGAGGGTGTGTATTTAAAGGAACCCCCCATGCATGACTGGTAAGAATGTAGATTGGTATTGCTACTATGGAAAACAGTGTGGAGGGTCCTCAAAAAATTAAAAATAGAACTGCCATTAATTCATAATTCAATAATTCCATTACTAGGTATTTACCCAGTGAAAATGCTAGTTCAAAAAAATGTATGCCATCTTTACATTAATGTTGCAGCAATATTTATAAGCCAAGCCTGGCCTTTTGAGGGCCTATATCTAACGAAAGGTATCTGGTCATAACACCCAAAATTCTTCATTCTAATAGGAAAAACTCATAACAGGAGAGGTAGGAAGTGGGCTTGATCCATTTGCATAGACAGAACAACATGGATCTGTGTGTGTGTGTGTGTTTGGAGGAAGATGTCTCAGATTAAGGACTGTTACAATATGAGGTATCTTGTATGGATGCTTCCTGTGATCCCATGTGTAGCTGTAGCATGAAGATGGGAAGTGGGAATGTCATTTTCCACTACTGTCAGCCATCAGCCAAGGAGCGCAGAATACATGAAGCCTTGAATCCTGTGGCAGGTAACTGGTTTCTAATTGTGGTTGAGGCCATTTAACAGTGTGCTTGTTCAGCCCATTGGAGGGAAAGACAACTGATTAGACTGGAAATGGATTTGCAAAATATTTTACTTTCAGTTTTTATCTTAGACATTTATTTTAAATTTAATTAGTATGATTTTGCCAGGCTTTGTATATAACTGCATAATCACAGCCAAAATCATTTTAGATTTGTAAAAAAGATTTCAAGTTTGTTAAATGGGAAAACAGAATGTAATATAATTTGTTAGAGTAATATATTTTGTTAGAGTAATATATTTTGTTAAGAGTTCTTTAAAAGAAACCTCACAAACTATTCATAATAAAATATTTTCCAGAGTTTGGGTGTTAAGTTATTCATTTGAAATATTTCTTCATAAATAAATTGCATTTTAGCTTAAAGAATAAGATGATTTTTTCTCATTTTAAGGCCAAATAGCTGGACTATGTGTGACTTAAGCTAATTACATATTGTTCATTTTATCTAAAAATCAACAGTGATTAAAATATTTGAATCAGAAAAACACAGTTTTTTCTGTATTAGTTTGATGAGTGGCAGCCAAGTACTCATTTCTATTTACCTTTCCTGCTCTTTATATACTCCCTTGGTTCTTTATGTAACAGACTGTCATACCTCCCTATTACAGATCTAGAGAGTTGTTAGTCTCTGAACAAGAACATTCAGAAAAGATAGCAGGCATTCTCTTTCTCAAATTTTAAAATAAAGAGCCCAAATATTTCCAGAGTGAATTTTAAGGTTTATGACTCTGAAAATTGCAAGTTAAGAAGCACATTAGCAATTATTTCTGAATTGCACCAAAAATTATGGACCAGTTCAAAACAGATTGTTGACGTTCTAATGTCACCACTGGTGCAACAAAAATCCTTTGCAATAGAGATTTTTATTTATGACTGTATCCATGCCCTGTATCTCTTTTCTGCAACATCATTGCTTTTCTCCTTTTTAACAATTTTATTAAAAATAATTCCCTAGGATATAATGTGGCCTGATACTTAGAACAGGTTAACAAAAGTGGAACATTTTATTTTCTACTTCTGATCTTTGCCCAAAGCAGTTTAGTAGCAAGTTCAGTATCTGGGTCTCACCATTACAAAAAAAAAAAAAAAAAAAATTTTAATTATTACTTATCCTTGAAGATACTTAATTATCAGTAGAAAAGACTTGATGCTATTTAGCGATCTTCAGATCAAAGGAGTATAAACACACATCATTTTAACAACATGCAAGTATAAAAGCTAAGAAATTATCTTTAGTGTGAGGTTAGTCTCTCCACTCTCCATGATTTTGCTCAAATTGCATGGATAACCTAGATACTGAAGCTGAGATATACATCCCTTTGAGGAAAAGGAAATTATTTCCTTTGCCTTTTGTTTTGTTTTCTGCATAAAAGGAGTTGCACGTATTTTGTAGATGAAAGGTTTTATTTATCCAAGGTTTCCTTTGAATGCAAACTATTTTTTTCTGAAGTTATTCAGAAGGTTGTGCATGGGGGGAAAAAACCTCAAGTCACACAGTAGCTGGAAAAGTAGTCATTGTCAGTAGCACTTAGAGGACAGTAAAACGGACAAGACATAGACCTTAAAATGGAAATAAAGTGCTTGCTTTGATGAATAGTTATCAGTGGCTTAATTGGGTATTTCGTCATGTGCTGTGATGGGCTATAGGTTATCATGTTTGTGTGTTTTCTTATTTATTTGAGTCTTCACACAAATGAAAAACTTTTGAGTAAGTGTCTTTTAAAGGGAAATTCAAGTTGGACTTTGAACACTGTCATCAATTGTTTAGCCCATAAATATGTGAAAATACAGGTATTATAAATAATAGTTTGCTCTTGTTTTTGATCTCCCATTTTCTTTCATCTGTTAGCCCTTTGGTGCTGGAACACCCCTGTGATTGCTTCTGCCCCAGCCTCTCACAATCATTCTGCTCTGCCTACTTCTGTTAGTGATTATATTAGCCCAACAGCATTTAACTACAGTTTTCACGGTCGATTATTAATGAAAGTTTCGTTTTATCTGTAGTATTACTTTGCCAACAAAACTGCTGTGAAGTTAATTACCTGGCAGTTTTTTAAAGGATAAAATTGAAAGAAATGGCTTTTGCTGCTAAATTTTCATGCATCATACTTTTGTCATTACAGAATAACAACAGATCCCTTTGATAACTAAGCCAGGTAGGTCAGCTGCTCTCTCTTGTTCAAATGGTTGATGAAATATTCACAAAACTGAAATCTAGCAGGGTCTGGAACCTATGGCTTTGCAATTTC
The DNA here is from genome assembly GCF_020171115.1 of Neogale vison. Classification (NCBI taxonomy): domain Eukaryota; kingdom Metazoa; phylum Chordata; class Mammalia; order Carnivora; family Mustelidae; genus Neogale; species Neogale vison. The sequence continues at coordinate 103,817,011 of NC_058091.1, forward strand.
GATGACATTTGATTATGTCCTTTGTAGATTGTTCATGTTCTTTGAACTTGGTTGAAAAAAAATGTTTATATTTCAACCTGCTGAGCTGCTCACATTTAAAAGAGAATAAGTGGCTTCTTCAAATCAAGACACCCTGGGCAGCGGAGACTTGCCTCATGAACAATGGCTGAGAGAGACACCTGGCTGCGGGCGCATCAAGTAGCTGCATTGTTAAGCCTGCTGAATTGTGGAGAATGCGCGTTCAGCAAATCACAGTTCCTAAAAAGTTAATGTACGTATAGGCTAAAGACTCCTATCTGCCTTGACTCATTTAAAAAATTACCCTCCACAAAAATATCGGGGCAGTAGTTTTAAGATTTTTTTTAACGTGTTTATTTTAATCACCTAGCGCTCATCACAAATGCACTCCTTAATCCCCACCACCTTTTTCACCGTTTCCCCGACCCACCTCCCTGGATAACCATCTGTTTGTTCTCTATAGTTGAGTCTGTTTCTTGGTTTGTCTTTCTCTCCTTTCCCCTTTGCTCATTTGACTTGTTTCTTAAATTCCACGTATGAGTGAAATCATACGGTATTTGTCTTTCCCTGACTGACTTATTTTGCTTAGCATGATACTCTCTAGCTCCATCCATGCTGTTGCAGATGGCAAGATTTCATTATTTTTTACGGCAAATAATGTTTCGTCTTTTATCTATTCATATATGGATAGATATATGGATATATATATATATGGATAGATATAGATATGTAACATACCACATGTTCTATATCTATGCATCAATCTACAGACATGGGCTGCTTCCATATATTGGCTATTTTAAATAATGCTGCTGTAAACATAGGGGTGCATATTTCCCTTTGAATTAATGTTCTTGTATTCTTTGGGTAAATACTAGGTAGTGTGATTGCTGGATCATAGGGTAGTTCTATTTTTAACTTTTTGAGGAAACTCCATACTGTTTTCCAGAGTGGATACATCTGTTTTCATTCCTACCACCAGTGCACAAGGGTTCCTTTTTCTCCACATCCCTGCCAATGCTTGTGTTTCCTCTGTTGTAGTCATTGTAGTTTTCATTTTCCTGATGTTAAGTGATAATGAACATTTTTTCATGTGTCTGTTGGTCATCAGTATATCTTCTTTGGAGAAATGTCTGTTCATATCATCAGATGATTTTTAAATTGGATTAATTGGGTTTTGGATATTGAGTTTTATAAGTTCTTTATGTATTTTGGATAATAACCCTTTATCACATATGTCATTTGCAGATCTCTTCTCCCATCCTGTAGGTTGTCTTTTAGTTATGTTGGTTGTTTCCTTCACTGTACAGAAGCCTTTTATTTTCATGTAGTTCCAATGGTTTATTTTTGCTTTTGTTTCTCTTGTCTCAGGGGACCTATCTAAAAAATTCTGCTACAGCCAATGTCAGAGAAATTACTGCCTATGCTTTCTGATTTCAGGTCTCATATTTAGGTTTTACACCACTTTGCATTATTTTTGTGTATAGTATAAGAAATGGTCCAGTTTCTTTCTTTTACATGTAGCTGTCCAGTTTTCCCAACATCATTTGTTGAAGACACTTTTTCCCATTGGATATTCTTTCCTGCTTTGTTGGAGATTAATTAATCATATAGTTGTGGGTTTATTTCTGGATATTCTATTTTGTTTTGTTGATCTGTGTATCTATTTTTGTGTCATACTGTTTTGATTATTACAGCCTTGTAATACTTGTAATATAACTTAAAATGTGGAATTGGGATGCTTTGCTTTTCTTCTTAAAGATTGCTTTGGCCATTCTGGGTCTTTTATGTTTCCATACAAATTTTAGAATTCTTTGTTCTAATTCTGTGAAAAATGCTATTGGTATTTTGATAGGGATTGGATTAAATGTGTAGATTGCTTTGAGTAGCATAGACATTTTTAAAAAAGATTTTGTTTGTCAGAGAGAGAGAGATAGGGAGAGAGCACAAGCAGGGGGAGCAGCACACAGAGGGAGAAGCAGACTCCTCACTAGCAAGGAGCCTGATGCGGGACTCAATCCCAGGACCCTAGGATCATGACCTGAGCTGAAGGCAGATGCTTAACCTACTAAGCCAAACAGGTGTCCCTAGTATAGATGTTTTGACACTTTTTGTTCTTCCAGTCTATGAGCATGCAGTATCTTTTCATTTCTTTGTGTTGTCTTCAGTTTCTTTGTGATGTCTTCTTATATCAGTGTTTCATAGTTTTCAGAGTCTAGGTATTTCACTTCTTTGGGTAGGTTATCTTACTATTTCTGGTACAATTGTAAATGATGTTTTCTTAATTTCTCTTTCTGTTACTTCATTATTGGTGTATAGAAATGCAACAGGTTTCTAAACATTGATTTTGTATCCTCTGTCTTTACTGAATTTATTCATCAGTTCTAGCTGATTTTTGGTGGAGTCTTTTGGGTTTTTTTATATATAGTATCATATCATCTGCAAACAGTGTAAGTTTTACTTCTTTCCTCCCAATTTGGATGGCTTTTTCTTTTTGTTATCTGATTGCTGTGGCTAGGACTTTAATTCAATGGGTTGAATTAAAGCCTCCTTGTCTTACTCCTGACCTTAGGGGAAAGACTATTGGTTTTTCCCCATTGAAGATGATTTTAGTTGTGGGTTTTTCACATATGGCTTTATATTATGTTGAGGTATGTTCCCTCTAAACCTACTTTGTAAAGGTTTTTATATTTTTTTAAAATCATGAATGGATGTTGTATTTTGTCAGATGCTTTTTCTGCATCTATTGAAATGATCATATGCTACTTATCCTTTCTCTTATTAGTTTTAAGATTTTTAATTAGGAACTTTCTGTGCGCTGTTGGGGCAAGTGAGGTATGATCTCCATCACATTGGCCAGAGTCAGCAAATAAAATTACTATGATCCTCAGTTAAATTTGAATTTCAGAAAACAAGTATTTGCCATGTACTCTGTATTGTATCTGGAAACCATACATTTGAGTTCGATTTTTTTAATCTTACATAGAAATTATATTTATTTTCTTGTCACAAATAGTAAGAACCCAAGAACATGGCAAAAATGATATTCAAATTGATATGATAATGTTATTTTGCCAAAATTTCATGTGATTTAGTTTGGGAAAGTTTTGAGATGTATCTTTCTACTCTTTTTTTTTTTTTAAATTTTATTGACATATAATGTATTCGTTGCTTCAGGGGTACAAGTCTATGAATCATTAGTCTTACACAATTCACAGGACTCACTATAGCACATACCCTCCCCAATGTTCATAGCCCAGCCACCTAATCCCTCCCCTACCACTCCCTAGAAACCCTCAGTTTGTTTCCTGAGATTAAGAATCTCTTATAATTTGTCTCCCTCCCCCGTCCCATCTTGTTTCATTTTTTTCCCTTCTTTCCCCCATGACCCCCCACACTGCATCTCAAATTCCTCCTGTCAGAGAGATCATATGATAATTGTCTCTCGCCAATTGACTTATTTTGCTTAGCACAATACCCTCTAGTTCCATCCACATCACTGCAAATGGCAAAAATTTCTTTTTTCATGGCTGCATAGTATTCCATTGTAGATATATACCACATCTTCTTTATTCACTCATCTTTTGATGGACATCTATGTTCTTTCCATAGTTTAGCTATTTTGAACATTGCTTCTGTAAACATTTGGTCTCATGTGCTCCTTTGGATCACTACATTTGTATTTTTATGGTAAATACCCAGTAGTGCAATTGTTGGGTTTAGGGTAGCGTCTATTAAAAATTCTTAATAAATACTTTGCTTAATAAAGACCTTTGACTCCAGCTCAGTGTTCTACAAAGAACTTCATTATTTCTTGAGTGTGAACTTCCTGGCAAGTTGTTTCTGCCTGTTGGCAGCTCCCGGTTTCTGTAGATGCTTTTTTGCGTAGATTTACCCAGACAGTTATCTGGTCTGAAGTAGGTGATCAAGAATATGGAAAACAGCAATCCTTCCTTTGTATGGTAGTATAGAGCCACAGAAATGACCAAGCAACATTAAATAGTACAAACCATCCATGTTAAATTGTGAAGACCATAAGATTCTGAATGAGGACTTCTGAGTGGATTTGCAGTAGGAGATGGAGAAATGGGGAGGTAAAAGGAAAAGAATAGTCACAAATTAGCATATGTACCCCATTGTATTAGAGAAGGTTTTTCTAATTAAACACTATTGACATTTTGGGCCAGGTAATTCTTTGTTGTAGGGGGCTTTCCTGTGCATTGCTGTATGTTTAGGAACATCCCTGGCCTCTACATGCTGATAGAATCCTCCAAGTTTGACACAATTGTGCCCAGATATGGTCAGATGTTCTTTGTGGGGCAAAATTTCTCCATGTCCACAACCATTGTACTAGAAGAAATGTTTACATGGACTTCACTAAGATGAAGTCACATAGAATCATATTTAAAGCATCATTTAGGTTTTATTGGAATGTTCTACTATAAAGGACTATACTTTTTACATGACCAATAAATGTTTTCATACAAGGAGAAAAAAAACAAATATACTGACAGTTTTGAAAAATATCATCTGCTCACTGAACAATTCAAATGGGTACATCTGTGTGCATTTAGTTACCACAAACTTATGGAAGAGTTATGTAACAGCAATTTGTCTCTCACTCCCAGTCTGTTATTTTACCTTCGTCAGGTTCTATACATAACCTCTGTTTTTCAGGCTTATAGAGTTCAAGACTTCATTAAATCAGTGTGTAGATGTGTTTGTGTGTATGTGTTTGTACATAAATATGGTGATATTTCCACAAATTATTTTTAAAACAAACTTCTTTATAGCAAAGTGTGTTTAAAAATAGTAAAACAAATCTTCAAAAATTGTTCAGATGGTTGTATGCATCTCTAGCTGAATATAACAAGAAGCATCTTGACACAGCCTCTTTTCCTCTAGGGACTTCTCAGGTAACATGTAATTTCTTTCCTGCTCTCCAGTAGCCCATTTTCTGAATCTATTTCTACTTTAGTAGAGACTTTTTCCTTCAGGCTTTCTTGTGTCATACCTTCCTCCACACCCTACCTATAGAAGTAGATAACTGTCCTAGATGCTAGTTGCCCGCCTGACTTTGAATCAACTTCCCAAGCACATGCACATTACTTTTAATTATCAAAAGAAAGGTGCCCTCGGGCACCCTGATTTCAGACATCATCAAGGATATATGAAAATGGAGGAGAGAAGGGTTCCTTGCAACCAAATGTGGGTGCTTCCTTTTGAGCACTTCTTTTTAGTTTAGTACAGAAGTCTGATTCTGAGATGAGAAATGGCACAAATTTAATCTGCATGGTTTCTTCATGAGACTTTCTCACAAGGAGGACAGTTAAAAGAACACCTTTTCCTCCTGTGATTCTTTCCACATGCAGCACAGGATGATGACATAGAGGAGGGAAAGAGATGTCCAGTTTTCCCTGGTAGTTCTGACTTAGTGGGTTCCAATTGAAATCCCTGTGGTCATGTCTGGGGAGAGGGTGTAGCATAGTATAAGGATGGAGGGCATGATTGGGAGAGGATGATGGAGGAGTGGAGGCTCAGGGTTAAAGGAAAGTTTCAGGAAGTTGAGTGCTGTCCATTGGAAGAGTAAGGATGAGTAAGTGATGATGAAAGAATTAACACAGATGTCTTGCTGTTCATTAGGGAAAAACTGTTATCCTTTGGCCTTTTCTCAGGAGACTGCATAGGGATTGCAATACTTTTAATTAACTTTTATTAGTTTAACATATCTTAAGTAGTTTTTCCAAGTGAAATATGAATAATTACTTGTGCCCATTTCTAGAAGTTATGTATATTAGTGTGACCTTTACATTTTTCTCAGTTCTGCCCTGGTATAGCCCTCCAAAGGACAGGTGGAATATCTCTGTTACTTGTCCTAAACATTTTCTCTCTGTTTTTTTTTTTTGGTTTAGGATTTTTAGGGCAATGTATGTTTTTAAATCACGTTTAAAATTTCTTTAATGTTTAATACTTTCTTAACCATAGACTTTGTTATCTTATCTGTTATTTTTTTTCTGATGCCTCAACCTGTATTGACTTATACTTCTAATAATAAATTCCCTGATAAGTGGTCATTGAAATATTGTCATTTTATTTTTAGATACAACATTTTAGTCAGTTTTGATGCAAGCATGACCACAAGCTCCATTTCTTTCTGGTTCTGGAATTTGAACTTTACAAGTCGTGTTTTTTTTTTTTTTTTTTTTTCAGTTCCTTGAAACTCATCTTAAATACAATAGGCCAATAGTCTGATTTTGTTTTATTATGAATATCTTGAATCTTACTTTTTTTTTTGGTTTAAAAATAACCTTCTCTATTCTTCCCAGAAAAATGTCTAGCTACTTTCTGAGATAACTCTCTTTTGTAGCTGTTTTTATTTGGAGGATAGAACATTAAATTTTGGGGGGCGCCTGGGTGGCTCAGTGGGTTAAAGCCTCTGCCTTCAGCTCAGGTCATGATCCCAGGGTCCTGGGATCGAGCCCCACATCGGGCTTCCTGCTCATCAGGGAGCCTGCTTCCACCCTTCTCTCTGCCTGCCTCTCTGCCTACTTGTGATCTCTGTCTGTCAAATAAATAAAAAAATTTAAAAATAAAATAAAATAAATGAAAGCTCTTAAAAAAAAGAACATTAAATTTTTGTAGCAAATGCATATTTAAATACCTGAATGGACCCAATTAGTGAGAAGTGTTGCATTTTGAATTTATTGAAGTTGAGTCCATTAATCCAAATGAGAAAAAAATAACTGTCTTTAATTTTAGAATTATATGTAAACTCTACTGTTGAAAAAGACACACTGAAGCAAACCTTCCCTTATCCCTGGTGAGTCTGAATATATATGTAAATACATTATACTGTATAAGAGAGGTAAGAGATTTTATTCAGTGTGTGTTATAAACACATATATGCACATACATACACAAAACTCCTACAATTTTTTGAGAAGTTTATATTTTAGGCTTTTTTTGTTTTTTCTGTACATGTATATATGCATGTTTATAGTGCAACTCACTTTAATAATTTCATAGTTTGCCTTGTAGGAAAATATACGTTTCTGTTTCAAACAAATTACCTTGGTCTTTTAAAAAAGGATATAGGGAAAAATAATGATTTTTTTTTTTTTTTTGGTATTTTATCCCCAAAGCTCATCCAAAAGCTTTAGGATTCTCACACAAAGTAGCAAGCATTTACTCAGAAAGTAAATCCAAAGAAAAGAGGATTTATATGAGACCAACTAACCAAGCAGGCAGTGAATTCCAAATTCAGAGAATAAAAAGGTTTATTAAAATGTGTCAGCTCATCACTTCTAGACTATGCTTTCAAAATAGCCAATGGCCCCCCCTTAGGTGATTTCAGACAGTGGTTCATTTTCTTTTAGTTAATGGGAATGAATAAATAGAGAAAGAAGTATTTCTGGCTAATATTTAATTCCCTTATGCTGACATGTAACATTATGTTATATAACTATACTTCTGTTTATGGTTCAAGTATTTGTTTTGTTACATTTAAATTATAAAAATAATTTCAGCCCATAGCCATTTAAAGCTGAGCTCAAATCACAGTAAACATCTTACTGTTTGCTGAGCCAGTATCCTGGTAACCCGTGAGGACATCTGTTAGCTTACACTGATATGCCTAAGATATTTTGTTGTAGGTTAAAGCAGAAATAATTGTTTAAAATTTTAAAAATATTTATTTATTTGAGAGAGGGAGAGAGAGAGAGTGTGTGTGCGAACACAAGTTGGGGGGAGGGACAGAGGAAGAGGGAGGAGCATGCTCCCTACTAGAAGGGAGCCCCATACAGGGCTCCATCCCAGGACCCTGGGATCATGACCTGAGCCAAAAACATATGCTTAACTGATTGAGCCACCCAGGCACCCTCAAAGAATTTTTTTTTTTTAACTGCAGGAGCACCTTAGACTGAGGTGGGATAAATATTAGCTATGGAGGGAGCAGAATGGCTACAGCCCATTTGGAGTTTTGAGCCCTAATAGAGTGAGGTGCAAGAAAAAGCTGAAGGAGCTGCTTGGATGAGAAATGCCTTATTATTTGCGTGATACTTGTGAGAGGAGCTAGGCTTCTCCAAGGGCAATGATAGATTACTGCATAGAGCATGTGGGAGGGGCTTCTTTCCAACTTCAGCAATGGGTAAAGCTCTGAGTTATCAGAGACTTACTACTTTGGGAACACAAGAAGGGGGCACCTTGACTTGGGCACAGACATTCACAAGATACATGAAACCATGGCAGTGACTTGGAATTTTCATGCTGGAAGGCAGCCCTCGAGAAGGAAAAGTTGGGAGCAGATAATAGCAGATTTATTCTTTGCCTTACAGGGACTCCCAAAATTACCTGGGCAGGGGATTCTTCCAGGGATTGGAGTCCTTTCTTCATGAGTCAGTAGGAATATAGACCCAGCGAATTTCGAATGTCTCCTGTTACTGTACTAATGTTGACTGGAGACATTTGCATTGTCTTTATTTATGGTGTTTCAAAATTATTGGGAGTATCCTTTTTAATAAAAGGTCTAATTACAAACAAAAAAACTCCACAACACCTGACTGATATTTTCTAATATAGATTTGTTTCTATAGTTTGGGTTCATTTTAATACATCTGAATTGTCTTTGTGCATATTAATGGGTTTAATAATTAGATGAAGAATGAAGGAGAACATGTAGTTCAGAAGCAATTAATCAACATTATTAAAACACATCCTATAAATTGTATCTATATTAAGAAAGATTGCATTCTCAGTGAGAATTTATGAATTACGTATTACATTATCAGTTTATTTGATAGTAAAATTAGGATTATAATTCTATTTTTATTTATTCAGTGCTAGAACATAGCATTAAACTAAAGCACATTTTATTTGAATATGCTGTGCTGAAAAATGGAGATGTATTATCTAGATAATGACTGGTTTTCAACATACTCTATGCTATCGTGTTCTAGCTTAGAACTTCAAAAAACTTTAGTAATACTATCGCTGTACTATGCAATGTTGTGATTCAGTATTAATATATTTAATTTATTTAAGTTTCATGCTTCTGCTCTATTATGCAGTGAATAGGGCTGTGTAGCTGAGAAAATTTTCCATTCTTGTCCAAAAATATATATTGAAGAGCTGTTTATTTCATTTGCATTCTTTACTGAAGTAACAGTATGTTCTTTCACTTATTGATTGAAAGATGTTAAACAAGTTGTTTATTCTCTTTTAGTCTCAGTTTTGTTTTACCTTGTAAATGGTGGATAAAAGGGTGGAAGTGTTAAGGAACTGAGATATGGTGGCCTCCAGCATCCCGTTGTTGCCATTCTCCTTCCTTCCTTGCAATGCACTTCTTATAAATAGCAAAGTCTTGGCTCTAATTTCCATCCTGAGATCTTTTTTTCTACCCAGTGTTCCAGGCTTATAATTATATTGTCTTCATATCATAATTCTATATACTTAGACTTGCGATTGTTAATGAAGTGGGAAGATACATTTATTTTTAATTCTAGTAAATTTCCAATTCCACTATTTTCCTTCTAAATGTCTTTTACATTTTTCATTTCTCTTACCTTTCTAATAGCACAATTCTAGTTTGGGTCCTAATCACCTCATGCAGAGATTACTGAGCAGCACCTAACAGGTATCTCTAACAACAGATTTCCGCCTTTCCATTTGATGTGAATTATATTGCTAGAATTATTTTTCTTAAAAATTATGTAATTCCCCTCATGAACAAAATAAAATTTTAGCAAATTGATAAGCATTTAAATTTTATCATGTTCTAATTTTTTTGCTAGCTTTGACGGCTTTTTATAACAAGAACATCCCCTTATTCCCATCCCCACTAGTCGCCTTTGTAGCTTCTCTTCATTCTAAGGAGGAGGATGTGTGTATGTGTGTGTGTGTGTGTGTGTGTGTGTTTATTCCAGCCTCTCTGCCTTTGTGTACACTGTTCTTATTCCACATCCATCTAAGTTCTTCACCCATCCTTCAGGGATCATACGGGTTTTTCTTTGCTGTTAAAGCTTCTAATGCAAGTTATATGAAAACTTGCCAAATATTTATGTCTCTAGGCATTCTTTACCAGTGATTTTTATACATACAACTAACAGAACCCTGACCTTTTTTTGTATTGCATTATAATAGATACAAGATAAAACTTACCATGTATCATTTTTGAGTATGTATTTTAGTGGCATTAGGTATATTCACATTGTAATGCAACAATCACCACTGTCCATTTGCAAAAAGTTTCATCATCCCAAACTGAAACTGTATCTATCAAACAATAACTCTCTGTTCATCTCTCCCTCAATACCTGGTGGCTACCATTCTACTTTCTTTATGAATTTGACTATCCTAGATACCATAATTAAGTGGAATCATAGAATTTTGGGGTGTGGCTTATTTTTCTTAGCATTAGGTTTTCATAATTTCTCCATGTTATAGCATGTATCAGAATTTCAGTCCTTTCTAAGGCTGAATAATATCTCATTGTATACATAGACCACAGTTTGTTTGTCCATTCCTCTGGTGATAGATAGTTGGGTTGCTTCTGCATTTTGGCTATTATGAATAATACAGTATAAACATTGGTATTCAGATATCTGTTTGAGTCCTTGTTTTCCGTTCTTTTTTGTAACTATCCAAAAGTGGAATTGTGGGTCATTCTACGCTTAATTTATTAAATAATTTTTATTCTGTCTTTTATCATGGTCGTACCACTATGTGCTCCCAGCAGCAATGTACCAGGGTTCCAAGTTCTCCATATCCTTGCCAGCACTTGCTATTTTCTGCTTTTTGGGTAACAGCCAGCCTAATGGGTGTGAAGTCGTATCTCATTGTGGTTTTGATTTGTATTTTCCTAAAGATTTTTGAAGTCAGTTATCTTTTACTATGCTTATTGGCCATTCTTATATTTTCTTTGGAGAAATGTCTATTCAAATCCTTTGTTTTTGAATCAGATTATTTGTTTGGTTGTTTGTTTGTTTTTTAGATGAGGCCATTTTATTTTTTATTTATTTTTTAAAAGATTTTATTCATTTATTTGATAGAGATCACAAGTAGTCAGAGAGGCAGGCAGAGAGAGAGGAGGAAGCAGGCTCCCTCCTGAGCAGAGAGCCCAATGTGGGGCTCGATCCCAGGAGCCTGGGATCATGACCTGAGACGAAGGCAGAGGCTTTAACCCACTGAGCCATCCAGGTGTCCCGAGGCCCTTTTAAACAGCATATGTTCAAAAAAGTTTATTAACAGGTATATGAAGACTTAAATCACCACAGGGAACATGAACTAATGTTCTGTGTATATCATGCACTGTGAACCACTGAGGAGGACAGAACTTTACAATGGCCTAAGATGCCTTGTTTACTAAGTTATTGGATATGTTATTTATGTTTTCAATCCATTTATTTGTTTACAGTGGTTGTTCTCTTTGATGTCAGCATGCCTGTCTATAAGCAATTTTCTTTTTAACTTGATGTCTTAATCTGATTTTTTTTCTTAGAAACTAGATGATCCATATTGTTACAGTTATACATAAATTTAGACAAAATAATTTCTCATAAAGGCCTAAGAGACTTCCTGTGGGTAAAGAGAAGTTTTATTGTATGGAATTCACAATGTCAAACATATAGCCTATTTTTATTTTTTATTGATGGGGCTAGGTAAGATTTCTTGATTTTTTTTTTTTAAAGATAGAAGTGAGATCTTGCAGTGTAAGCTTCTCAAGTGTAGCAGCTGTATTTGGTTCTTTACTTATTCTCCATATTTATCATGTTGCATATTCAGTAGTTATCTAATGAATGTATTTTAGTTGCTTTGTGGTGGGTTCATTCCAGTTGTATCATAGGGCAGTTTCCATGGTGATTTTAACTACTTTTTCATAGATTAATTTATTCAAAAATTATGTTCATTATTGAGGAGAGGCCTTGAAATTTATGATGCCTTAAGAAATCTCAATTTATCAATAGGTTTTGCTGTGTTTACAGATAATACAAAATCTTAGAGGTTTAGAAAGACATCATTAGTTCATTCACTGATGATTCTGTGGATTGATAATTTGGGCTAGACTCACCTGGGTAGTTTTTCTGAGTTCACTCTTGTGGGTGCAGTCAACTGGCAGGTAGCCTGGGATCTGGTTGGTTCCAGGTGGCTTTAATCACAAGTGTGGCACTTGGGTTGGGTGTCTCAAGTTACTGATTCACTTATCTACTCTCTACTAGGCTGGTCAAGATTTCTTTTCAGGGTCCCAAAAGCAACAGGAAAGAGCATGCTGGAGTGAGCAAGCTTTCTTCATGTCTCTGTCTCATGTTTGCTAAGGGTTTTTGGCCAAAGAAGTCACATGGCCGAGCCCAGATTCAGGAGAAAGAGAAATAGATTCTTCTTCTACATGGGTAGATACTATTTCTACTTAACTTACTATGATAAATTTTTGTTTTCAGTCTGTCACCATGTCAGTATCAACACATGGCCTTGTTTTGTTCATGTGGTAGAAGCCCCGTGTGAAAACTGTATTTTCAAAATATAACATTATATATTTTAAAATAGATTGAAGCCATACATACAGTATCTGAAATGGCAAGAGGTTTAGATATCTATTTTGTTTGAATTTATAGTTTAAGATACACTTTAAAAGGTTGTTGTTTTTTTTTAATCAATTGCTTGCCCTTCTGTCAGATTTTCAGGATATGTAAATTACTAAAATACCAAAATCACTGTGCATTAATCATATAAGACAATTGAATGACAAAAATTTTAACATCAAATCACTCCCCAAGGTAGTGTTGTCCTTTTAAAATTTTAATTTCTATACAAAATCAAAAAAAGAAAGGAGTAAAAAAGCACTATAGAGTACAATTGTAGTCATAAATCTATTGAAGTTACCTAAGTTATTTGGAAGCTAATTATGACTGTGTGCAAAGTAAATGATGTGAGAACTGAATTAATGGAGACTAGCTACCTCCCACAAGCTAATGAGGCAGACTTTATACCAATAGTGCCACAAATTGAAAAATTAAACCTCTTGGTGGAGAGAAAAAAGGTGGATCCCAAGTTAAAATAGCATGCAAGGCCAAAGAAGTTCCCAAAGGCCCTTTCTGCAGTTAACAGTCTTTGCTTGCTTTTTGTATGATACAAAATATAGAATGTAAAATCCTTGAAATACCCTTGGAATTTGTACCTCTGTCCACCCATAAGAATTCATAGACACTATAGTTTGCCTTAGCTCACAGAGTCAATGTAGTGCTAGTGTTCAAATGCATCTCCAGGGGCACCTGGGTGGCTCAGTGGGTTAAAGCCTCTGCCTTTGGCTCAGGTCATGATCCCAGGGTCCTGGGATCAAGCCCTGCATCAGGCTCTCTGCTCAGCAGGGAGCCTGCTTCTTCCTCTCTTTCTGCCTGCCTCTCTGCCTACTTGTGATCTCTGTCTGTCAAATAAATAAATAAATAAAAATCTTTTTTAAAAAAATCAAATGCATCTCCATTTCTCAAGTGTTGGCATAAATATAGGCTTATTATATGTAAATTCAAAACAAATATACATTTGTATATTTCTACATATTTATGTATATTTATATTTACATATAATGCAACTTGAAGCAATCTAAAAGATTGGCCGAATAGATATTCCACAGTTTAAAACATAAAAAGAAGGCACATCAAGAAGAATTGAAGGGTCAGAGATGCTGTTGGGAACCAGACCTCTAATGAGGTGGCAGAGATATCATAGACACAGAGATCACAGAGATCCTCCTTGGGTAAAGGGATCAAGCTCCACATCAGGCACGCCTGACCTGGGGGATCTACACTGGAAAAATGAACCCCCATAATGTCTGGCTTTGAAAATCAGAAGGGTTTAGCTCTGGGAGAGCTGGTACACTATGGGAACCTGGGACTCTATGAAAGAGCCAACATGCTGTATCACTGGGTCTGAGATTCAGCACTGACAAAGCAGTTTGAAAAGCACCTGGGTTAAACGTGAAGGAGAATATTGACTAACTTTCGGGCTTGTGCCAGAAGATCAGAAACCTGTAGGAACTTTCTTCTGGAATGGAAGTGCTGGTAAATGCTATATTTTCTCCTCCTTTCAGCCTAGCTGACACTAGTTCTGACTCTTCATTTACTTGCTAGCACCATTCACCCTGCTCTCGCATTCTGCTGCGTATCTGCCCTGGCAGGTACCTCTCTAAAGTGACTCCCACCTGCCACATCTGGTAGGCAGCCTTAGCTGGGACTGGCATCTCTTCAGAGCTGCTACCATCCACCACACCTGGTGGGCCACTTTGGCCAGGAATGATGCTGCTCCAAAGTGACTGCAACCTTGAAGTGGAGAGGAACCTGTTCTACCCAACAGCACACTTGCAGCATTTGTGGCTAGGTCTCTCAGCTAGTTGCCCTGGGGACTAACACCACCCACCAGCCTGCCTGCAGCAGCTAAAACCTGGCCTTCCAGCCAGATGTACCAGGAGAAAACCCCACTTGCCAGTAAGCTGGCAGCAGCTATAGCTGGGTCTCTCAGCCAGCTGCACTGGGGGCCAGTTCTGCTTACCAGGGGTCATGCATTAGTCATGACCAGTCATTGCTGACAGCTGGGCTGAGGGCCAGTGCCACCCACGAGCTTACCTGCTGCAGCTGCAGCCCAGTCATAGCAGAAGGGTGCATGTAACTCACAAGGGGACACCCTTGGAGTCCTTGGTGGTCGGGGGTGAGGAGCTGTTTTACTATGAGCCCTACAGGATGCCTTCTACATAAGGCAGTTACTTTCAAGAGCAGGAGATGTTGATTACCTAATATATAGAAAAAAAAAAACATGGAGGATCAGAATAAATGAGAAAACAGAGGAATATGTTCCAAATGGAAAAAAAAAAAAACTTAGAAAAAAAAAAGTAAATGAAATGAAGATAAGACATCTACCAATAAGGAGTTTAAAGTAACCATCATAAAGATATTCATCAGACTTGAGAGAAGAGTTCTCTATGAAAACTTCAACAAAGAGATAGAAAATATTAAAAAAGAATCAATCAGATGAAAAATATATTAACTGAAATGAAAAACACACTATAGGGAATCAACAGCAAATTAGAGGATGTGGAAGGGATTGGCAATCTGGAAGACAGGGCTGTGGAAAGAAATTAAGCTGAACACCAAAAAGAAAAAAAAAAATAAGAATAGGTTAAGGGAACTCTGTGACATCATCAAGCATAAAAACATTCTCATCATAAGGATTCCAGAAGGAGAAGAGTAAGAGAAAAGGGCAGAAAAATTGCATGAAGAAATAATAGCTGAAAACTTCCCTAATCTAGAAGGAAACAGATACCAAGATTCAGGAATCACAGAGAGCCCCTAACAAGATAAACCAAAAAAAGCCCACACCAAGGTACATAATAATTAAAAGGCAAAAAGTAATGATAAAGGGAGAATTTTAACAGACTGAGCCGCCCAGGTCCCCCTAAAGGGAGAATTTTAAAAGCAGGAAGAGAAAAGAAAACCATTACATTCAAAGGAAATCCCTTAAGGCTATTAGCTGATTTTTTAGCAGAAATTTTATAGACCAGAAGGGAGTGACATATATTCAGAATGCTGAAAGAAAAAACTGCTACAAAAATACTCTACCCAGTACGGTTATCATTCTGAAAGGGAGAGACAAAGACTTTTCAAGAAAAACAAAAGCTAAAGGAGCTTATTACCACTAAAGTGGCCTTACAAGAAATGTTAAAGAGACTTCTTTAAGTGGAAAGAAAAGGCCATGACTGAAAGTAAGAATGTTATGAAAGGAAAAAATTTCACATGTAAAAATAAAATACATAGTAATGATAGTAGATTAATCATTTATAATAAAGCCAGTATGGAGGTTAAAACACAAAAGTAGTAAAATCGGTTGTATCTACAGATATATCAAGGGATACACAAAATAAAATAGGTAAAAATATGAATATATTCATATAAGGTGGGGGGAGTAAAATTTTAGTGCTTTTAATATGTATTAGAACTTAAGTGATCATCAACCTAATATAGACTACTATACACATAAAATGTTACATATGAACCCAGTGGTAACCACAAATCAAAACCCATTAGAGGTAAACAAAAAATGAAGAGATGTAATTCAAGCATAACACCAAAAGTCATCAAATCACAAGGGTGAGAGCAAGAGAAAAAAAAAGGAACAGAGAACTACAAAAACAACCAGGAAATAATTAACAAGATGGCAACTGTACATATCTATCAACATTTACTTTAAGTGTAAATGGACTAAATTCTCCAATACAAAGATATAGGAGTGGTGAATGGCTAAAAAAAGACCCATCTCTGTGCTGCCTACAAGAGACTCATTTCAGATTTAAAGACACATGCAGACTTAAAGTGAAGGATGGAAAAAGATATATCATCAAAACCAAAACCAAAAAGCAAACCACTGGGATAGCAATACTTGTATCAGGCAAAATAAACTTTAAAACAAAGACTATAACAAGAGGGAAAAAAGAAAAAAAGCATTACATAATGAAAAAAGGATCAATCCAATAAGAAGATATAACAATTTTAAATATCTATGCACCCAACATAGGGCCACCTAAACATGAAAAACAAATATTAACAAACATAAAAGAAGAAATTGACAGTAATACAATAATGGTAGGGGAATTTAACACCCCACTTACATCAATGGGTAGATCATCCAGACAGAAATTTATAAGGAAACAGTGGCTTTGAATGACACATTAGGCCAGATGTACTTAGCCAATATATATAAATATAAACAGATATAATATTTAATATATAAATATAAAAATATATTTATATTTATAATAATGCAATTAATCATACAATTAATATAATTGTGTCATATGTTATAGTAACAAAATATTTTAATAATATATAAATATATAAATACATGTTTGTTTGTGTATATATATATATATATATATATAAACATCGTGCAAAAACAGCAGAATACACATTTTTCTTTCACGTGCACATAGAACATTCTCCAGGATAAAACAAATGTTAGGCCATAAAACCAGTCTCAATAAATTTAAGAAGACTAAAAATATATTAAGCATCTGTTCTGACCACAAATATAGGAAACTGGAAACTAAATACAAGGGAAAAAAACACAAACACATGGGGGTTAAACAGTATGTTACTAAAAACCAATGGGTAAATTTGACTTTAATCAAAGAAGAAATAAAAAAATACCTTGAGACAAATGAGAATTGAAACACATTTTAAAATCTTCAGGATACAGGAAAGCAGCTCTAAAATGAAGCTCATGGTGATACAGCTTAACTCAAGAAACAAGAAAAATCTCAAATAAATAATCTAACCTTACACCTAAAGAGCTAGAAAAAGAAGAACAAACAAAGCCTAAAGTTGGTAGAAGGAAGGAAATAATAAAGATCAGGGTGGAAATAAATAGCGACTAAAAAAAGCAATAGGAAAGATCAGTGAAATTAAAACTGATTCTTGGAAAAGATCAATAAAATAAGTAAACCTACAGCCATACTCATCAAGAAAAAGAGAGGTCTAAAAATCAGGAATTTAAGAAATTATAATTGACACCACAGAAATACAAATGCTTTTAAGAGTCTACTACAAAAAATTACACAATAATGAGTTGGACAACCTAGAAGAAATGGATAAATTCCTAGAAAGATGCAGTCTTCCAATATGGAATAAAAAGAAATAGGAAATTCCAGAAGACTGATTATTAGTAATGAAATGGAATTAGTAGTCAAAAAATTCTAAACAAACAAAAATCTAGGACCAGATGTTTTCTCAGGTGAATACTACCAAAAATTTAAAGAAGAGTTAATACACATCATTTTCAACTATTCTGAAAAAAACAGAAGAGGAAAGAAAACTTCCAAATCAATTTTACAAGACCAGGATTATCCTGATAGCAAAACCAGACATAGACACTACAAAAAAAAGAAAGAAAAAATTGTAGATCAATATCCCTGATGCAAAAACCTCAACAAAATATTAGCAAACTGAATCAACAATACATCAAAAAGGTCATTCAGCACAATTAAGTGGTATTTATTTCAGGAATGCAAGGATGGATCAATATTTATGAATTAATCTATGGGATATACTACATTGATAAAATGAAGGATAAAAATTATATTATCTCAAAGGGTGCAGAAAAAGGACTTGATAAAATCCAGCCTCCATTCATAATAAAACCTGTTAACAAAGTGGATATACAATGAACATACCTCAAGATAATAAAGGCCATAGATGACAAACACACAGCAAACACACTCAGTGGTGAAAGACTGAGTTTTTCCCTAAAATCAGGAGCAGAACAAGGCTGTCTATTCTTGCCAGTGTTATTCAACCCAGTACTGGAAAATCTACCATAGCAATCAGACAGGGAAAAGAAATACAAGGAAATAGTAAAATTGTTCCTCTTTATAGATGACATAATACTATATATGGAAAACTCTAAATACTCCATCAAAAAACGATTAAAACTAATAAATGAATTCAATAGAGTCATAGGATAAAAAATCAATATACAGAAATGTTGCAATTTACAAACTATTAATGAATTGTCAGAAGGAGAAATAAGGAAATAACCCATTTACAATTATATCAAAAAGAATCAAATACCTAATAAAATAAAATACCATCATCAAGGAATTGCATATCAAAACACAAAAACATACCATCTCACACCAGTCAGAATGGCTAGTATAAAAAAAATGTAACAAGTGTTGGTGGGGATATGGAGGAAAGGGAACCTATGTGCACTATGGTTTGTGAATGTTAATTGGTGCATCCACTGTGGAAGACATTGTGGATGTTCCTCAAAAAATTGAAAATAGAAATAGCATATGATCCAGTAATTTTACTTCTAGGTATTTGCCCAAAGAAAATGAAAGCATGAATTTGAAAAGATATGCACTCCTATGTTTATTGCAGAATTATTTACAGTAGCCAAGATCTGAAAGCAACCTAAGTGTCCATCCATAGATGAATGGATAAAGAAGATGTGGTATATATACACAATGGAATACTACTCAACCATAAAAAAGAATGAGATCTTGCCATCAGTGACAATAGAGAATCTGTTGGAGGGTATCATGCTAAGTGAAATAAATCAGATAGAGAAAGCCAGATACCATATGATCCCACTTACATGGAATCTAAAAAAGTGAAACCAATGAACAAACCAAAGGAAAAAAAGAAAGAAAGAAACAGCCTCATAAATGCAGAGAACAAACTAGTGGTTGCCGGAGGGGAAGGTCGTGGGGGGATAGACAAAATGGGTGAGGGGAATTACAAGGTCCAAACTTCGAGTTATAAAAGAAGTCATGTGGATAAAATGTACAGTATAAGGAATATAGCCAATAATATTATAATAAATTTGTGTGATTACTGTTGGTAACTACTTGTCATGGTGAGCATTATGTAATGTATATAGTTGTTGAATCTCTTGGTTGTGCACACTAAACTAATATATGTCAACTATACTTCAATTAAAAATAAATTTAAAAATATTCATTAGATGTATTCCAAAACCATTATAGTAATGTTAATGTTCCATTTTATGGGCTTACTATAAGTTACTCTTCTACTGTCTATATTTCAAATGAGTAGATATAATGAATTAATAGCTAAATATTAAATATATTAGTATTAGAAAATAGAATACAGGGGCTGATATTTTCTTTCACCTATCTACCCCTTTTCCTCTTTCTTTTTCTCTTGTTCCTTTCCTTTCCTTTCTTCTCTCTCTCTTTTCTTTCATTCTTTCTCTTCCTTCTATGACAACAAATTCATTTCTGGCAGAAATACTCTAGGGGTGTCTGGGCGGTGCAGTCAGTTATGCATCCAACTCTTGGTTTTGGCTCAGGTCATAATCTCAGTGTCCTGGGTTGGAGCCCTACACCACGCCTCTCTCTCTCCCTCTCTCCCCCTCTCCCACTTGTGTTTTCCCTTTCAAATAAATAAATAAATAAATAAAATCTTTAAAAAATATACTCTAGCCATTTTTACCATTTGTTTATCCGGGGTTTCTTTTGGTTTATCTGTTTTTTATAATGCCTTCTAAGTAAGTACCTATGATTTCTCTTTTATCATTTAATCCTATACAGACTGTTCTGTTTCCCTGAAATAATAATAATTTTTTTAGTGTAGTTGACACACAATGTTACTTTCAGGTATACAGCATAGTGATTCAACTTCTCTGTACGGTGGGCTGTGCTCACCACAAATGTAGCTATCATCTCTCACTGTACAGCACTATTACAGTATCATTGACTGTATTCCTTGTGCTGTTCCTTTCATTCCCATGATACACTCATTCTGTGACTAGAAGCCTGTATCTCCCTCTCTCCCTCACCCATTTTGCCCAATGCCTTATCCCCCTGCCCTCTGTAGCCATTAGTTTGCACTCTATTTATAAGTCTGATTCTGGTTTTTGTTTGTTTGTTTGTGCTTTTTTTTTTTAAAGATTCCACACATAAGTGAAATCATATGGTATTTTTCTTTCTTAGTGTTATTTATTTCACTTTGCATATAATACCTTCTGAGTCCCTCCATGTTATCACAAATGGAAAGACTTCATCCTTTTTATGGCTGCGTATTATTCCCGTGTGTGTGTGTGTGTGTGTGTGTGTGTGTATACCACATCTTTCTTATCCATCATCAGTTGACACTTAATGTTGCTTCCATATCTTGGCTATTATAAATAATGGTACAGTAAACATGGGGGTGCATATATCTTTTTGAATTAGTGTTCTTGTTTTCTTTGTGTAAATACCCAGTAGTGGAATGATTGGATCCTATGATATTTCTATCTTTAATCCTTCGAGGAACCTTCATACTGTGTTCCACAGTGGCTGTGCCAATTTACATTCCCATCAACAATGTACAGGGGTTCCTTTTCTCCATATTCTTGCCAACTTTTGTTATTTCTTTTCCTTCTGATCATTATGTTATTGGAAAACCTGTGAAATAAAAAAATATAATTAAATTAATAGAGGCAAATGTGTAGCAGTTGTATTTGTAAACTTCAGTTTTGGATTTCTAGTAGTGCAATTTAGTAACAGCTATAGCTGTAACTGCACTTTTGCAATCTAAACACTAATCAGTCAATCCACTATTTTGATTGCATCCATCCTTTGCTATTATTAACATAGTGTTTCTTAAACATTCTTATCTCCTGTATCTCTTGTGGTTAAGAGAAACAAAGCACCAAACCACTCAAATGAATGGTATAGGCTTTTAGTGTTTGATGTCAGTTCTGAATTTTGATCATACATGACATCTGGCAGATTGCAAGTTTTTCACCCTAATTAATGTTTCACCAGTGTCTCTATGGTGAGTTATCAAAATTCTTGCTCTGACTTAGGAGTGGATACAGTATACTTCTAAATTGAGTGCATTCTTCCAGTTACTAAGAATATAGTTTATCTTGAGGGAATGTTGGGAATCTTCTCTAAAAACCATTACTCATGATTTCATTAAATAGCAAGAAAGGGAGAAGTGAACTGCTTCTTGAGGGCAATCTATAGCTATCTTTCCTCTACCATCATACCTGATATGGGCATAAGCAATGGGTGTATGAGGCATGCGTTGTTATTGCCTCCCAGTATTTACCCAGAGATGACTGGATTGATGTAACTAGTTTATCAAGAACTTTATATATGCCAGAAACTATTCTTAGCTACTTATTTATATCAACAACACTATGAGGTAGGTAGTAAAATCATCATTACTTGTAGATGAGAAAACCAAGGTACAAATAAATTGTTAAACCGGGGATACATAGTAACTGAATCCATCTGGTTACAGTGCCCACATTTTTAACCACTATGCAATATTCCATCCCTATTTGTAAAATAGTCTGGCTCACTTGGAAGAGGTAGATTTAAAGAGAAGCAGTAGTATATTGGGCCCAATTCAACCATGGAGATAAAATACTTTCTGGAATAATTGAACATTAGTTTTAAAATGAGAAGATATCAACTTAGGTCTTATCTCATCCACTTAATAGTGTATGAACTTGTTCAAGACACTTCAGATAAACATTTCAACTAATGCTGTAAGAATTATATATAGTTAATTGCATTATAATCCATAGAGAAATATCAAGTTTTTATTACCATTTATAAGATAGAGAACTGCACTATAAATTGGAAGCCAAATCTAACTCTTATCTTGCACTAGTTGGTTATGATTGGATAAATCACTTAAATGTCTGTCTTATTTTTCCATTTATAAAAAACAAAATTTAACCTTATCCTCTAAAATTATCACAGGAATGTTGGAAAGAAAAATGAGAAAATAAATGAAAGTGCTTTGAAAAGGCAGCCTACAAATCCTAACTGGTGGCATTGCTACAAATAGAGCTTAAAAATACTAAGTTCTATATGATATTTAGATCCTTCTTAGAGTCTCTTTTGTTTTCAATTAGGTGTCAGTATGAAGAAAAGGTAGTGGTTATTGAAATCATAGAATTCCTGTTTTAGGTGGGAGGCTATATGATCTGTTTTATGTATTTTTTCTTTATCATTAACATTAATTTTCTGAAGTTTCATAATAGGGATCTAGCCATAATAATGTTTTAAAACATTTTAATATATATGACATATGTATGTTTACACATTACACATGTATGTATATGTATACACATATGCACACAGATATTTTCACCTTTAGAAAAGGCACTTTTGGAAGTTGATCTGATTCAAACTCTCCATTTTGTGTTTGACAATGATACAGCTTTTCATTTAACCACTATTCTATATCTAGTGGTTATAGATATCCTATAACCACTATTCTATATTTAACCACCATATCACTCCTTTTTTACATTTATTTTATTTTATTTTTAAAATATTTTATTTATTTATTTGACAGACAGGTCACAAGTAGGCAGAGAGGCAGGCAGAGAGAGAGGAGGAAGCAGGCTCCCCACGGAGCAGACAGCCCGATGCGGGGGCTCGATCCCAGGACCCTGGGATCATGACCTGAGCCGAAGGCAGAGGCTTTAACCCACTGAGCCACCCAGGCGCCCCTCAGTCCTTTTTTTTTTTTTTTTTTAAATCTTCAAATTTCCCCTCTCTCTTATTTTCATAATAACTTTTAGGTCAGAAATTTTAAAATGCAGTCAGAATAAATCCAGGAAAATAAAATTTCCATCCCATTCAAGTTTCAGGTAAAAAGATACTTTATATTTTAGTGTATTTGCTTAAATACATAGCTACCACAGAGAGCCAGGTTAGGCTTCTTATGTACTTGGGAATATCTATGACTGTGAGCCCAGTAGTGATTTCCCCATAACAGCCATTGCAAATGCTCTATTTTAGATTTTTATTAAGAAGTGCATAGATTAAGAGTCTCTTATGGTTTATCTCCCTCCAGAACCCATCTTGTTTCATTTTTTTCCTTTCCTACTCCCTACAGTCCCCCACCCTGCCTCTCAAATTCCTTGTATCAGAGAGATCATTGCTGGGGTGTGGGGGGTTGTAGGAATAGGGTGGTTGGTTATGGACATTGGGGTGGGTACGGGCTGTGGTGAGTGCTGTGGAATGTGTAAGCCTGATGATTCACAGATCTGTACCCCTGGGGCAAATAATACATTATATGTTAATAAAAATAATTTTTAAAAAAAGTATGTAGAATCCACATGCCAGCTCCCAAGTAGGTGGATTGTTTATGGACATAGATTTCCCAGGAAATCATTGTCTTCACAAAACCCATTTGCTTTCCGCATGACGATGAACAATGAATCCTTTCTTTGAGTCATATGTCCAACTATGGCTAGAGAGGTTACTTTGTTTAGGCTGACATAGCTTTTAGTTTTCTTTGAACCCAAATGGATGACTAGATTTTCTATACGCTAATGTCTAGACTACTGATAGAGATAATATAAGTACTGTATTTCTTTTAGGTTTTAAAAGAAGCTTGTATAAGATTTATATGAGGATAGAATATACACCTTCTTTAGATTATTTTACTTATCTTTTAAAAGTTTAAATTAGCATAGTGGCTGATTAGACAAGTAATAATTAATTTAACCATAGGTTATTTCAATTAATTACCAGTAGGTAATTTCACTTTAAAATATAACCATGATAGACAGTGGTGGGTAGAGTATGATTAAGAAATTGGATAGGTGAATATGGACTCATTTGCCAAATTACATGTTAGTACTACGGGCAGTCCTTGAAATTATAATAAGGAAGATACAGGGCCAATAAAATGAAATTAAAAATTTACCTAGTGGGCAATTTATTTAGCTCAGGTCTCTGGTGAGCATTGTTAGAATAGCTAGGCCAGGCGTTTCTGAATTACTCATTATTTGGCTTCATTATCAGTGACTGAATATTAAACAGGATGGACCACACTTCTTACCTGGTAGGATAAATCTTCTGTTACTTTTGCAATTAGGTTCATAGACAGACCTGGCTTCTGTGATAGACACTGATCGAAAATCTACCTTTGAGTAAGACTTCTTAAGTGGAAAACTACTTGTGGCTTAGGTACACTTTTGAAAGGGAAGTGACATTAGGAGTGCTTATCAGTTTGTTATGAAAATTTAATGGAACTTATAATATAAAATGAAATATTGGATGAACTTCTGACAGGTTGCCTTTAATGACAGTTTAGGATACAAATAGCTCATTTCAGAGACCATTTACCTAAGGCTTTTAAATTAAATTTTCTAAGTGCTTTGCATGTTCAACTGTACATTTAAAGCACGCGGCATTCCACTTCAGGGAAATGAAACCACTTATAGTCATAAAATAATAGATTCAGATTGGCCTTTCAATAAGGGGGTGAGTGTGCCAAAAATTTGAAGGGTATTACTGTAAATAAAAATCTTTATTAAGAACTAAAGAGTGCAAATTGATTTTAAAGGTTGTCATGCTTGCTGGCACATGCTAAAATACAATTATGATAATTTGAAAATACTCTCTAGGAAGGAGGATGTCCTGAAACAATACAGAACTCTAGTCCTGCAAACAAGAAAACATGGCTCTGTGTCTTTCTTGAGGATGGTCTACTGCATTAAAGTGTTGGGTTATTTCAGTTGTAGTACTGTGTGAATGAGGTCCAGGCATGAAGGCCAAGGGTCAGCAGTTCACCATTAGGTTTATTTGTTCCATCAGAAACATTGTTCTTAACTCTAGAAAGGATTTTTGTTCACAAAATGTTTGTACCCAAGTCAATTGGTTAGTGTTTATTGCCCACAGTGTGTTTTGGCAAATAGGGCTGGATCCAAGGAAAACTGCTTATTAGTAATAGATGAAATTAGTATTCTTCTCTCAATTGTTTTATGTATCTTTTTTCTATATCTTTTTCCTCCCTTTTAGTTCCTTCTTCCTCCATACTCAAACCCACTAGTACTCCAGTTTTTCTCTGTTCTCTCCTGTAATGGAATTAATAGACGACTAAAGCAGACCTGTGGAGTTAGTGACTCTAAGTGACATCCATATCTCCTCATCCATCCAGGAATTCCGGGCTTTCCAGGCAATGCTTTCCTTGAAAGAGACAAATGACAACTAATAGTAGTATACCCATTTTCTGTATAAGGGAATTGAGCTTGATGGAGAATAAACCCCTTAGTCAAGATCGCACAGAAAGGTGCAGAACCAGAATTTATACCCATAACCAATTAATTCCCAGGTTCTTGAGTACTGAGCTCTGTTATCTCCCAGTCTCTGGAAGCTAGATTGCAGGAAATTCCTTGTGTAAGAAGATGAGGAAGAGTTTCTTGTCTTTCTCTTTTTTTTCCCTAAGATTCTTATTTAGTTACCTGACACATAGAGAGAGAGAGAGGGTGCACGCGCGCGCGCGAGAGAGCATGCGCATGAGCGCAAGCCCGCAAGCACAAATCACATCAGCAGACAGAGGGAGACAGAGAGCAGGCTCCCCATTGAGGAGGGAGCCCAACGTGGGTCTTGATCCCAGGACCCTGGCATCATGACCTGAGCCTAAAGCAGACACTTAACTTTGATCCCAGGACCCTGGCATCATGACCTGAGCCTAAAGCAGACACTTAACTGACTGAGCCATCTAAGTGCCCCTGAGAAAGAGTTTCTAGTCTCCTGAAAACTTATACTCTATACCCACCAAATTTTCCTACGCATGAGAGCCATTCTTCTAGCCCAGGCCTCCTTAAGGAGCTGGCCTGCATGCTAACTCATGGCTGTTCATGCTGGCTTCACTTCAGCTGTGGCCTTCCTTTAACTTCCTTTAACTTAACCTTCATCATTATGAATTTGACTTCTCTACATTCCCTAATTCTTCTCATCCTCTTAGGTTATTACACTCCTGGGGTGACCCATGCCCCAATTCTGCCCCTGTTTTAATTATCCCCCTCTTACCTGCCTTCTGACACCTAATGGGGGTACAACAAGGACAAAAACAGAGTGTGTAGAAGTTGCTTTTGCATTAGTTGTTTGTTCTTATTGATGAAATTAAACACTTTAGTATCCAAGGAGAAAGTGTGATATGTAAGAATTTAAAACTTGGGAATCTGTCTTTATCTGTTTTTCTCTATGTCCCATGTTCAGCTGAATCCAAGGCTTTAGTTATCTTGGACAAGTCATAACAACCTTTAATGAAGGTTTCTTCCACCACAGGAGAAAATAAATCCTTTATAGAAGGAATAACCTTATAAAAATGACTTCAGACATGATTTACTATTGTATTAGGGTTCTCCAGAGAAACAGAACTAATAGGATGTATATATACATACAGATATATATATATAGTATCTATAAAGATATAGATATATATAGATAAGATATAGATATATATAGAAAGATATAGATATCTAGTAATAATGTCTCCTTTTTCTTATAAAAGTCTAGGTGATAGGATCATGCTACCTATACAGAGTTTGCTAGGGTTTAAACTATTTTTTACAAGATGTAGCTTAAAATAATTTTCTCATTTTTCTCTCTAATTTCTCAATATTTCTCTTGTCACATTTGCAGTTTCGTCTCCACTCTTCTCTGAGTTTATTGTTCCTGTCCCCACTTCGTTTGTGACTGTGGACTTTCTTTCCTTCTCTTTTCTCATCCTGCATGTATCTTCCATTTAATCAATGTCTGTGAACTTTAATCAACTGCAAGGGGATTGGTTTCCTCCATGTCTATTAATTAGTGCCAGTTATAATTTGTTATATTCGGTCAATGCTAGAAAAGTTTGAGAAGGTGAGATTAGCAGGCACATGACTTTTAGCCAGATTTTTAAAAGTATAATTCAGATTTTATAGCTTTCTTTATGCAGAAAAGCATCCACATTTGTCTTTTGTGGTAGTACCTAAGCTGATTAGTGCATAGAACTAATGAAACCAATTGCATTGTCTCCTTTCTTAAGGCTGCCCATTGTCCTGGCCTTATTTCTGTAGTCCTCCCTCTTATAAACCAGTGAGGGTGCTGTTGTTGGTCACAGGGGCCTTGGGTGAAAAAAGAGAGGATCAACCTCTTTTCTGCTGCTAACTAAACAACTCATGGGGATGCACTGGAGGAGACAGATAGAGCTCAGCAGGGCAATCTTCTTATGTTAAGGTCAGCAAGTTATTAAATATTTTCCATAGGGAGGTGATTGGATTACATAATTAGTGAATATAAAGTGTTTTAAACTGCTAATTATAAAGTTTTGTGGGTCTATGTTGTAGATGATCTGTAGTCAGTGAATCTGTCATCAGGCAAGGGGTTCAGGATGATGTTCTCTCTCATTTATCTCCACTCCCCCATGAGATACTATAATTATATCATGGATGTGTTTTCATACTTTACAGTATTTACAAATGTAATCTATCTCTGCGACTTCTTAAACCTTGGTACCTAAGGAAAACACTGCAAGACAGCTAAGGGAACCTTTTCAGGAGAAAAGGGAGATTAGAAATAACAGATAGCACATTGCTCACACTATTAATCATGTGTCACTGTACTGATGTAAGAAGTATGAGCTTGTGCTATATAGGAGAAAACCTAGAAATAGGGCTCAATCACTGATAAGTCTGTTACGGGCTACTTGTTCCAAAAGTTCAATTTATCTCCTGTTGTAGCATGGAGATTTGAAAGGTAGAAAAACAATTACTCCTGTCCCTGGAAGATCAGGCTCTTCTCCATTAAGGAATTATAGCCAGCTCTAGAGATGATTTAAGGTACTACCTGACATATACAGTATATAAAATTGAATAATCCATAGTCAATCATGTCAATATGGTTTTCAATAGATTTTTAAATAATATGTCTTTGTTAATAGATTTTTTAATAATATGTCTTTGTTAATGTTCAGTAGGCCCACCCGCAGTATAAAAACCACAACGGAGAATGACAAAATTTAAATATATAGCACTCACTCCAAAGTTGGTAAGGAATTAATAAAAAACATGTGACAGCATCACTTTTAAGTAGATGAATATTGGAAGATGATGAAATTAAAAGTATGATGTATAGAAACCTCACTATATTCTTTTAGGCCTTCATTACTCTACTTCTTTCCCATGTGCAATTTGAAAAGAAAAAAAAGGGCAGGAGGAGGTAAGCCAGTGATGAGCAAGCCAGTGAGAAATCACTTTGTAAATCTGTGCTGGGCTCAAGTCTGAGGAAAGCTCTGATTCTGTGTGCAGCATTAGAAGAGATGGACTCTGGGGGTGCCTGGGTGGCTCAGTCACAGTATTCAACTCTTGATTTCAGCTCAGGTCTCAATATCAGGGTTGTAAGTTCAAGTCCCTTGTTGGGCTCCATGCTGGGTGTGAGCCTATTTAAAAAACAAAACAAAACAAAACACCCCAGAAGAGACAGACTCGTGAGAGGGGAAGAGGAGGAGGAGGAGGGAGTGGAAGTGGAAGGTGGAGGGGAGAGAAGAGAGAAAATTCTAGTTAAGTTTTTCTGCATTTTAGCTGGAAGAAAGAGAGCAACATCACAACCTCCTTAGGCTATTAGGAAAGGTAGGAAGGGCTAGATTAGCTGGAGGTAATGAGGATGTGTTGGGCTCTGAAAGGTAGTATATGCAATGGTTGAAAGCATGGAGTATGAATCCAGACTGCCTCAGGTCATGCACCCAACTCTCCCAGGTACTCACTGTTTGTCCTTAGGTAGAGTATTTAATCTCCTTGGGCCTCACTGTATTGGTCTGTGAAATGGAGATAGTACTAGAATGCTATGAAAATTAAAGTACCTAGAACAATATATGGGACATTAGAAGCACTGTATAAATATTTGTTCTTATATAAAAGTAATATTGATTATTTTTGTTAGTAAAATGAAATTATTGTTACTAAATAAAAATATAAAAGTTACTGTTATCAAAGACCATGAAAGAGATGCAAGATCTAATTTCTAAGAGAACTAGAGGACAAATTCATTGTGGTTAACTATTAGGCAATGAATTATTTCCTAATTAACTTTTAGGAAAGACAGTGCGATACAGGGGAAAGACAACTTGAGCTTTAGATACCAAACATCTGAGTTCGGATAAGAGACTCTGCTATGGGTGTATTCCAGATTGGAATCCTCCTCTTCTCCCACAGACCCACTTTTTCTCTCATAGATCCTTTCTTTCTCTCTTTTTCTTCCCTTCCTCCCTTCCTCCCTCCCTTCCTTCTTTCCAAGAGAAAGAGAATCTTAAGCAGGCTCTATGCTGAGCCGGGAGCCCAGTATAGGGTTTCATCTTGCTACCCTGAGATCATGACCTAATCATCCAACTCTTGATTTCAGCTCAGGTCTTGAGGTGCCCCTCAAGATCCTCTTGCAATCAGTAGTATCAACTGTGGCTTTCATCTCTTTTCCTGAATTGAACTCTATCCAGGTGGAGCCAAATTATCACATGAGGACCCTCATCATACACTATTATTTCATTTGGACTTTTGCAGTAAACTTCCATTCCAGATCTTGACCATCCAAACCATCTGATATTCTGCTGTTAGATTAATTTTGTTAAAGCACTTTTCCTTAGATTCTGTTTCTCCTGTGCTTGACAGTCTTCTGGGGGTCCTCATTTTTGACAAAATAATCTTTGCAAGGTGCTCTAGACTTTTCATAATATGCTCTCAGGTTAACTCCCCAGCTTTATTATGGATCTCATTGATGCAACCAAACTAAGCCAAGTTAAACGCCTGCTCTCCCCATTGCTCATGCTCCCCTTTTTCTCTCCTAGCTTTTCCAGTTTTCACCACTCAATTATATATTGGCTTTTCTGAAGTTTTTGCTCCTGTTCCTGATTTCTCCATAACTCTAAGTCCCTTTAAGATGCTGTATACATTCTAGTTGATCTTATAATACAGCAATTATTATTATTCTTCTTATTTTAAAAGGTTTTTATTTATCTATTTTAGAGAGAAAGTGTGCGTGAGTAGGGAGAGGGGCAGAGGGGGTGGGAAAGGAAAAGCATCTTAAGCAGACTCTGTGCTGAGCATGGAGACCAATGTGCGACTCAGTCTCATGACCCTGAGATCATGACCTGAGCCAAAATCAAAAGTTGGATGCTTAACCTACTGAAACACTTGGGCACCCCAGTATAACAATTGTTATTAATAGTTATGTGGGAAAATGTCTTATCTCTGCTTCTTGTATCTAAGTCTTGCATGGTTGGGCTGGTTTTTATCATCTTGGTATTCTCTGAATTCTTTGTGATAGTGCCTTAAACTTAGTAGGCCATCAGATATGTGATGAAAAAGTACATTAATGAATAAATGCCATTAATCATGTGACACAGAAAATCTCATTTTTGGCTTAAGTTTTCTTACAAAATAATAAGATTGAAGTAAAAATCTCCAGCTCATTTTTATGTTTCCTTCCAGCTTATGAAGTTTATGATTCTAGATCATTGCATGTTATCATATAAATAGAAACTGCAGTATTTTGGAAATAAAGACCACAAAGCTCTTGGAGTATAATTACCATGTCAGTTTCCCCAGCTTCACACGTCTATTATTTTTAATTCCCTGCTCATGTTAGCATATTAAGCACAAATTCCATTATTTTTCAAATGCAATTAATTTAAAAAACTCTCAAATAAACAAAGGTGTAATGGGATTTTCAGTGGCTGATAGAATCTGTACCGAGGTTTTCGTGATCTTCCCAAAGTTTTGGGCTGTTGCTATGTGTTAAGACGTTTGGAGCTCATGTATTTATTTTTACTTCAGTTTTAGATTAGTTGATTATTGTTAGTGGCTTTTTTCCTCTTTAAATATCTTTACTTTTTTCCATTTCATATTTTCACTGTTTTATTACCAGCACATCTGGTCTCCTGCAGAGCTGCACTAGTGCACTCTTGCTGCTGTGGTCCCGGCCTAGTGACAATACCTTGCAGAGTTTTCCATGTTTATAGTGTCTGTGATACACTCTGTATCCTTGAGCATATAAGGGGTGTGATGAGGTCTGGAGAATAACTGAATCTGTGGAATAGTAAGTTACTTTCTCGTGGCACTTTACTGTATTTTTAAAGAATGTTGTGATGGGTTTTCACTTTGAGTCATCATTCAGTTAAACATATAGATGTATTTGAATTCTTGACTAAGTATGAAAGTTACATTTCACTGAATGTTTGAATTTAAAAGTTTTATTAGATAATGTACAAGCAAAATCATTCCAATGTTTATCTTGCATCCTACTTGAGAGATACAGTAGGAATTTCTGTAGGGTGTTTGTGGCAAGACTGGTATTTTGAGGGCATTTTATCATGAGTATGATGTTTATGTATCCGTGACTCACCATGTATAGGAAATGATCATGTTTTATCATGAAAGGATTGCCATTGGCAAATCTAATTCCTTCAGAGGTTGGAATAATTTACCATTCAGCTTGTAATTGCTTTTTTGCCCTGCATTATAAGAGCTATTCTCTTATAGTTATGATTTTAAAGCTATTTTTCTGTTCTTGTAATTTCTGAACACTCATAAGTGTATGTAGTCATCTTACATATTTTTTTTTATTTTTTTTATTTATTTTTTTTTTATTTTATTTATTTGAGAGAGAGAGACAGTAAGAGAGAGCATGAGCGAGGAGAAGGTCAGAGGGAGAAGCAGACTCATGGAGCTGGGAGCCTGATGTGGGACTCGATCCCGGGACTCCAGGATCACGCCCTGAGCCGGAGGCAGTCGTTTAACCAACTGCGCCACCCAGGCGTCCCCTTACATATTTTTTAATATATGGCGAGAAATAAATATTTAATGAACTGCTTAAACTTAATTCTTAGAATATTATATTTATCTTATATCAATTATTTAAAAAAATAATTTGTATTGGAGCTCCTGGCTGGCTCAGTCAGAGGAATGTGTGACTCTTGATCTCAGGGTTGTGAGTTTGAGCCCCATGCTGGATGTAGAGATTACTTAAATGAATACACTTTCAAAAAGTATTTAAAAATTATTTGTATAGTCAAGATCCTTTTGATTCCTGAGCTTATTGACTCTTTCTCATATATTGAATAACATGAGGAATTCTGACTTTACTAACATTTGTCACTTTTCCAAAATAATCAGGCAGATCCTAAGCTGTGTTGGATGCATTTGGGGAAATAACTTTATTTTCCCTATCACTATCTTTAGATCCATATGGTTGAGTCTCCCTTTCAAGGCTCTGACACTGCAGCAAATTTCCTAGCTTTTTAGTCACTTCGAAATACAGAATAGTTTCTTTTTTAGATATTGAATAATCCTATGTAATCCAAATTTTTTAAAAATTCATTTTATATAGTTTAAAGCTTCTCTTGTGTTCACCCTGGTACCTGCCAAGCCCAGTTCAGGTATAACCTAGGTTCCACAGCCCGCAGCCATGGGGAAAGGGAATGTGGCATATAGCCTGTTTCATCACTGAGTTTGTCCTGCTTTTCCATCCACCTCTTAACTGTTGCTTCTGGTTCTGTGAGTGGCAGGGAGGAGGAACTAGAAGAAAAGAGCAAGGTCTTACTTGGTTGTTGCCATTAGAATCCCATTAGAATCTGGCATTGAGGGCCTTACTGTGGCAGATATTTAAATGCTGACTCTTTTCCTCAAAGGATGATTTGGTGGTCTTAATAGAATCCTTCCCTCCCTTGTTCCTCAGCCTTCTCCTGGAACCTCTATCCCTATAGTTTTCTCTACTTTCTGGCCTCCTGAGTGAACATCCACTCCTCAGTTCTTGCTCCTAAGAGTGTACTATGCACATCCTTGTTCTGGTAGGTGGTTTTCATGAGCCTAGTACTGTTCAAATGTCTGAAGCCCAGATACTTCTTTTTAGCCCCCAAGAAAACTCAGCACCTTTGTCCTTGTATCCTAACCTTGGACATGGAGCGAGCATGTGCCACTATGGCTCTGTCTTTAATATTTGCTATCACAAACAGTTAGGGATGCCCTGCTTTTTTTTCAGGTGAGAAGATGCAGTTGAAGTTCTCAAGAGAATTCTTTTTAATGTTCTGAGTCAGTATTAACATTAAATGAACCTCTGAATTTTTATATCTGAATAAGCATGGAAGCTGGGGCCAGATAGAGTAGGAGGAGGAGGTTTAAAATGTCATCTCCTTTTGAACTCATAGCCGCTGAGGGACAACTATGCCAGAAAATAAAGTGTATTTAGATACTGGCACCTATTTACAGTAGAGGACTATGGATTTAAGGGAAGGAAAATTTTCTTTCTATTTAATATTTTGAAATAAACACTAAATATTTATACACATACATACAGAATCATCACAAATACACTAATAGTAATGCAGACTGATGCAAACATGTTTTGTCTTGGTGACTTAAGTACTACTGATGTCATCGATAATGTGATTTTCAATCTTAATACATTTCAGAACAAGACAAAGTGTAGTGATCCTTCATATCCGTAAGAGTTGCATTCCTAAAAAAATATAATGCATTTCGAAATCATGCTGGCGTTTCATTTCCAGCTATGACTGACTAAATTGTGGCAGTTGAGATTTCCTACCAAAAACCAGGTGATGAGAAGAAACTGTTCAAAAGCATTTCCCAGGTCACCAGCGGAGCCAGGATTGAAGGGGACAAGATCCTGGAGAGAAGGGAACATACCCTTTACCTCCTTCCCCCTCAAGATATTGGTTACTCATGAACAGTGAATAGCGAGATGCTAAAAAGCTGAGCACAAACTGGCTGCCAATAGCCTGAGAAACTAAGCAGGACTTTGGGAAGTCTCATGGTAATTGGGAGCCAAGAATTAGATTTCCTCATGCTTTCAGTTGGGACCCTGAAAGACTGTTATCTAGAAATAAATAAATCCTCTCTGGAAAAAAGTAGTATTCTGAGTATCTATAGACTTTCAATCTAATGTCCAATATTCAGTAAAAAATTATCTGGCATACTGACCAGTGGGACCAAAAGAAAAACAAACAAGCAGACTTACAAGTGATACAGACATTAGACATATGTTTGATTGGTTGATTGATTGATTTTAAAGATTTTATATACTTGAGAGAGAGAGCATCTGTACAAGTTGGGAGGAGGAGCAGAGGGAGAAGGAGAAAGAGACTCCCTGGTGAGCAGGGAGCCTGACCCGGGGCTCAATCCCAGGACACTGAGATCATAACTTGAGCAGATGGCAGAAAGGCAGATGCTTCATCCACTGAACTACCCAGGTGCCCCTAGATGTACATTTTAAAGTAAATTAAAAAAAATAAAAAAGATGTACATTTTAAAATAATGTAATCAAGAAAATAGAGGAAAAGATGTAGAATTGTATCAGAGAACTATGCCCAACACATATATACAGACACAAGCACATACAGACAAACACACAGACGCCCATGTAGGTGTGTATTATTAGTATTATATAAAACACAATATCTTGAATTAGATAAGCATAATCACAGGCAAACAGGTTTGCACCTATGTGAATGTGTGGTGGGCATTTGAAAATCTTGTAGGATGTGGAAATATTACTCATCATGTAGAACTGTTCTGTGCGTTACAGACTATTTAGTATCCCTGCTTATCCCAGGGCAAATTCACCTGACATCGTGGTGTCAACTGAAACACTCCCATAAGTTTTCCAAATGCACTTTGGGGGGAAGTATTGCCTCTGTTTGAGAACCATGGCTCGTTGCTCAGTCCAGCCCCTTTTTCTGGGGAGGGGTACAATCCAGAGGACTGTGATTACTATGCAAATTTATACAGATTATATGGTTGGTTATTTGAAAAGATGAGGTTTGAACTTTGACCTCCAACTCTTAATCCAGTGCCCTTCTACAAATCTTCTGTTTCAGGTAAGTATTAAAGTTCTTGGGAGAACTGGCTTTGATTTCTGTGTCAATCAGCAACTTGAAAATACACACAACATACACACAACTGCAAACGATAGGAGTTATTTAAAAACCATTAATGTCTGAAAACCATTAGTTGTTTTTAAAACTCCCTTTGTTATAATAATGCAAATCCCTTTCTAAAATTTTGAAGTATGCTGGGACTTCTTGCTGAGAGTTTAAAGGCCTCAAAACACCTCACCCTGCTTCAGCTTAGGAGAATCAAAGGAATACTTCAAAGATCTCAAGTTTGAAAAATATCAGAAAGTCCTACTTGTAGAATAGTTCAAAGCAATCATAGGTGGATCATGAGGGATTTGTGTGAAAAGTTAGTATCCAAATATATTTTGCCTCTGAAATTCACATAGGCTTCTAAATTCAGTTGTATTAGCATTTTTATAAATTCTCTCACAACTCCACGGTTCTTCAGTATCCCCTGAAATCATAGCTTCTACTCCAGCTTTAATGTTGAGGTAGCCGTCATGTCTCACAGACTTCTGAGATATCTACTTTCCATCCATTTGCTCTTTGTTTCTCTTACATGTGGAAAATAGAGTTTGTCTGAAAGATTTTATTTTTCTCTAACTCTGTTTTTATAGGCAACTTCAGATTTGCATTTTATCATTTGTCTCTCAAAACATGTTGGCATTGTTGTTGAGTTCTAACGGCTCTTTATTGGTAGTTCTCAATATTAGTGCATCATTATTTATTGCCCTGAGTAGGTTTGTATGCAAGCTCCACTTTATTTCTTGTTATTTTTTTTTTCCCCTGGTAAAGTAGATTCCTGGTATCTATGAGTGAGATATATGTATGTATTTGTGTGTGTGTGTGTGTGTGTGTCTAGTGCAAGAGCCCAGGAATGAGCACCTATACCTAAAGAAGGTAGTTACAGAGCCATTAATTCTGTTTGTACATGTACACAAAGTGAAATGACTTCAAATCTGTCAGAACTTCAGTGAATTCCACCTCAAAATGAGTCCTTGTTGGGGAGACACTGTACCCTACAGAGGGGTCAGTTCTTGTTTGCTGCAACTCTGGGTGTGTCAGGAAGTCTTGAGAAATTGTGAGCACCAGATATCCCCCTTCAGCTCCTTGCAGTTTAGCAATGTCCTCAGCAGTATTATATCTCTAAGATTTAATTTGTCTTCATTCTTTTACTCAACAAATATGCTTGAACACTTGTCTAAATATAAGTTTTTTTTACTGGCATATATATGACCCATTAGGATTGTATTCAAGTATTTCAGTCTTTAGCTTTGTATATGCTTTTCAGAAGTCTATACAAATCTTATTTCATGGAACTGTACTACTGGAGCGAGCTGCATGTTCAAACAATTGTGAAGATAGATTTTATAAGTATTATAAAGGTCTCTGACTTCCTTCCTACCCTACCCTCATTCCATGCCGCACCCCCCACCCCAGTCTCCAAACACTTCTGTCACCAGTTCATGAGTGTGATTATTTTGTTACCTTGGAATTATTTATTTGACTCAAAAAAAAATTTTTTTTTTTACTAAAAATTTAAGCCTATTATTTCATTGCCTATTAGTATGACTTAGTCTGTACTTTCAGGAGAGCAAGTTTTAATGATGAGAAGGTGTAGGAAGCTTGAAGATTCTGGCCCCTTTGAGGAAGGATACTTCTTGGGTAAGAAAGGAAGCACTACTATGAAAGGAAGCCAGGCATACCCAGGCCATCTAGAATACACTGTACCAATGACAGCATAACCTCTTGTTGGTGTAGGGAGCTGTTAGTCAACCTGTGGTTCTCACTTTGTATTGGAAGTTATCTCAGGGAGGAGAGAAATACGTGGTCTGACTTCTTTAGTAGGTTGGCTTGTCTTCCAGTGTGTGCTAGGACAGGCTAAAGGAAATTACTTAGAATATCAGATTCAATAAGGTTTTACTCTTTTCAGAATACAGGGTGAAGTGTGGAAACAGTCTGTAGATTAGAGAAGAGTGATGCATTTTTGCTCACTTTACTGTATCCTTGTATTTTTCATTAATTATACTTCTCTATAGGATAGTGTTGAAAGTATAGACACTAGAATCAGGCAGCCTGGTTTTAGTTCCTGGCTGTGTCCCTTACTCACACTCTGACTTGAACAAACCAGTCCCATTATACTCTAAAGCACCTTTACATACTGTTCTAAAATGAGGAATAATAACAGCATCAACCTCCTAAAGTAATTTTGAGAATTAAGTAAGAAAGTGTATGGCCAGCATTTTGCACAGTGTGTGGAATAATGATAGGTATTAATTATTTTCAAGTTTAATTTTCCTTTATGATTTCATTTAACTTCAAAATATGGCTGTTTAACATCCCCCTTGGTATTATTCCAGACATTTTCAATGGCTGTTTACTGCAATATTTTCATAATCTTTTCACAATCTAGTGAATGGAAGCTGTTTTCTGGATTTATTGGTTCCAGTGATTTAATTTCCCTTTCAGAGATCTTATTACCAACAGCATCTCAATTTGACAACGTTGTACAGATGTGCTTTGCATTTCATTTGTTTTGTTTTACTAACTCTTAATCCTATGTTCTTTAATTTAAAAGAGATGAAAATGGTGACGAAAACACAGGCTGAGTTTAATTGTCCAGCAGATCTCTTCTTTTGACTTTCAGATATAAAGTATCCTAAAATTCTTACAAGTGTGCTCATCTTTTATTTTCACCAAAGTAACTTTACAAAAGACATCCTCCACCAACTCTTTCTTGGACTACTGAGTTATTTATTTTTTTGAAGTTAATCACATTTGCTCTTCTTCCAAATACATCCAAATTTATTTACTGAGACCTGGTCTCCGAACCCTTATTAGCATATCTGATATGTATTTCTAAAATAAAACTATTATAAAATGTGTTTGTGGTAGACCCAACTTAGTTTGGTTGCCTTGCTCATGGTAACTTCTCAGGTGGTCATGAATATGCTGTTCTCCTTATTCAGGTTTTGGATTCCACTCCTGGCCACAGGTGATTAACCCAGGCCAGTCATTGTGTCTCCTTGTGGCCCACAAGTAATTACAGTATCCAAGAGGTAGTAATAACTTCCAAATCAGATCATTCTTGCCTGGGAACTTTGCAACATGAGAAATAACTCTTATTTTTATTTTCAAATTTCCCTTGTCAGTAGCAGTAAGATGATAGCTTAGAGCTGCCTTCAGTCATACTTCTCAGCCCCTTGGTGACAGCTGGCCCTAAAAGAAACAGAGATGAAATTTATAGAGGAAGAGAGAACATCTCAATGGCATTTGGGTCCTTGGACCACTGCATGAAGCCAGATCCACTCCTTGTCTTTTCACCTTGCAAATGTTCTCTTTAGGCTTAAACTTAATTGAGTTGTTTGTCATATAAAATTCAAAAAATTCTCAGCAATACAATTCTTTTAATCTTTAACCTCACAGTCAATAATAAAAGGGTCTTGATATTTTAAATTTAAACCTTACTAATAATTTAAAAGTGAGGAATCCTATGCCAACATTCAGCTATCCTAGGACAGAGAGAATTTACAGCTTTTGGGAAATCCTTTTCCCATTAATTGTGTAAACTAAGTGTGGCAGTAATGAAAAGTATGGGAAGCTGAAACGTGGCATGTGTCCTTGCTGAGGAGTTGTACCCAGTACCCTGGACCTGGGTTCAGATCCTGATAGCAAATCATTGCCTAGGTGATCTTGACCCCATCCTTTATGGTTTTACTCTGTAAAATGAGGATTAAAATGATCCCATAGTGTGGTCATGAAAAGTAAAAGATCATGAATAAAGTAGAGCTTTAAGCAGAGCTTTTAAAAAGCAGAGCATTTCCCCCCCAATACAAACATATCTTGTATCTTTCTTCTCTTTTGTTGGTATTTGAGCCTCTGTTCTGGCTTCTTATTCTGCTGCAAAATACTTATGTATAGGTTGGGGGTGGGGTGTGATGAAGCTGATCTTAACAGGCCAGAAGAGCTTTTATACACCTGGTCTTTTGGTTTATGGAGCTCTCTCTGTTATCTAAGCTGTAACTATCTGAACCAAAATAGTTGTCCTGATTCTTCCATTCCTGAATATGCCTAAGACCTGATGAAGTTCTAGAACCTAGGTGGGGTTCGGTGGGGTGAGGTTCGGAGCCAACAGCTAAAGAAAGAATTCTTAAGACGTCTCTGGTGCAAAAAGGTGGTTTATTAGAGCACGGGGACAGGACCCGTGGGCAGGCAGAGATACGGCTGCCCCAAGTTGTGAGGGTAGGCGTGTTATATACCTTGCTGTTGGGGGGAGGTGATGAAGGGATGGGAGATTTCGACAGAGCTCTCACGTGCCTACAAGGTGCCGGGGGAAGTCCTTGCCGTTATGGCTTGATCAATGTCGTTTTTAGGTCAGGCATTAACATCAAGATAGTTGGGAGATTCTTAGTGGGGTATTATGACCCTGCTATCATTTACATTCCCTTCTACCTCAGTCTCCTCCAGTTTATAGTGAGGAGGGGGACATTAGGGCTTCAGGAAATGAGAGTTATTTGCCCCTGGAAATTTGTGCTATTGATAAGGTAACCTCCCTGTTTAGATCTCTAGGATACCTGTAGAGCAAGGGAGATTCCTGTTCTGCAGGATTGCGATCCCTGCAAGTTAACTATTTATCGTTTTATGGCGGTCAGGGGTGCCTGAGGAATGCTACACATATGGAGGGGAGCGGGTGAAGAGGGGGTGCAAGGCGCCAACTTCTGCTCTGTCCTCAGCCAGCCTCCTGCTCCCTCATCAGACCTGCTTTCCATAACACTGTACATCTACTGCTTATACAAGTAGTGTTTGACAGAGAGACAGGACTGCTGAAAATGGGTTTTCCCTTCACTGGAACCTTCTCTCAGGCAGTTTAATTCTTAGTCATCACCTTACTTCATGTTGTAGTTTTCTTTTGTTATTATTTGTCTCTAATACCAGCTCTAAGTAAGGAGTTTCAATTTTCCTTGCCTTTTCCACAGCTAGAACTTGTCAGTCAATAGGAAGATCCACTTTCCCTCACTGTCTTTTGTTAGTTGCCCCCCCCACTTCCATTATTAGTAGATTATATTCAAATGTGTTTCTCTTTGATGCTTTGGATCCACTAGCCCCCCTCCCCCACACACATATTTTAAACACTGAATAAAAGGTAACTACAATTATCATTGTAATGGTGATACTCATCACATTTACAAGTGTTAAGTTGCTAGAACAACTGACAAATAGCGCCTCATTGGGCACCAGATTCTATTTGTATTAACCTGATGTTGGGTAGGTATTTTTCTTCTTCAAACCATTTGTGTCTTACTTGAAACTGTTCATTCAAAGAAGGATTCGCTAAAGAATTATCTTTTTCTTCATAAAGGAGACTTTCTTTGGACAAGAGTATATGAGTTAAGTCTTTTTTCTACTGAAACTGCCAAACAAGATTTTGCAGTTCCACAGTTGATCTATAAAAATTAAACTTAAATTTTCTTGTTAGGCCACTAAGCCTGAATGTAGTCTGTAACACTGATATGTTAGTAATAAGCATATAAATAAATTCTTATGTGTTTTATGTTCTTGATAAGAAAGGTTAATAGTCAGCTATGGTATTTCTCCTTGAAAACATTTCTCATGTTCAAGAATGGTTTTATTATTGCCTTTTGAAACAAGTTGAATATTTGGATGAATAGGCAACTGGTAAAATGTCCTTGTCCTAGTGCTAATAAACTTTGAAGAAGAGTTTTCAGCTGCTTTGAAGGATATTTTTTCCTGCTGATAGCTTGTAAGTAATCCAGCTTGTAATTCCACTGGTGCTTTGCCCAAGTTATCACTTTAGCATGAAGGAGAAAAAAAAAAAAATGAAACAATTGATGAGTCATCAATCAGAATAACTAGATGCAACTGTTTAAAGGGGAAGCAGAAGAGAAGAAGAAGTGAATTTGCTGTCAGTTATATTGTGTTTGATATGAAGTAAGTATATATAGAGAAGAACTATGTTGGATGTTAGGATTCCACTCTCCCAGACGTACATTGCCCCTGCCTTTCTAAGCCTTTATTTGAACTTAACTCTACTGGTGAAAATTAGATATGATTTACCTTAGTAGTCACCATCTCTCTTGAGTTGAGGAATGTGTTAGCTATGGTAGGAATTTAGGAAAGATGCTTCATGATAAGCTTCACCTTGAACAATAGTATGTCAGAGTAAAAATAATAAAGAGAAGGATGTGATATTGCAGTCAGTTCTGAAGACAACCAGAATACCTTTGGTGGGGAGAGATTTTGGTGTCACAAGTGAGTTTCTGGACCAATTTATCAGTCTTCCTTAGCACACCATTACTTTGAAGTTAAATTGAACAAGCTTTGTATCAGGCACTTTAAAGAAGATTAAGCCTACTTGTTTTGTAAAAATTAGTGAATGAGGTGATATCAATTTGCTGATTCCCCTTCAGCCAATTGTGGGTCCAGGGAAAATGCCTTTCAGTGTAGGATTTATGTCCTCTGATGGATCTAGTTTTCAGTGAATATGATTTTCAAGGCTCTGTGGATTATCATTTCTATCCTGATGATAGGAATAGGACTGAATTTCAAGTTATCAGTACGAGATAAATGTAATGCAAAACCAGCAGCATCATTCTGTGAAGAGTGGTCAGTCTCCTCATTATGTCTCCCTTCAGGTGCCCTTCACCTCAGTTAGGGCTAGTGTCTCACAGGTCTATTTTCCAATTCACTTCCATTCAAATCTAGGCGGGGGCTTATCTTTAATTGGCTTATTTCTTCTTACTACCTCTTTATGAAATCTTTGTGGAAGACTTAAAGTCATTTTGTATTCTTTGTAATCATGTTTCTCTGGTGCTCTGATGAGCATCTGTATTACAGTCAACTATTAGATAATTTGAATAATAGTTTTCTTTGCTTTAAATCATAGTGATAAGTACTTTCTTGAACAATAGTTTGAACTCTCTAATGATTGTGATGTCTAATGAAACTTAACATGAAAGAATGATCAAATGTACAAAGATTTCTTGGGGGTCCTGACTAAGTTTTTTTTTTTTTTTTAGATTTTATTTATTTATTTATTTGACAGACATAGATCACAACTAGGCAGAGAAGCAGGCAGAGAGAGAGAGAGAGAGGAGGAAGCAGACTCCCTGCTGAGCAGAGAGTCCGATGCGGAGCTCCATCCCAGGACCCTGGTATTATGACCTGAGCCGAAGGCAGAGGCTTTAACCCCCTGAGCCACCCATGCACCCCTGACTAAGGTTTCTGAGGAGGCTTCCTCATTAACTAAAAGAGAAGACAGTTTTCTTTCTATAGGAGTTAGCAAAATGGTGTCCTAAGTGCAACTTCTTGAGTCTTACTTCATGGGAAATTATAACATAACTTCAATAAGTTGTAATAGCTTCCTGTGGCTGCTATAAAAAATACCACAAATTTGTGGTTTAAAACAACAGAAATTTATTCCATCATTTTACTGGAGGCCAAAGTTTGCAATTAGTTTCAAATCAAGGCTGCACTTCCTCATGAAGCTCCAGGGGAAAGTCTATATCTTGTCTTTTCCAATATCTGGTAGCCGCTGGCATTCCTTGGTTTGTGGCTGCATCATTCCAGTGTCTGCTCTGTGGTACTACTGCCTTCTCTTCTGTCTGTGGTAAAATCTTCCTCTGCTTCTCCTTCATAGAGGTCATGTGATTGCATTTATGATGCACCCTCATCATCCAAGATAATTTCCTCATCTCAGGCTCTTTAACTCATTCACGGGTGCAGACCCCTTTTTGGTCAAATAAGATAATACTCACAGGTTATAGAGATTAAAGTGTAGATATCTTTTGGAAATCCATTATTCAGCCTGTCACTCAAGTGTTACCAGGATGTGTAATATTTAATAGATAAATAGCATGATCTAAATTACTAATAATGTGCCTTTAAGGAATTAGCAATATTTTTTTCTAAGAATTTAGAGAATCTAAAGTGACAAAATTTGGAGACAGTTGGCTTTTGAACCAGAGAATTACAAAACACAATTTAGGATGAAATTTTCAGAGTTTGTGTAGATTCAGGGTTTTGTAGAATTGCCTATTAGAGTTTGTGTAAGTTTTAGACTCCGTGTTTTTTACCATTGCTTGTCCATACCTTTGTATGTTTTCTAAAATCTAAGAGTCTTATCTGTCAGTATTTTCTGGTCTCCAGGTATTACTGTAATGAGAATTTTAAAATGGAGTTTCTTTCTTATTCATACATAGAATTGATAAATATTTGCATATTTTGGAAACTATGAAAGAACTGCACAAAGGTTTTTTGCCCCCTCCAATTAAGGGTCTTATCTTTCATCACCATATTAGACTTTGATAACATGGAACTGATCCCTTAGATCTTATATTGATCCCAGGCTCTCCTTTTCAGATCATCATACCCAGGATCTGATACACAGTGGTAGTCACTGGCTCTCACCTAAAATCAAAACTTCTTCCCTGGCCCCCAGCTCTTCTTTATTACATCTCTTCTCCATTTCATATTCCCCGATTCTGACACCTTGTCTTATGATTTGATTATGAATTGCTCTCACCATTGCTTTGATGCTGACCAGAAGCCTAGAGACAGACTTCTTTAGTGTTCCTACAGATATTCCTGGGCAGTGATTCCTTTCTACCCTCTAGCCATCCTGCTTGCCCCAGTTGTCTTGCGATATGGTCGTGTTTCCCCTTGACACCAAAGCACAATTATGGTATAGTAAAATATAATAATGTGAAGAAATCCAAGTACTATGGTCAGTACCTTGAAAAGGCTTATTTTCCTTAGCTAAATTATGAGAATGAATTGCTCAGGCTGCAGTGTTCTAGGTTATTGGCACACTACAGATAGAATACAAGAAACTATGATCTTACTGACCTATGTTTTGGAAAAGACTGGCCCACAAAAAATGATTGATTCATTTAACCAACAAGAGTATTTTTATTTGCCAAGACCTTTGCTAGGTAACAGGGATAAAATGATAAAAACAGATTT
Organism: Neogale vison; assembly: GCF_020171115.1. Lineage (NCBI taxonomy): Eukaryota > Metazoa > Chordata > Mammalia > Carnivora > Mustelidae > Neogale > Neogale vison. The sequence goes on from NC_058091.1 coordinate 103,861,197, forward strand.
GCTTTGTGTCTTCTTGGGGCCTTCATGATAGTGAGGGGAGTTACTAAATCAAATGGTCATAAAGAATTGCAGTTACAATTATTAATGATAAAAGTCTTACTCTAGGAAAAGTCAGAGCATGTAAACTAGTTGAAGGGAGATGTTCAAAGAAGGTTTCTATGAATAAGCGCTATCTTTATAGATATTTGAGGAATGAATGGGAAATTAGCAGGATAAGATGGTGGGCATGAGGAGAGAACATTCTATGCAAAAGCACATGTGCAAATGTCCTGTGGTAAGAGGGAGTGTGGCATCTTGAAGAGATTTCAGTAAGGTCAATGAGGTGAAACAGGAAGTGATTTTCAGTACTGTAATATTGGTAGAGTGGATAAGAATCAGATTATCGGCTTTTAGGCATTTTAGAGATTTAGCCTTGCTTGAAAAATTATAGGGAACTATTGGATACTCTAAACAGAAGTACATGTGATCAGGTTTTGTTTTTAAAAAGATAATTTACTGTGTGGAGACGATTTTTATAGGAAGAATGAATGTAAGTCTAGTTAGAAGACTTCTGTAGGGACGCCTGGGTGGCTCAGTTGGTTGGACGACTGCCTTCGGCTCAGGTCATGATCCCAGAGTCCGGGGATCAAGCTCCCAGCTCCCATCGGGCTCCCAGCTCCGTGGGGAGTCTGCTTCTCCCAGCTCATGCTCTCTCTCACGGTCTCTCTCTCAAATAAATAAATAAATACAATCTTTAAAAAAAAAAAAGAAGACTTCTGTAAAGATGAAAATGGGTCATTCTGTTTTTCCATATTCTTTGATTTTTTTTTCCTTTTCTGGCTTTCAGCATTATGCTTGGATCACTATAATTTGTTTAAAGAACCATAAAAATTTATTAATGAATAGATCCAGCTATGGTTTGGTGTAGGAGAAGAACTTGAACCAACTATGGTGTGTTTGTTGTTTGCTATTTGTTGTCACCAGTTTTCATGCTCAATTTGAAAAACTTGAAAGTTCTATAGCATCATGAAAATACAGAGAACAAAATGTTCTATATAGGGGCTTCTGGGTGGCTCAGTCAGTTAAATGTTCATGATCCTAGGGTCCTGCAATCAAGCCCCACTTCAGACTCTCTGCTGAGCAGGGAGCCTGCTTTTCCCTCCCCATCTGCCTGCCACTCCCCCTGGTTGTACGTGCACGCGCGCTCATTCTCTCTCTCTCTCTCCCTCCCTCTGTTAAATAAATAAATAAATAAATAAATAAAACCTTTTAAAATTTTTTAAAAATGTTCTAAATATAGCAAATCACTCATTTGTGCATTAGGAAAAGAAGTTAGAGGAGTTCCAGGGATATAGGGCAGACATCCCATATTTCAATCCTTGTGGGCCAGAAAGTTATTAAGCAAAATTAAAGGTCTGATTAAGACTGCAAAGAGTATAGAGATTCCTGAGGTTCTTGGTAATTATGCAATAGAAATTTAATCCAAATTGGCAGGAAATTAGTCTTTGAAGGATAAGAAGATGATAACTAGGTCACTTGACAATATGGTGTGAATATTTTGTCTGAGCTTAAGAAGAGGTCATTCTAACTGCTTCATTAAGACTCAAATATTCTATTAAAATGAAGATATTCTGAATATGTCAGGCTTTAGAAAAAGAAATCCAGGAATTACAAAGAGATATTCTAAATTGCAAGTGCTTGATGTACATGTAAGAGTTGAATTAATTGCCGCAAAAATATGAAGTAAATATTTCTGTAGTAAATTCTCTCAAATGTACACCAAAAGTATTTAAAATATTATGAGTTAAAATAAAGTTGAGGCTTTGAAAATGTTCTCAGCTATTTTATGAGTTAGGCTCATTGAGGTCTGGTTGCCTCAGTCAAAAACCCTAGTGTGTCCTACTCAGTGAAGGGCACAGTTGCTGTAGCAGCACAGCAAGGACCTGCCTTAATTGGCATCTACAGGGAGACTGGTATTTTCCTTTTTTTTTTTTTTTTTTTTAATTTTCAGAGATTAGGTCCAGAGCCTGACAGGTTTATTTACCTGGAGAAATAGATTTTAGTTTCTAGAAGAAAAGATTAAAAATACAACCTGAAGTGAAAGGGTAATCCTTTGATGGTCGATAATGATGACGTAAATTATCATTAATTAAAGAGCCCCTTTACCTGGGACAGGTAAATTAAAGAGCCCCTTTACCTGGGACCTGGGACAAATTCTGTGCTTCTTGGTCGAATTCTTCTAGCCTTGTTGAGAAAGGAGGAAGCCTGAAAAATAATACCAAGGGCATTATTTCTAGGGTCCGGTTAACCAAGGATAGTCATTTATCTTACTAAAACCCATTTGTAGGACCCACAAAACTATAATGCAGTAGATCAATACAGGGGTTTAGAATCCTACACATGTGGGTCAGATTCTGGCTTTACCAATTATTTGCCATGAGACCTTAGTTATAGTACTTAACTTTTCTAGGCCTTACTTTCTTATATCTACAAAGGAGGTAATAATACTATTTACTTCATACAATTATTGGGAGGATTAAATTACGTCATAAATAAAAAGAACTTAGTATAGTGAGTGACAAAAAATAAACTAAGAAATTATAGTAACTACTCTTAATTGGGGAGGCTTTTCAGATCATTTATTATCTTTATTTAGTTTTCATCACAGAAAAAATAAAATTTTTATAGTGAATTATGCAAGTTTATAATGAATATTCTACAAAACACAGATTCTCAGGCAATTTTAGGGAAAACATCTTGAAATTTATCACTGAAGCACTATTATAAACTTCAATAAAAAATCGTTTACCCTATTAAAATTCACAGTATTCTCCCACTATGAAAGCCATAGATGGAGAAGTGTTAATGGCAAATTGTATGAGTTTTTCTTGTATTCAGATATAGTTTATCCCTTAGAAAATATTAACTGTTTAGGCAAATTCAGCAAAAGCTAGTGACAAGAGGGAATTAAACTAATGCATACATTGAATAAAATATCCTAGTATTTTCTTGATTTGTTCAGATGGGAGAAATCATGTAATTTTTTTTGAGAAGTGCAGTTTATATGAAAATGTAATTTCCAGACATTCAGCAGCCCATTTACAAGGTAAAAAACTGTTGTCATAAATCCAAAAAAATGCAATTTTACATTTTCATGACTATTTATCAAAATGATATATTTTTCTGCAGCCACGATAGACCGCTTATTATTATACATTTGGAGTTTTTAAAGATTCATATTTTGTTTTAGAAACAGACTATTATTTCTGACTAACTGCTTTGGGTTTTAAAACCAATATTGTCGTTAGCAAAGAAGCGTACCAAGTTACATAAACAAAAACAAAATCAAGCTATATTTGAACAGTACCTCAGAGGAAGTTTCTTAAGAAGTTATTTGGGTAACTCTACCCTTGTGATCATCTGGTTTACTGCTTCTTTGCTAATTAATCCTAGAGGAATTCCTCTAAGAATTCCTACTTACTCTGGGTGGCTCAGTTGGTTGAGCAGCTGCCTTCGGCTCGGGTCATGATCTCGGCGTCCTGGGATCGAGTCCCGCATCGGGCTCCTTGCTCGGCGGGGAGCCTGCTTCTCCCTCTGCCTCTGCCTGCCTCTCTGTCTGCCTGTGCTCGCTCTCTCTCCCTCTCTCTCTGACAAATAAATAAATAAAATCTTAAAAAAAAAAAAAGAATTCCTACTTACTCTGTATTTAAGTGTACAGTATCTGCTGTTGATGATATTTTGAAAGAACCATATTATAGATTATGGGGAGGCATCTGCCTCACTCACAGTCTTTTTTTTTTTAAATCTTTCTCCTTTATGTGATTGAACATTTACAGCCATTTTTTTAATCACATGATCCCCATCCTCTGAATCAAGTCTCAGCTATTAGGATTCTCTTTCCTATTGCTTGAATTCCTGAGACAGTAGCCAGTTGCAGTCTTCACTGGCTGAGTTTTTCATTTTGGGGAAGCACTGATCTATAATATCCTTAAAAAGAGGGAAACCTAGTTTTCAGAGAGAGAGAAAGAGTAGACAGATAATGCAGAGAGAAGCATCTTCAAGTGAAATTCCCTGTAAGTCAAAGAGAGTAATTTCTGTTTCCTAGCATTTTTCCTTTGCTGGTTCCAGACACTCACAAGAACCACTCATCCATGATTTTCATAAGCTATTCCTGTGTCCTTACAACAAATTTTACCTTGTTGAAGTAGCTTGTGTGAGTTTCTGCTATTTTCAACTAAATAACCTCTGCTAAGGAGATGATTCAAATCTATGGCCTTGTGTAGAGAAAAAATGTGATAGTCATAGTATGGGAATCTTTTCCTATGAAATTATACATATCTGAATTTATACACCTTGTAAAAGTATTGGAAGTCATTAGTAACAAAAGATAATGAAAAGCATGTATAATTTTAGGAAGTCCTATCCATTGACAAAAAAGAAAAACATGATTACTTCATAGGCCAGGAAAGCTTTTTCAGCATCTTTGAGGAAGAACTTAAGGAAATAATTTATAAAGCACAAATAGAAAACTACACAAGGATTTCTGAGAGTAATTTTTATGACCAGGAATTTTTGCCTCTGATTTAGACTCTTTAGACTTCTTCCATTGTACATATTATCAGAAAGAATGTAATTCTCTTAAAGTCATGGTAGATATATGCCAGAACTGAGATAAATTCTAAGACACATGTTCTCAGCTACTCTGCTATTCTGCCTCCTGAGGTGATCCTAAAATTTGGAGGTTGCCAAGCTTAACCCCTCTAGGAAATACATTTTGCAACTAGTGATATATACAAAGGAAGGATATGAGGAAAGGAAGCTTCTGATATTTCTTATCTACATCCTTTACTCCTAGGTATTCATCTCTACCTAATACTGCCCATTCCCAGGCCCAGCCCTACTAGAAAGTATAAAATGCTTGAATATTACCATTATTTAGTAACGTGCAGCTACAAATTACCCATGTTTACTGCCTCTTGCCTGGACTTTTCTTGTGATTTTGTGGGATTAGGAGTCATATTTGAGATCTTAGAAAGCAGCATATTGGCACTTAGAATCTTCCAAAGAAAAGAGGCTTCTACTGTAAGATATTTGCTTCTTTATATACTATTTAAGTAATGGCTTTAAGTATTGCTGTGGGTGAATGACCGTCTTTGTCAGCTATCACAATTTAAAATTGGGCCCTAAAGACCTAATATTTCTTATTACTTTAAATAATGCTGATAGCATCAAACAACTCCAGTATAATTTTATTTTAAGTGTATTTAGGTGGCTATCTATAGTTGACAGTGACAAATGAGTATAGCTTAAGGCTCTTTCCATATGCATTGATCCATGCTAAAAAGACCAATACTGTTTTTATTGCAATATGTTGTGAGTCTGAGAAACAATGGACAAATTTATGATGAAGTAGTTATCTAACTATAGTAAAATATGTTAGCCTTTTTTTTTGATAAATCTAAAAATAAACACGATGGCTACTATAAAAAATGACTAAAACATCTCTGATAGAATTACTGTAATTTTCTTCACTTAGAGAAATTCCATGCCATGTGATTGGGGGGGAGGGGTCATACTTATAATGCCAGAGATTGGTTTAGATGGAGAAATAACAAGCAAGTTGCTTAAGTTATTATTGCTTCCACAAGTCTAGCAGGAAAAAGGAACAACATTAGGAATAATTGATAGTGAAGGGATGAGGGAGATAAAAAGAGATGGACTGGGAAGAATTTAATGACTCTTTGTGGCTTTACATCTGTCACAGTTTTTGTGCTACATTAAAGTTTCATTATTTTCACATTTCATGTTTTCATATTTTCCCATCCCCTTCTTTCTGCTAAATTTACCAAGTAATACAATGTAGATAATGGAGAACTATTTCTATAAATGTCATTGAATGTGTTACTGAAAATGGATAGAGTGTTTCACTGATGCATTTCCTTCAAAATACATTTTCAATTAGCAGAGGATTTGTGTACAAAACATAGTCCTTTAAAAATTACATAAAAAATAGACTATGGTATGACAAAAATGAAAACCTAAGATCATGAGTATTTGTATCTATATTCAATTTTAGTGGATCAAATGGTTGTGTCATCCTGCTTTTACAAACTTCATTCTCTTATAATATTTGGTGTTTACATAGAAATGTATACCTCTCAGTTCCTTGACTTTTTGTTTACCACAGAATACATTTTAATAATAATTTCTGTTAATTTTACCAATGAGTTAAATATATTTTATGTGTAAATATCTGAGAGCAATGATTGAAATGATTTTCACAATCTTGTATTAGCATAATAATTGTTGAAAGTAATTCTTCATTCAGAGTGAGGACAAACCATGATTGTATTTTGTCTCCATGACTGAATAATCAGGCAACTTCTTTCAAGAACTTGTATTTTTGGTGCTTTAGCTGAGTAGAAGCAAAAAGATTTTAATACTTGCCCTAAGCATATGCCTTCCATGGTTGTGTGGAGGAGGGCTGAAACTCCAGATGCCACTATTTCAATCAAACACCGAATTTCTGGATCAGTGCTGCAGAAAGACACAGTGAGGGCAAGGATCACATCTTCATTCACCGTGTACTTCTTTCATCCCTGTTTTTCCCTGTACACAATCATGCTTAGCTTTGGAAATCATATAGGATTGAGTGTCATCAGGTGAATATAGTCTGTCTTCATGCATCTTAATTCTCCCCTCCTGTCTGGCCTAGGGAATATGCTTGTCAATGCTTGCTAAATGTGTTTTTAAATACTACATTTTGGGGTGGGGACACCTGAGTGACTCAGTCAGTTAAGTGGCTGCCTTCAGCTCAGATCATGATCCCAGGGTCGTGGGATGCAGTCCCATATTAGACTTCTTTGCTTAGGGCGGGGAGCCTGCTTCTCCTTCTCCCCTCCCCCCACCCATGCTTGCTCTCTTGCTCTCACTCTCTATCTCAAACAAAATCTTAAAAAATATATATTAAAAAAAGATTCTGTTTATTTGAGAGTGTGTATATGCAAGCACGAGTTGGGAGAGGGGCAGAGGAGAGGGAGAAACACACTTCCCACTGAGCAAGGAGCCTGGCATGGGGCTCCACATGGGGAGGAGCAGGTCCATGCAGGGGAGGGGGAGGGGAAGGGGAAGGGAGTAGGTGGGTGGGTGTCCATGTGGGGCTCGATCCCAGGACCCTGAGAACATGACCTGAGCCCAAGTCAGACGCTTAACTGACTGAGCCACTCAGACACCCCCGAGTACCATGTTTTAAATTCAACTCTGTTTGCTTGTCTTCATGAAGAAATAGTTAAACAGTACCAACCATACAGTGTGAGTATTGTTGGTGCTAGTAAGTGTAAAAATTCCCTGATTCCACCGCCATTCATTTTACTAGCTAAATCAACATCTCTTCCTTACTTACCCATGCGTTGTAGAATGACAGATGGAGATACAGTCTTATGGAATTAAATGTTGGATAAAGCAGGGGAAGCGGCAGACAGAGGGAGAAGCAGACTCCCCGATAAGCAAGGAGCCAGTTGTGGGACTTGATCCAAGGACCCCAGCATCATGATGTGAGCCCAAGGCAGACATGCTTAACTGATTGAGCCACTGAGGCATTCTAAAAGCTATGATATTCTGATTGGGAATTAAATTTGTCCTTATCAGAAAATATTGCTGTATTAACATCATTACTTATAGTATATTATACTCTTTTGGGGATAGCTTTTCATTTAGAGATAATTCTCTCATTTTTTGGACTGCCATATGTTTTGTAATAAGCAATATTAATTGTTAGGACCCAGTCTGCCTCCTTTAGAAAATCTAAGTTGTATGTGATGCATTTATGGTTTATAAGTGGGCAAGTTAAAGAACAGTTCAGAATAGAAATACTTTCATTGACATCTATACGATGTGAGAAAGAGTATTATATAATATGAAGACAGTTTGCTGTGTTCATATACTTTAGCTTATTCAGTTAAAATTTATTACGACATTTCTTTGTGACACTTAAGTTACGTGTAAAATGATAAAACCATGGCTAGAACTGACAAGGTTGAAGTGTACCCTGTGGCTTCCATCTTCACGTACAATGGTCACAGTCATGTGTACCTGTGCTTGAACTTTCTAGGCAGCTCTTGTAAATGAGAAAGAGATGGAGGCTTGGAGCTGGAAAATCTGAGTTCAAATCCAGGCTTTGACTCTTTGTGGATTTCTGGTTTTGATTAATCCCATTTTCTTTTTTGAGCCTCAACTCTTCCTTATGTCAAAACAGACAAATTGTGTGAGATAATGCATGAAAGCATTTATAAACTCTAGAGAGTTTCCTAAATTTAAAATGTTGGAATTATTATAAAATGTGTAGGCAGGTATTATTATCGAGCAAATGAAAAGCACTTTCAATGAAAATGTCATGCCAGCAGGGACTTTGCCAGAATATCTTACCATATCAGGGCTCCTTTGAAAGCCGGACTCAGATCCTTGATTGGCAGTAGCATGCTTGGAGCACTACATGGCCCTGCTTCAGTGCTCCCACTGTGTTTTCACAAAGCTTGCTCATTGTTAATTAAACTGAGCCAAGAGTGTCAGTATTTATTAGGCTAGACTCTGGACAAGCATGGAACTGTGAAAGCAAAAAAGAATTTAAAGATTGAAAAAGGTTATTGAAAATATAGAGGCTTTGAGCTTTATATACCTTGTCTTCTTGTATAATTTAAAAATAGTCATCTGTATCCAAACAAGGAAAATGCAAAAGAAATGTCCAGCTTTGCTAATGCTGATGGACATGTGCGTCTTTTGGTGCCACTGAAGCATTTAGATTTTTATCCCCAAGAGATCTGCAGTCTTCACTCAGCTGGAACAAGTGGAAAAGGATCTCAGAGATAACAATGTTATAGCTAGAATGTCTAGAGTCATTTTCATCTGGATGATGCGTTTTACTTTCTACATCTTTAAAGTAGAAAGGAAAAAAAGAGCCTTGTTCTTTTTTTTTTTCCTGAGTAGTGTAGCTCGCATCTTGGAAAGCTATTGACAGACTCTAATTTCTCTGATATATTTAACCAGAAGAAGCTCTTGATGATGAGTGATCATTTATAGGTACTTTTAAAGGCAGGAGTTAATGGAAGTGAGAATAAAGGGAGAAATTATTTCTATTCTTTACTGTGTCTTCCAGTTAAAAGATTTTTAGCCTTGTCTGAAGGAAACCTGCCTCATTCACCTGCCTGGTGATTATTGATGAATACTGACTTTTTACCATGCCAGCATTGAAGTGTCCTGTTTTTTCTTTATCTTTGAGAATACTTCCTTCTTTGAGTGATTAAAGTCAGATCTAAAAGGGTTTTCTCTCACTTTACTTTAAATAAAAGCATAGTCAATTTTAAGGAGTGTGTGTGCAAATAAATTGCACTTTGGGGCTTCTCTAATAACCAAAAGAAAAAAAATGGGACAATGTTCTTGAAATTAAATAGGGATGTGCTCACATTTACCAGTATTTATATGGAACCAAATGATTTTCTTTTTTAAAGATTTTATTTATTTATTTGACAGGCAGAGATCACAAGTAGGCAGAGAGGCAGGCAGAGGTGTGGTGGCAGGCTCCCCTCTCAGCAGAGAGCCCCAGGGCTCAATCCCAGGACTCTGAGATCATGACCTGAGCCGAAGGCAGAGGTATAACCCACTGAGCCACCCAGGTGCCCCCTAAATGATTCTTAAACAGATTACTATTAGTCAGAGACACATAAACATAACCCAGTGTATCTGAAATTATGGCCAGATACTCCTGTCTGTGTTACTGTATGAAGGTATTGCTTTCACCTACACATTTTTGCCTGTCAGCAGCTACAAATTTCCATGTACAAATTTTCATTGTACAAATTTCCATGCTTATTTTTCAGAAGTTTTGTTTTGTATATAAAGGGTATTTTTAAAATATATTAGATTGCAGTTTTCTGTAAGTTAAAATTATAATGAATGAATTGGTACACATTGAATGACATTAAAAATAATCTCCTTTAAAAATAGAAGCAAACACTACATATCTGTTTTACAATTTTTGCTTAGTTTTATCATTATAATTCTCTTACATTTGATTTCCTGCCTTATGTGGATCAGACAAGAGATCAGTTCTTTTCAATGTTTCTAATTTTCAAAGTGGTAAAAATTTCATATTTCATTGTAATAACTTTTTTTATAAAGATTTTATTTATTTATTTGACAGAGAAGGATCACAAGTAGGCAGAGAGGCAGGCAGAGAGAGAGAGAGGAGGAAGCAGGCTCCCTGCTGAGCAGAGAGCCCGACGCGGGACTCGATCCCAGGACCCTGAGATCATGACCTGAGCCGAAGGCAGCGGCTTAACCACTGAGCCACCCAGGCGCCCCTCATTGTAATAACTTTTAACTACTCAATCTATTTATAATAGTCAATGACAGAAATAAAATAGATCTATGAAGAAGCATCTATTAATGAGCAAGTATACGGGGATTAGAAAAGTCTGTCTGAATCACAAGGCAGAGATGGCATTTAGTATCCAAGTCTACTTCCAGACAAAATTAGCCAAGGCTGCAGTGAAGTTAAAGCCTGCTGGTTACAAAATTGGAAATTGGTTTCCTGGGGCTCTCTGTAAACTCTTCATTACTTTACTCAATCATGGTTCATTAGCAAGTTAACAGACAGAAGACCAGTGTACGTTGGGATATATGTAGAGCCAATCCTTCCATCTCCTTGAGCATCACTTAAAACCTGAATGTCACAGCAGATTAGACATTGCATCAAACTGCATTTTCATATAATGCTGTACATGGTCAGCCCACAGATCATATCCACTTAAACTCTAAACATTTTTAAGTGTTTTTGGTTTATCACGCATTTCATATGGCAGCAAAGGTTTTAATTCAAAGTGACTCTGATGGAACAAAAAAAAATCTCAAAAGGCATCTGAAAAAGAAACAACTTGAAGAAACTCAGTTAAGAGATTGAACTAAAGTAGATTTAATGGTTCCTATTAACTTGGATCTAATTCACTGGAGGGGAAAAAAATCCATAGGGACATTAGGGCATTTAAATGTGCTTCTGAAAATGGTTGGACAAACTGTCTCCTGGCTCATGAAATAGTTTTGTTCAACCTAAGCAAATGGCTTTGACTCTTAGACCAAAACAATTCATTTATGCAGTTCATATTGGAAGAATATATTTTTGTAGTGTTGCGACTCTTGAAAAACACTTACTGGGGAATGTACATAACTCCCTAGGACCTACTAGAAGTTATGGTATATTTCTTTTTGGAATCATAGGTATTTGTGTTACTTAGAGGGTCTGTTATTGGTTGCTGCCTAGAGAATCCATTACTCAAATATTATGTGTATTTTATATTTGGGAGTATTTCATATTCAGGGAGAAGGCCTAAATATCAGATGAAATAAAGTGGGATGAATGTTCAATTTTAGAAGTGCTGGGTTTATAAGAAAAGAATGCCCACTCTCACCACTTGTTATTCAACACAGTACTGGAAGTTCTAGCTAGAGCAGTTAGGCAAGAAGAAGAAATAGAAGACATCCAAATAGGAAAGGAAGAAGTAAAAATTTCTCTATTTGCAGATGACATGATTTATATACAAAAAACCCTAAGGACTCTGCCAACACACTCTTTGAACTAATAAATTCAGTAAGGTTCACAGAACAAACTGAGGGTTGCTGGGGAGAGGGGAGGAATGGAGAGGGTGGTTAGGTTATGGACATTGGGGAGGGTATAGACGATGGTGAGTGCTATGAATTGTTTAAGCCCGGTGATTCACAGACATGTACTCCTGGGGCAAATAATACATTATATGTTAATAAAATAATTTTTAAAATTCAGTAAGGTTGCAGGATAAAAAATTAATATAGCAAAGGCAGTTACATTTCTATACACTAATAATGAAATAGCAAAAAGCGGAATTAAGAAAAAAAATCCCATTTTTAAATACATCAAAAAGAATAAAATAGTAAGGAATACATTTAACCAAGGAGATAAACCAAGGAGATAGCCTATACACTGAAAATTGTAAGACATTGCTAAAAGAAATTGGAGGAGACTCAAATAAATAGAAACATATTTCATACTCATGGATTGAAGAATTAATGTTAAAATGTCCAAAGCAGTTTGCAATGCAGTGCAGCCTCTTTCAAAATTCCAATGGCGTTTTTCACAGAAATAGAACAAATAATTCTAAAACTTGAATGGAACCACTAAAGACCCCAAGTAACAAAGCAATGTGGAGAAAAAACAAAGCTGGGGGCATCATGCTTCCTGATTACAAACTATATTACAAAGCTATAGTAATCAAAACAGTATGGTATTAGCATAAAACCAGACATACAGATCACTAGAACAGAATAGAATGCCTATAAATAAACATAAGCATATATGGTCAATTAATTTCAAAGAGCCATGCATATACAATGGGGAAGGGATAGTCTCTTTAATAAAGAATGTTGGAAAAACCAGACAACCACATGCAGAAGAATGAAACTGTACCACTATTTAACACAATATATAACACACAACTCTGAATAGATTAGATTAGAGCATAAGACCTGAAATCTTAAAACTCCTAGAAGAAAACATACGTAGGAAGCTACTTGACATTGATTTTGGTGATGATTTTTTAGAATAAATTTAAAAGCAAAAGCAATAAAAGCAAAAATAAAGAAATGGACTACATCAAACTGAAATCTTGTGCAGCAAATGAAACCATTGACAAAATGAAAAGGCAACCTAACTGAATAGGAGAAGATATTTCCAAATCATACATCTGATAAGGAGTTAATATCCAAAATATATAAAGAATTCCTGCAAATCAGTAGGGAAAAAAATCTAATTAATATATGACAGAGGATCTGAATAGACATTTTTTCAAAGAAGTAATACAAATGGCAAACTAGTAGATGAAATGGTCTGCAATCATACTAATCATCAGAGGGTAAAATAGAGGTTGGTAAAGGTATACAAATATGCAGCTATAAAATGAAAAAGGCCTGAAGGTTTAATATAAAACATGGCTACTGTAGTATTTAATAACACTGTATTGTAGAATTGAAATTTGCTAAAAGAATACAACTTAAATTCTGTTTTCATACAAAAAGAGATAAATATATAAGGTGTAGGATATTAGTCAACTAGATGGTGGGAATTCTTTTACCTGTATCTATGTATCAGGTCACCACAATGTACACTTTAAGTACAATTTTATTTGTAAAAAGAAAAAAAAAGATTGGATTTGCTAGAAAAGAAATAGAAAACCTTGTACACTTTAAAAAAAAGATCATTCTTCAGCCATAACTAACAAAGCAAAAATGATATTTTATTTAACACTTACTTTATATAGGAGGAAAAAGAGGACACTGATTTATTCTGGTTTAAATTCTATCTCTTTTGATAGAAGAGTTTCCATTTTTTCCACTTTTTTTTTTCAGTTCTAGGTTTCTTGCATTTATTTAACAATTTCTAGGTCAGCCTTCCCTCCATTATTTTCTTATTTGTTTTCATAGAAAAGTAGACTTTTTTGAAATGCAACCTGTATACTGATGGGTGAGGACCTGATTATCTGAGTGTCATACCTTAGTGCTGCCCGATAAATCCAAATGTATTGATTGGGATGAGAGGTTCACCATGATTTAAAAAATCTTAGTAAAGTTTGATTTAATAATAGGCATTGAACTATATGTTTATTTATATTCAAGCCACAGAATTTCATTGCCCTTTATTCCTTTTTGACATTAAACCTTGTCATAAGGTAAAAATTGCTCTATCCTTGGCCTCCAGAAAGTTAGGCTGATTTGGTTTAAATTACAGAGAGGATATCTGGCCCAGAAGGAGTCCATATTTGTTAGATAATTGGGAGTCTGAGAGTCTGTAAACCAGTTTAGGCTGTCAGGTCTCTTCTGGTTTATGCCTAGTGGGACACATGGGTATTTTATACTCGCCTCATATTAGCCTCAGTTCTGAGATAATGATACAGGTTCAGCAGGGATAGAGATTTGACCTAGCATTATTGGATGAATTTGCTTTATTTTGTTAGGCCTTAACTCTAAGAAAGATTCAACATCATGCATTGGCTTTCTGTCCTATTCTTTTTTTTGCAATCTTATCAATGTATAACTTGTTATTCCCAACTGTCCTCTACTTTCCTTTACTCTTTTTCCCTAAGGGAATTCAATAGCACTGTGTTATGAGTTGAAAATATTTCCAAATAGTAAAATAAACAAAACTATTAGAAAAAATCTCTCTTGTATAAATCAGACTGACTTTTTAAAGTTTATGCCTTTGGCACTATTGTTTTAGATCATAAACTCTTAGCAAGCAAGGGCGATATAAGACTTGGTTAACTTTTGTCCAGTGCCATGTGATTAAACCTTAATATACATTGATTATTTTTACCCATTAACATAATTTTATGGGGCGCCTGGGTGCCTCAGGTGGGCGCCTAGGTGCCTGGGTGCCCTGGGCGCCTGTGTGGCTCAGTGGATTAAGGCCTCTGCCTTCGGCTCAGGTCATGATCTCAGGGTCCTGAGGTCGAGCCCCGCATCGGGCTCTCCGCTCTGCGGAGAGCCTGCTTTGTCCTCTCTCTCTCTACCTACTTGTGATCTTTGTCTATCAAATAAATAAATAAAATCTTTAAAAAAAAACCCAAAAAACATAATTTTGTTTACTTAAAGCATTATTTTCTTTTTTATTTACTTAATATATCTTATTATATACAATAGGAAACTAGTAGGGATCAATAGGAAAGGAGGAGGAGTTAATAGGAAAACATTTTTTCTTGCACTTATTTTTTGGAGAATTCTGATTGTATCAGTATTTGTCCTCTCTTTTTTCATTCTTAGGCAGAAACAAATATTTTTTTCAGTAGCAACAATATTACTTCATTATTTTCAGCAGGATTCTCTCCCAGGTTACCGTTTAGTTATTAACTGCTTTATTTATAATCATCTCAAGAAATACCATTCCTCTCGTTCAGAAATGCACAGTGCTTACCTTACAACTCAGTGCCTGAGAGAATTGAAGAATGTGAATACCATTGCCCTGAAGTTTCTTAACATAATAATTTATCAGTGTATACATCTCCCGTTTGTGGCGCTGTGCCACACTTTAATGGAGTCTGACCTGATTTCATCAGTGACAGCCAGTTTGCAGAGAAATATTTTGTCTCCCACCCAGAACAGTTACCTAATGAAACAATTAATCACCTTCTAAATCAAATGCAAAACTTTCAATTAACATGTCTGAAGAAATGGAAATTATAGGTGCTATATCCTGAGTAAGAAAGTGAGTGAGATAATAGAACTAGCCAAACTCCTTGTGTAGGCACTAGTGATAATAATTTCTTTCAAAGAGAAGAATCAAGTTGACATTCAGAGTAAAGGCTGGACTTGAATCATCAGGGTGGAATGCAGAATGGGGGAGAAATTAATCATATACTGCCTTCTTAGGGTGGGATGCAGAATGGAAAGAGAAATTCTATATATATAGCATCCTTTCTTTGTTTTAAGAAGATGCGTATGGCCTCAAGATGCATATGGTCTAAAACACTAAATTTTATTATAATTTCCGAACTTTCTGAGTCCTATTAGTGATTTTTTTTTTCTCGTTATTAGTAGAGGGTACCTGTTCATTGTTTTGGCTCCCAAATGACAGGAGAACACTCTCCAATGTGTCTGTAGAGTTGTCTTAGAGGGTAGGGGGACGGAAGGCTAAGAGAACCAGAATAGAGGGAGAGCAAGACCTGGTAAAGAAAGTGGCTTGAGGATGTAGTGAATTGAAGGTGGGAGTGGGTCACAAACAAAAGATCGGTTTCAGACAAGACACAAGAGTAGAACCCAGAATCATGGACTATGGACTTGGACTTGGACTTGGACTAGGATGAGCACTGAGGATTGCAGAAAGTGCACTGGACTGGAACGTACAGACAGTTCTGGGCTTGGTCTTGTGACAGATTATTTATATGACTTTAGATATATGCTTCAACATTACTGGTTCTCAGTTTCATCATTTCTAAAATGGATGGAAAGACCATATAGTTTCTAAGTTCCATCACAATTTTAAAATCTGTGATTCTATGGTTTGTCTTATTCTGAGCCATCAGACTGTCAGAAGGAATGAGGCTGCTTAGAGAACATTAGAATGAAGTTGAAAATGAGCACTCTAGATCAATTCTTTTGACACTGATGGTTAGTTAGCAATTTAACAACCACAGTTAGCAAATGAATTCATGAAAAGGAAAAAGAGAACATTCACCAAATATACTCTACTAAGAAACACTTTCTGTTTTATGTGATGATGGTAACAGTAGATTAGAAAAGTTACTTAAGGAAGTAACTTCTGTATTTATAAAATTTATTTAACAGGAGGAATGCACTGATTTTAGATTTCTTTGACTTGTTATGAATAAAAAGCTGTACTTGCACATAAATGAAAAAATGCATAGAACAAAAACACTAAAAACTTAAAATGTTTACTTTTACCTGCAAAAAAAAAATATGTTGAAATCGCATTGAAATTCTATTGAATGTTAATATGGTACATGCATACTGTCTCTAAAGGCATGCGTTGCATTGTAGACTTTATCTAGACACAAATCTCTTAGGTATTTTAACAAAATATGAATAGAGAGAAAACAGGAATGACTCAGAGGAAAAATTGAAAGCCAACTTGTACTATATAGCACCAAGATAGCAGAAACAGCTGCACAGCAGCTTAATCCTTGTGACAAGCCCAGAACTCTGCAATAACGGCTGGCACTGTCTGATGAAATTGCGAAGGAGTCAGATGCCACACCTGGGAACATTATCCTTGTGTTTCTGATGAAATTGATACAGCAAATTGTACTCCATTGTTAACTCCTTGCTATCCATATAAGCTTTTTCAAAGAGCTGAGATCTCTTATAAAGAGTCAGTTCCAAAGCTTAATGACAAGGACAATAATTCTATTAGAGAAAGAAACTGAAGAAGATACTGTAAATATTGCTCAAAGAAGAATAAATAGAAAATAAAGAGTGATTTTTAAATGACAAGCTATAGAAGATTAGAGGAATTGTGACAGCGTCGGGTAGACAAATGTTCTAACAATTACAGCCCTATTTACATTTTCTTTAACGTAGGTAGTAGTATTTTTTTGCAAAAGACAGAAAACAACAGGGGGAATATTTGACATAAAGGTGATGAAGAGTTTTTATGATAACAAGCCAAATAATATATAAATGTTAACATTTATAATGTGTTTGACCCTGTGTTATCAACTGCATGGACCTCAAGGAGTCTATAGTATAGAATAGTATAGTCTATGGTATAGTTTGTATATAATGTGTCATATTTTATAGTTTATGTACAAAGTACCAGACCCTGTGAATTACTGGATAGTTTGAGTCTATGGTGTATTCTTATCTATAAATATTGTATGTTTTACGTGACTGGCTAACAATTCCCATGTCCTTACCATATTTGAATTCTGATTCCTGGAACCTATGATAAATATATAACCTTACATTGCAAAAGAGGCTTTGCAGATGTGTGTGAAATTTGAGATGAGAGGTTATCCCGAAGTGTTTGGGCAGGCCCAATCTAATTACATTGTACTTAAAAGCAGACAACTTCTGTGATTGGATCAGAGAGATAATATAAAAGGCGGGTCTGAAGCATGAGAGGGATTCAACTCAGCATGGCTAGTTTGAAGTTGGAGTAAGGAGTCCATGAGTCAAAGAATGTAGGTGACTTCTAGAAGCAGAGAGAATGGGCTTCAGCTGAAAGATTGCAAGGATCTCAGTGTCACAACCATAAGGAAATGAATTCTGTCAATCAACTGAATGAACAAGGAAATGTGTTCTTTATATCTTCCATAAGGGAATGCAGCCCTGGTAACACTTCAATTTTTGCCTCATAAGACCTGTGTAATGAGGAATATAAAATAATAAATTTGTGTTGTTTTAAACTGCACAGTTTTGGCGATTCACAGACCTGTACCCCTGGAGCTAATAATACATTATATGTTTATAAAAAATTAAAAAAATAATAAAAAAATTAACTGTACAGTTTAAAATAATTTGTTATTGGAACAATAAAAAATGCAATCCATAAGTTATTAAATGTATAATAAGTTTAAAATACAAGGGGAAAGTAGCTATATAAATAGTGATACATTGAAATGATCCAAGTCTGATTATTCCCTGAGTTAGTAGTTAAAAAGAGCACAACTTTTTTGAGACTCAGTTGGACTGTGAAGTTTTTGTAAGAAACAGATTAAAACAGACTTGGAAGGATATGTAGACTTTGTTGAAAAGAAAATGAAGTCTCTGAACATTATATGTGGGAGACTGACAAGAGAAAACTTATTTGTAGGAAAAATAGTTGTTTTTTTTTTTTTTTGGAAGAAGTGGGTGAGAGCATTGGTTATTTATATATAAGAATCAGAACAGTAGGGAAAGATTGTAGAAACTGCTTGGACTTTCTTGTAGTGCCAAGAAACAGCTTGCTTATGTATGTATATATATATATGTATGTATTTATTTTCCAGTGTCATTAATATACAGTAATATATTAATTTCAGATGTACAGTATAATAGTTCAACAGCTCTGTATACTGTTATTCAGTATTCATCATAAGTGTACTCTTAATCCTCTGACCTATTTCACCCAGCCCTCTACACACCTCTTCTCTGGCAACCACCAATTTGTTCTCCATAGTTAAGAGCCTGTTTTTTTGTTTGTCCCTTTTCTTCTCTGTTCATTGCTTTGTTTCTTAAGTTCCATACATGGGTGAAGTCCTGTGGTATTTTTATTTTTCCAACTGATTTATTTCACTTAGCATTATACCTTCTGGGTCCGCAAATGGCAAGATTTCATTCTTTTTCATGGCTGAGTGATATTCCATTATAACGTATATACCACATCTTCTTTTCCATTCATCTGTTGATGGATGCTTGGATGGCTTTCATATTTTGGCTATTGTAAATAATGCTTCAATAAATACTTTTTCAATTCATGTTTTCATATTCTTTGTATAAATACCCAGTAGTGGAATTGCTGGATCATATGGTAGTTCTAGTCTTAATTTTTTTAAGAACTTCCATACTGTCTTCCATAGTGTATGCACCAATTTACATTCCCACCAACAGTGCCAAAGGGTTCCTTTTTCTCCACATCCTCACCAACACCTCTTGTTTCTTGTGTTGTTGCTTATAGCCATTCTGACAGATGTAAGGTGAGATCTCATTGTAGTTTCGATTTGCATTTCCTGATGATGACTGAGGTTGAGCATCTTTTCATGTCTGTTGGCCATCTGTATGTCTTCTTAGAAATTTCTGTTCATGTCTTTTGCCAATTTTTTTTCCAATTTATTTATTTTCAGAAAAACAGTATTCATTATTTTTTCACCACACCCAGTGCTCCATGCAAGCCGTGCCCTCTATAATACCCACCACCTGGTACCCCAACCTCCCACCCCCCCCGCCACTTCAAACCCCTCAGACTGTTTTTCAGAGTCCATAGTCTCTCATGGTTCACCTCCCCTTCCAATTTACCCAAATTCCCTACTCCTCTCTAACGCCCCTTGTCCTCCATGCTATTTGTTATGCTCCACAAATAAGTGAAACCATATGATAATTGACTCTCTCTGCTTGACTTATTTCACTCAGCATCATCTCTTCCAGTCCCGTCCATGTTGCTACAAAAGTTGGGTATTCATCCTTTCTGATGGAGGCATAATACTCCATAGTGTATATGGACCACATCTTCCTTATCCATTCATCCGTTGAAGGGCATCTTGGTTCTTTCCATAGTTTGGCGACTGTGGCCATTGCTGCTATAAACATTGGGGTACAGATGGCCCTACTTTTCACAACATCTGTATCTTTGGGGTAAATACCCAGGAGTGCAATTGCAGGGTCGTAGGGAAGCTCTATTTTTAATTTCTTGAGGAATCTCCACACTGTTCTCCAAAGAGGCTGCACCAACTTGCATTCCCACCAACAGTGGAAGAGGGTTCCCCTTTCTCCACATCCTCTCCAACACATGTTGTTTCCTGTTTTGTTAATTTTGGCCATTCTAACTGGTGTAAGGTGATATCTCAATGTGGTTTTAATTTGAATCCCTGAGGGCTAATGATGAGCATTTTTTCATGTGTCTGATAGCCATTTGTATGTCTTGATTGGAGAAGTGTCTGTTCATATCTTCTGCCCATTTTTTGATGTGTTTGTCTGTTTCGTGTGGGTTGAGTTTGAGGAGTTCATTATAGATCCTGGATATCAACCTTTTGTCTGTACTGTCATTTGCAAATATCTTCTCCCATTCCGTGGGTTGCCTCTTTGTTTTTTTGACTGTTTCCTTTGCTGTGCAGAAGCTTTTGATTTTGATGAAGTCCCAGAAGTTTATTTTCGCTTTTGTTTCCTTTGCCTTTGGAGACGTATCTTGAAAGAAGTTGCTGTGCCTGATATCAAAGAGATTACTGCCTATGTTCTCCTCTAAGATTCTGATGGATTCCTGTCTTACGTTGAGGTCTTTTATCCATTTTGAGTTGATCTTTGTGTACGGTGTAAGAGAATGGTCGAGTTTCATTCTTCTACATATAGCTGTCCAGTTTTCGCAGCACCATTTATTGAAGAGACTGTCTTTTTTCCGCTGTATGTTTTTTCCTGTTTTGTCAAAGATTAATTGACTATAGAGTTGAGGGTCCATATCAGGGCTCTCTACTCTGTTCCACTGGTCTATGTGTCTGTTTTTATGCCAGTACCATGCTGTCTTGGTGATCACAGCTTTGTAATAAAGCTTGAAATCAGGTAAGGTGATGCCGCCAGCTTTATTTTTGTTTTTCAACATTTCCTTAGCGATTCGGGGTCTCTTCTGATTCCATACAAATTTTAGGATTATTTGCTCCCGGCTCTTTGAAGAATGCCGGTGGAATTTTGATCGGAATGGCATTAAAAGTATAGATTGCTCTAGGCAGTATAGACATTTTAACAATGTTTATTCTTCCAATCCAAGAGCATGGAATGGTCTTCCATCTTTTTGTGTCTTCTTCAATTTCTTTCATGAGTGTTCTATAGTTCCTCAAGTACAGATCCTTTACCTCTTTAGTTAGGTTTATTCCAAGGTATCTTATGGTTCTTGGTGCTATAGTAAATGGAATCGATTCTCTAATTTCCCTTTCTGTATTTTCATTGTTAGTGTATAAGAAAGCCACTGATTTCTGCACATTGACTTTGTATCCTGCCACGTTGCTGAATTGCTGTATGAGTTCTAGTAGTTTGGGGGTGGAGTCTTTTGGGTTTTCCATATAAAGAATCATGTCATCTGTAAAGAGAGAGAGTTTGACTTCTTCATTACCAATTTGGATACCTTTTATTTCTCTCTGTTGTCTGATTGCTGTTGCTAGGACTTCTAATACTATGTTGAACAAGAGTGGTGAAAGTGGGCATCCTTGTCTTGTTCCTGATCTCAACGGGAAGGCTGCAAGCTTTTTCCCATTGAGGATGATATTTGCTGTGGGTCTTTCATAGATAGATTTGATGAGGTTCAGGAATGTTCCCTCTATCCCTATACTTTGAAGCGTTTTAATCAGGAACGGATGTTGGATTTTGTCAAATGCTTTTTCTGCATCAATTGAGAAGACCATGTGGTTCTTCTCTCTTCTCATATTAATTTGTTGTATCACATTGATTGATTTGTGAATGTTGAACCATCCTTGTAGCCCAGGGATGAATCCCACCTGATCATGGTGGATCATCTTTTTAATGTGCTGTTGGATCCTGTTGGGTAGGATCTTGTTGAGAATCTTAGCATCCATATTCATCAGTGATATTGGTCTGAAATTCTCCTTTTTGGTAGGGTCCTTGCCTGGTTTGGGGATCAGGGTAATGCTGGCTTCATAGAAAGAGTCTGGAAGTTTTCCTTCTGCTTCAATTTTTTGAAACAGCTTCAGGAGAATAGGTGTTATTTCTTCTTGGAAGGTTTGGTAGAATTCCCCAGGGAATCCGTCAGGTCCTGGGCTCTTGTTTTTTGGGAGGTTTTTGATCACTGATTCAATCTCGTTATTAGATATCGGTCTATTCAATTGTCGATTTCTTCCTGGTTCAATTTTGGTAGTTTATATTTTTCCAGGAATGCATCCATTTCATCTAGGTTGCTAAGCTTTTTGGCATATAACTGTTCGTAATAACTTCTGATGATTGTTTCTACTTCCTTGGCGTTAGTTGTGATCACTCCCTTTTCATTCATAATTTTATGAAATTGGGCTTTCTCTCTTTTCTTTTGGATTAGTGTAGCCAGTGGCTTATCGATCTTATTGATTCTTTCAAAAAACCAGCTTCTAGTTTCATTGATATGTTCTACTGTATCTCTGGTTTCTCCCTCATTGATCTCAGCTCTAATCTTGATGATTTCCCTTCTTATGTGTGGAGTTGGTTTGATTTGTTGTTGATCCTCCAGTTCTTTAAGGTGTAGAGACAGCTGGTGTGTTCTGGATTTTTCAATTTTTTTGAGCAAGGCTTGGATGGCTATATATTTTCCCCTTAGGACCACCTTTGCTGTATCCCATAGGTTTTGGACCGAAGTGTCTTCATTCTCATTGGTTTACATGAATTGTTTCAGTTCTTCTTTGATCTCCTGGTTGATCCAAGCATTCTTAAGCAAGGTGGTCTTTAGCTTCCAGGTGTTTGAGTTCCTTCGGAGCTTTTCCTTGTGATTGAGCTCCAGTTTCAAAGCATTGTGATCTGAGAATATGCAGGGAATAATCTCAGTCTTTTGGTATCGGTTGAGTCCTGATTTGTGACCCAGTATGTGGTCTATTCTGGAGAAGGTTCCGTGTGCACTTGAGAAGAATGAGTATTCTGCTGTTTTAGGGTGGAATGTTCTGTATATATCTATGAGGTCCATCTGGTCCAATGTGTCATTCAATGCTCTTGTTTCTTTATTGATTTTCTGCTTCGATGATCTGTCTAATTCTGAAAGAGGCGTGTTAAGATCTCCAAAGATTAGTGTATTCATATCAATATGACTCTTTATCTTGATTAACAGTTTTCTTAAGTAATTGGCTGCTCCCATATTGGGAGCATAGATATTTGCAATTGTTAGATCATCTTGGTGGATAGTCCCTTTAAGGATTATGTAGTGTCCTTCTGTATCTCTGACTACAGTCTTTAGTTTGAAGTCTAATTTATCTGATATGAGAATTGCTACCCCAGCCTTCTTTTGAGTCCCATTGGCATGAAAAATGCTTCTCCACCCCTTCACCTTCAGTCTGCGTGTATCTTTAGGTTCAAAATGGGTCTCTTGTAGACAGCATATGGATGGGTCCTGTCGTTTTATCCAATCTGCAACCCTGTGCCGTTTTATGGGTGCATTTAGGTCATTCACATTGAGAGTGATTATTGATAGATACGTTTTTATTGACATCGAGTTACCTTTGAAGTCTTTCTTTCTGTAGACTGTCTCTATATTTCTGTTCAATGCTATTCTTGGGATTTTTCCTCTTTTATAGAACCCCCCTTAATATTTCCTGCAGTATCGGCTTGGTGGTTGCATAGTCTTTTAAGTCTTGCCGGTCTTGGAAACTCTTTATCTCTCCATCCATTTTGAATGTCAGTCTTGCTGGATAAAGTATTCTTGGCTGCATGTTCTTCTCATTTAGTGCCCTGAATATATCTTGCCAGCCTCTTCTGGCTTGCCAGGTCTCTGTGGACAGGTCTGACGTTATTCTGATGGGCTTCCCTCTGTAAGTAAGGAGCCTCTTTGCCCTGGCGGCTTTCAAGAGATTATACCTACAATTATAATTTCTCAATTTGACTATCAGGTGTCGTGATGTTTTTTTGGAGTGTATAATCTTGGGTGGAGACCGTTCAGCCTCTAGTACATGAACGCTGGTTTCATTTGCGAATTTCGGAAAATTTTCATGAAGGACTTGTTCACGATATCTTCTAGATTTCTTTCTTTCTCCTCCCCTTCAGGAATTCCAATAATTCTGACGTTGGAACGCTTCATGGCATCATTTATTTCCCTGATTCTGCTTTCGTGGGATCTAAGCTGTTTGTTCCAGGCTTCCTCCTGATCCTTTCTTTCTGTTTGTCTTCCAGATCACTAATTCTATCTTCTGTCTCAGTTACCCTAGCTTTGAGAGAGTTTAGATTAGATTAGAACTCATTGAGAGCATTGTGGACCTCCTCCCTGGTAGCTTTAAGCTCCACCCTAACATTGTTAACATCCTGTCTGGTCGCTTTCAGTTCGGCCCTAATCAATTCTGTTTGGTCATCCATGGCTTTCTCCAACCTAGCTATTGCCTGGATAATTGTTAGCCTGAATTCTCTTTCCGACATATTGTCTATGTTGATAGCCGTTAGCTCTGTTGCAGAAGGTCCATCCTCTGTGTTTTTCTTCTGTTGGGCATTCCTCCTCCTAGCATTTTGGTGGGAGAAGACTGAACAGATGTAGCTGGATGTATCAACTCTGGTGCAGTCAAGGTGCACCCTGGAACACTTCCTGATCTCCGTCTCAGAGAGAAGCCTCAGTCTGGGTGCAGAAGCTGAATAAATTCCCCCTTGGACGCTGACAGTGCAGGTTCCAAGTTGCAGACCCTGGGGGCGCAGGATCTTTTGCTCGTCCCCAAAGCCAAGGCAGTGGCGGCTGTCTGGGAGCTCCTGACCGCCAGAGAGGTTCCAAGCAGCCATCGCACACTGAGATTTTGCCGCCGGCCGGGGCTGGGAGTGCCCGGCTTGCGCGCACCTCTTTTCAGAGGCGGCTGTGGGTCGGGCGCGCGTCTGGGGCACTGAGAACGGGGCGCTGGTCCGTAAGCCGCAGGCTGGGCTTTTGCGCGCCTCTGTCCGGGGAAGAGTTTCGCGCACGCGCGGCTTAGACTTTGAAACAATGGCGCAGGTCAAGAAGCGCCCCCGGGCCTTAGTAACCCAGGAGAGCTCAATGGACGTGCGCGCGCATCTCAAGCTTTGTGGTAGGGCGAGCGCGCGTTCTGCAGACCGGCGCAGCTCCCATCCCCTCACAGGAGCCGGAACCCACACGCTCTGGGGCGCGCTGGCGGCTTAGGGACCAGGAGCTGGTTTCTCCGCCGCACTCTCTCTGCCTCCGCGCTGGGGAGGCCGTCTGGGACCGGGGACTTAAGCCCCTGTCCCTAGCTGCCCGGATTCCCACAATTTCCCCCCGCAATCCTTTGCTCTTTTGGAGTGCTTTCAACCAGTCTCCAAGTTAATGCTGGTCCCCAGACGCAGGGCACTCTCGCTTGTATCGGGTTATTACTTTCCCACCGGTCGCCTCTGGTGGCTCCCTCCCCCTTTTGTTTATCTTCTGATATCAGTCCCCCGTTCCCATTCCGCTTTACCTGCTCACTGGCGTCTTCTGCCCCTATAGAGATCCAGACATGTATAATTCTGATCTCAGGCTGATTTCATGGGTGATCGGAGTTCTTTGGTAGGTAATCAGCTCACTTTGGGGTACCGGCTGAAAAGACGCCTCTTCCTAGTACCCCGCCATCTTGTCCCCCCTCTTTTGCCAATTTTTAATTGGATTATTCGGGCTTTTTGGGTGTTGTGTAAGTTTTTTATATATTTTGAATACTAATCCCTTATTGGATATGTCATTTGCAAATTTTCTCTCATTCATTAGGTTGTCTTTTTACTTTTTTGATTATTTCCTTTGCTGTGCAGAAGATTTTTATTTTGATGTAGTCCCAATGGTTTATTTTTGCTTTTGTTTCCCTTGCCTCTGAGGACATAACTAGAAAAAAGTTGCTATAGCCAATGTCAGAGAAATTACTGTCTGTGCTCTCTCCTAGGATTTTATGGTTTCAGGTCTCACATTTATGTCTTTAGTCCATTTTGAATTTATTTTTGTGTATGGTTTAAGAAAGTGGTCTGGTTTCATTCTTTTGCATGTAGCTCTCCAGGTTTCCCAGCACCATTCACTAAAGAGACCGTTTTGTTTTGTTTTTTCTCATTGCATATTCTTGCCTAATTTTTGAATATTAATTGACCATATGATCATGGGTTTATTTCTGGGCTCTTTATTATGGTCTCTTGATCTGTGTGTCTCTTTTTATGCCAGTACCATACTCTTTTGATTACTATAGCTTTGTTGTATATCTTGAAATCTGGGACAGTGATACCTCCAGTTTTATTCTTCTCTTTCAAGAATTGCTTTGGCTATTCAGGGTCTTATGTGGTTCCAAATGAATTTTAGGATCATTTATTCTAGAGGAAGATACAAAGATTTTCTGTATATAATCTGTACCCTCACATGTATAGTTTCCCTGTTAATCTACATCTTCCACCAGAGTGGTACATTTGTTACAATTGGTGAATCTATTTTGACACATTATAATCTTCCAAAGTCCATAGTTTACATTCGGGTTCATTCTTGGTGTTTTTGGTGTTGTATGTTCTATGGATTTAGGCAAATGTATAAGGACATGTAACCATCATTATAGTAGCACACAGAGTTTTTCCACAGGTCCTAAAAATTCACTGTATTGAGTGGAATCGTAGAGTATTTAGCCTTTCTTTAAAAATTTTTATT
Source organism: Neogale vison (assembly GCF_020171115.1). NCBI lineage: Eukaryota > Metazoa > Chordata > Mammalia > Carnivora > Mustelidae > Neogale > Neogale vison. The sequence continues at coordinate 103,887,694 of NC_058091.1, forward strand.
TATTTTTTTAAATTTTTTTCAGTGTTCCAGAATTCATTGTTTATGCACCACACCAAGTGCTCCATGCAATACGTGCCCTTCATAAAACCACCAGGCTCACCCAACTTCCCACCTACCTCCCCTCCAAAATCCTCAGATTGTTTTTCAGAGTCCATATTCTCTCATGGTTCATCTCCACCCCGAACCCGCCAGTTCCCCCCAATTCCCTTCTCCTCTCCATCTCCCCATGTCCTCCGTGTTATTCCTTACACTCCACAGATTAGCAAAACCATATACTAATTGATTCTCTCTGTTTGACTTATTTTACTCAGCAGAATCTCTTCCACTCTGGTCCATGTTGAAACAAAAGTTGAGTATTCATCCTTTCTGATGGAGGTATAATACTCCGTAGTATATAGGGACCACATCTTCCTTATCCATTCATCCACTGAAGGGCATCTTGGTTCTTTCTACAGTTTGGTGACTGTGGCCATTGCTGCTATGAACACTGGGGTATAGATGGCCCTTCTTTTCACTACATCTGTATCTTTGGGGTAAATACCCAGTAGTGCAATTGCAAGGTCATAGGGAAGCTCTATTTTTAATTTCATGAGGAATCTCCACACTGTTTTCCAAAGTGGCTGCACCAACTTGCATTCCCATCAACTGTACAAGGGTTCCCATTTCTCCACATCCTCTCCAACATTTGTTGTTCACTGTCTTGTTAATTTTGGCCCTTCTAATTGGTGTAAGATGGTATCTCAATGTGGTTTTGATTTGAATCTCCCTGATGGCTAGTGAGGGTGTGTCTTTTAGCTATTTGTATGTCTTCATTAGAGAAGTATCTCTTCATGTCTTCTGGCCATTTTTTGACATGATTATCTGTTTTGTGTGTGTTGAGTTTGAGGAGTTCTTTATAGATCCTGGATATCAGCCCTTTGTATTGTCATTTGTGAATGACACAGAATCTTTTGTGAACCCACACAATCTTCTCCCCTTCCATGGGTTGCCTTTTTGTTTCATTGACTGTTTCCTTTTCTGTGCAGAAGCTTTTGATCTTGATGAAGTTCCAAAAGCTCATTTTCATTTTTGTTTCCTTTGCTTTTGAAGACATATCTTGAGAGAAGTTGCTGTGGCCCATGTCGAGGAGGTTACTGCCTATGCTCTCCTCTAGGATTCTGATGGATTCCTGCTTCGTGTTGAGGTCTTTTATCCATTTCGAGTTTATCTTTGTGTATGGTGTGAGAGAATGGTTGAGTTTCATTCTTCTATACATAGCTGTCCAATTTTCCCAACACCATTTATTGAAGAGACTGTCTTTTTTCCACTGTATATTTTTGCCCGCTTTGTCGAAGATTATTTGACCATGGAGTTGTGGGTCCATATCTGGGCTCTCTACTCTGTTCCACTGGTCTATGTGTCTGTTTTTATGCCAGTACCATGTTGTCATGGTGATTACAGCTTTGTAGTAAAGCTTGAAATCAGGCAACGTGATGCCCCCAGCTTTGTTTCTCTTTTTCAACATTTCCTTAGCAATTTGGGGTGTTTTCTGATTCCATACAAATTTTAGGATTGTTTGCTCTAGGTCTTTTTAAAAAAAAATTTTAATTCTTTATTAACATATAATGTATTATTAGCCCCAGGGGTACATGTCTGTGAATCGCCAGGTTTACACACTTCACAGCACTCACCATAGCACACACCCTCCCCCATGTCCATAAACCCACCACCCTCTCCCTATCCCCCTCCCCCCGGCAACCCTCAGTTTGTTTTGTGAGATTAAGAGTCTCTTATGGTTTGTCTCCCTCCCGATCCCATCTTGTTTCATTTATTCTTTCCCTACCCCCAAACCCCCAACATTGCATCTCCACTTCCTCATATCAGAGAGATCATATGATACTTGCCTTTCTCTGACTTATTTCACTAAGCATTAAACCTTCTAGTTTCATCCACGTTGTCGCAAATGGCAAGATTTTATTTCTTTTCATGGCTGCATAGTATTCCATTGTATATATATATATATATACCACTTCTTTTTTTATCCGTTCATCTGTTGATGGACATCTAGGTTCTTTACATAGTTTGGCTATTGTGGACATTGCTGCTATAAACATTTGGGTGCATGTGCCCCTTCAGATCACTACATTTCTATCTTTAGGGTAAATACCCAGTAGTGCAATTGCTGGGTCATAGGGTGGCTCTGTTTTCAACTTTTTGAGGAAGCTCCATGCTGTTTTCCAGAGTGGTTGCACAATCTTGCATTCCCACAAACAGTGTAGGAGGGTTCCCCTTTCTCTGCAACCTTGCCTGTTTGCTCCAACTCTTTGAAGAATGCTGGTTGGAATTTTGATTGCATGGCATTGAAAGTATAGATTGGTCTAGGCAGTATAGACATCTTAACAATGTTTATTCTTCTGATCCATGAGCATGGAATGGTCTTCTATCTTTTTGTGTCTTCAGTTTCTTTCATGAGTGTTCTGTATGTAGTTCTTCAAGTACAGATCCTTTACCTCTTTTGTTAGGTTTATTCTCAGGTATTTTATGATTCTTGGTTCTATAGTAAATGGAATCAATTCTCTGTTTTCCCTTTCTGTATTATCATTGTTAGTGTATAAGAAAGCAACTGATTTCTGTACATTGATTTTATATCCTGCCACATTACTGAATTGCTGTATGAGTTCTAGTAGTTTGGGGGTGGAGTCTTTTGGGTTTTCCATATAAAGTATCATGTCATCTGCAAAGAGAGAGAGTTTGACTTCTTCATTGCCGATTTGAATACTTTTTGTTTCTCTTTGTTGTCTGATTGCTGTTGCTAGTACTTCTAATACTATGTTGAACAATAGTGGCTAGAGTGGACAGCCTTGTCGTATTCCTGACCTCAAATGGAAGGCTGTGAGCTTTTTCCCATTGAGGATGATATTTGCTGTGGGGTTTTCATAGGTAGATTTTATGAAGTTGAGGAATGCTCCCTCTACCCCTATGCTTTGAAGCATTTTAATCAGGAACGGATGCTGGATTTTGTCAAATGCTTTTTCTGCGTCAATTGAGAGGACCATGTGGTTCTTTTCTCTTCTTTTATTTATTTGTTCTATCACATTGATTGATTTGCAAATGTTGAACCACCCTTGCAATGCAGGGATAAATCCCACCTGGTCATGGTAGATAATCTTTTTAATGTACTGTTGGATCCTATTAGCTAGGATCTTGTTGAGACTCTTAGCATCCATATTCATCAGGGATATTGGTCTGAAATTCTCCTTTTTGATGGGGTTTTTGCCTGGTTTGGGGATCAGGGTAATGCTGGCTTCATAAAAAGCATCTGGAAGTTTTCCTTGTGCTTCAGTTTTTTGAAACAGCTTCAGGAAAATATGTATTATTTCTTCTCTGATAGTTTGGTGGAATTCCCTAGGGAATCCATCAGGTCCTGGGCTCTTATTTTTTTGGGAGGTTTTTGATCACTTCTTCAATCTTGTTACTAGACATTGGTCTATTCAGGTTGTTGATTTCTTTCTGATTCAGTTTCGGAAGTTTATAGTTTTCCAGGAATGCATCCATTTCATCTAGGTTGCTTAACTTATTGGCATATAATTGTTGATAATAATTTCTGATGATTGTTTCTACTTCCTTGGTGTTAGTCGTGATCTCTCCCTTTTCATTCATAATTTTATTACTTTGGGTCTTCTTTCTTTTCTTTTGGATTAGTGTGGCCAATGGTTTATCGATGTTATTGATGCTTTCAAAAAACTAGCTTCTAGTTTTGTTGATGTGATCTCCTGTATCTCTAGTTTCTATCTCATTGATCTCTGCTGTAATCTTGACTATTTCCCTTCTTCTTTGTGGGGCTCATTTAATTTGTTGTTGATTCTCCAGTTCTTTAAGGTGTAAAGACAGCTGGTGTATTCTGGATTTTTTAATTTTTTTGAGGGGGGCTTGGATGGCTATGTATTTCCCCCTTAGGACCGCCTTTGCTGTATCCCATGGGTTTTGGACCAAAGTGTCTTCATTCTCATTGGTTTCCTTGAATTGTTTAAGTTCTTCTATGCTTTCCTGGTTGATCCAAGCATTCTTAAGCAAGGTGGTCTCTAGCTTCCAGGTGTTTGAATTCCTTCTGAAGTTTTTCTTGTGGTTGAGCTCCAGTTTCAAAGCATTGTGATCAGAGAATATGCAGGGAATAATCTCAATCTTTTGTTATTGGTTGAGCCCTAATTTGTGACCCAGTATGTGGTCTATTCTGGAGAAAGTTCCATGTGTTCTCGAGAAGAATAAGTATTCTGTTGTTTTAGGGTGGAATGTTCTGTATATATCTATAAGGTCCTTCTGGTCCAATGTGTCATTCAGTGCTCTTGTTTCTTAATTGATCTTCTGCTTAGATGATATGTCTGTTACTGACAGTGGCATGTTAAGATCCCCTGCTATTAACGTATTCATATGAATATGACTCTTTATCTTGATTAATAGTTGTCTTATGTAGTTGGCTGCTCCCATGTTGGGGGCACAAATATTTACAATTGTTAGATTTTCTTGGTGGATAGACCCTTTAAGAATGATGTAGTGTCCTTCTGTATCTCTGACTACAGTCTTTAGTTTAAAATCTAACTTATCTGATATGAGAAAATCTACCTCAGCCTTCTTTTGAGGCCCATTAGCATGAAAGATGCTTCTTTATTCCTTCACTTTCAGTCTGGATGTATCCTTAGGTTCCATATGGGTCTCTTGTAGACAACATATGGATGAGTCCTGTCATTTTATCCAGTCTGCAACCCTGTGCCATTTTATGGGTACATTTAGGCCATTCACATTGAGAGTGATTATTGATAGATATATTTTTATTGATATCGTGTTACCTGTGAAGTTTTTGTTTCTATAGATTGTCTCCATAAATTTCTGTTCAATGATATTCTTGGCTTTTTTCCTCTTTTATAGAACCCTCCTTAGTATTTCTTTTTTTTTTTTTTAAAGATTTTATTTATTTATTTGACAGAGAGAGAGATCACAAGCAGGTGGAGAGTCAGGCAGAGAGAGAGAGAGAGAGAAGCAGGCTCCCGCCAAGCAAAGAGCCCGATGCGGGGCTCGATCCCAGGACACTGAGATCATGACCTGAGCCGAAGGCAGCGGCTTAATCCACTGAGCCACCCAGGCTCCCACTCCTTAGTATTTCTTGTAGTGCCGGCTTGGTGGTCACATACTCTTTAAAACACTACCTGCCTTGGAAGCTCTTTATCTCTCCACCCATTTTGAATGTCAGTCTTGCTGGATAAAGTATTCTTGCCTACATGTTCTTTTCATCTAGTGCCCTGAATACATCTTGCCAGCCCTTTTTGGCTTGCCAGGTTTCTGTGGACCAGTCTGACATTATTCTGATGGGCCTTCCTCTGTATGTAAGGAATCAATCTCTTCCCCTTAGCTGCTTTCAAGAAGTCAAGCAGTTGTCTATAACTATGATTCATCATTTTCACAATCAGGTGTCTTGAAGTCTTTCTAGATTCTATGATCTTGGGGTGAGATCTTTCTGCCTCTAGGACACGAATGCTGGTTCCATTCCCCAGACTGGGAAAATTTTCATGGAGAATTTGTTCAACAATATCCTCTAGTCTTCTTCCTTTCTCCTCCCCTTCAGGGATTCCAATAATTCTGATGTTGGAATGTTTCATGGCATCATTTATTTCCCTAATTCTGTTTTCATGGCTTCTAAGCTGTTTGTTCTAGGCCTCCTCCTAATCCTTTTTCTCTATCAGTTTGTCCTATAGATTACTAACTCGATCTTCTGCCTCAGTTACCCTAGCTGTTACAGAATTTAGATTAGATTGGAACTCATTGATAGCATTATTAACATCTTCCTTGGTGGCTTTCACTTCTGCCCTAATCAATTCCATTTTGTCATTAATGGCTTTCTCCAACCTAGCCATTGCCTAGATAATTGTTAGCCTGAATTCCCTTTCTGACATACTATTTATGTCCATATCCAATAGCTCTGATGGAGAGGGCACAGTCTCTGAATTTTTCCTCTGTTGGGCATTCCTCCTCACAGTCATTTTGGTGAGAGATGGCTGAGGGGATGTGTAGCTGAATGTATTAACCGGGCAAGGTGCACTCTGGAATGCTTCTGAGCAACTGCGAGTCCCTAGCAAAAAGAAAGAAAGAAGAAAAAAAAGAGAGCAAGAAAGAGAGAGAGACAGGAAACAAACAAACAAACAAAGAAAAGAGAAGATCCAGCCTCAATAGGCCCCAAAGGTAAGATTTATAAAGTATACAAACAAAAACAGACAAACAAAAAGACCGACAAAAGCAAATGACAAGGAAAAAAAAAAAAAAAAAGAACCCAGCCAAAATGAAACCCGAGTATAAGATTTATATACTACCAGAACAAAAACAAATATACGAAACGCTGACAGAAGAAAAAAATGGGAGGGTGGTTATAAATTATCAGTGTGGGCGAGAAAGGCTATTTTGATTCTTCTTGGGTGTATCTTGATATCTTTGTTAAAGGACTCAACTTTCCCAAGATAAAGTGGGATTAAAGCTAATTTATATATAGGGTAGTATTGACTGGGGAAAGAGGGTTACCTTGAAGCTTATCTCTATATGAATATTAAAAAAAATGGAAAAGCAAAAGAAAAATATAGGTATATGTGTCAAAAAAGTTCAAGTTAAAAGGTTATTATGGAATTTGTTGTACTGAATATCTCATTGTGATGGTAAATAGGTTAAAAATTATTTTAAAAAATTAAAAGAATGTGAATAGTGGGAACGAATTAAAAATAAAAACTGTATCTATGAAATAGTGGTGGTTGTCCTCTTTTTTTTTTTTTTGGCTGGCTTTCTGGGAGAGAGGCCTGCCACGTGATTTTTCGGGCAGTCTTGAAAGAATTGAGTCCTTCTGCCCCCTCCCAGGGGGCTGGACTCTGAGGAAACTGGTTTTTCAGGCTTTTGTTCTTTGGAGGTTTGTTGTTGTTGTTGTTTGTTTGTTTGTTTATTTTTCCTCCCCTTGGTGGCTTTTGGCAGTTCTTTGGGGGTTTAGAGGAAAGCAAACTGCACCCAGACCTCTGTCTCAGAGAGAAGCCTCAGTCTGTTCCCCTCTGGGTTCTTGAGAGCACATAAACTCGCCCTTTGCCACTGGCAGAGTATGTCCCCAGTCACAGTCTCAGGGGTCTCAGGAGCTCCTGCTTGTACCCTGGTGCTACCAAAACCACCAGAAGTATTAGTCCAGAGAGCTGGCTTTCAGCGGCTGCCTCTGCTGTGGCTCTCTGGGCAGGTCCAGACTGCTGGAGAGGTCACAACCAGGGATAGTAAACTGAAATTTTCACGCTGGCCTGGGCTGGGAGTGTTCAGACTCTCACCAGTCCTAGAGAGCACCTGCTGGCGCCTGCACAGACCTCTCTCAGGGGAGGGTATGGAGTGCGATTCAGACCCCTGTCCTGCAGTGTGCATGCAGAGTGCAAAAGGCTGCGGTTCTAGAGAGTGCCGGCTGGTACTCACACCAGACTCATGCGTGCCGCCACCCAAATGGTCTCCCGGGAGCTGGCAGCTCAGGGACCAATGCTTGACTTCTTCGCCACACTCTCTCTGGCCCAGCACCAGTGTTGGCTGTCTTGGGTCCGTAGGCTTAAGCCCGTGTCTCTAACCACCAGATTCCACCAATTTCCCCTTAAGATCTTTTGCTCTTTTTGAGTGTTTTCAGGCAGACTCCAAGTTAATGCTGGTCCCCAATCACAAGGTACTTTCGTATTGGGGTATTACTTTCCAATGGGTCACTTCTGGTGGCTCCCTCCCCCTTTTGTTTATCTTCACATATCAGCCCAATGTTCCCACTTTGCTTTACCTGTTCACTGGGTTCTTCTGCCCCCGTAGAAGATCCAGAAGTGTATAATTCTAATCTCAGGCAGATTTCATGGGTGATCAGAGTGCTTTGGTAGATTATTAGCTCACTTTAGGGGACCAGTTGAAAAAGAACCTCCTCCTACTCTGCCATCTTGCCTCCCCCAAGTATTTAGCCTTTTCAGCAATTGCACTCCCTTATGTTTATCCAAAGGTGTTGAAAACTTATGTCCACATAAAAGCCTGCACATGGACAGACACTTGTAGCAGTTTTACTCATGATTACTAAAACATGGAGGCAACCAAGATGTCCTTTGGTAGGTGAATTGATAAATAAACTGTAGAACTTCAAGGTAATGGAATATTATTTAGTGCTAAAAAGAAATGAGCTATCAAGCCATGAGAATACAAGGATGAATCTTAAATTCATATTACTAAGTGAAAGAATCAAGTAGAGTTTTCAATTTTTCATTTTTTCTTATATCAAAGTAAAAATGGATACTATAAAAATAATTTTGAATCCAATGTAAGTTATACTGAAATGTGACAGTCCTCCAACCTGCATAACTGCCTTGCAATTCTATGCTCAGAAGGCACTTTTAAAACTATTTCTGCTTTTACGTCCTTAGATTGTTGCCTTCATATATAGCTTAATAATGCACCTTTGAGTCCATGTATCAATCTTAGAATGTATTTACTGGTCATATATTATGAAAGATGCAAATTGTTAACTCCCCAATATGAAATCATTTGCTTATACTTCTATTTTCTGTTCCAGTATAGTAGCCAAAAGCTCCATATCCTTTTAGAACTAGAGAAGAGTTCCCTCTACCTTCTCTCTTCACTTTCACCTTCCAGCGTGTTAGCTACACTTTTACTTTGTCAGTGAGCTCTCCTCTTTCTTTTAGAAATTGAAAAAATGTAATTGAGAGAAAACAACTCAGTTGAAGGGCTAGAAAACGAAGTTGAAAGAACTCTCCCAGGAGATAGCACAAAAAGATAGAGACAGGTAAAAGTGAAATAAAACAGATCACACAATGGCTAATCCAAGCAGTCTTTTATCTATCCAATTGGATTATAGAAAGTGATAATGTTGAAAATAAGTCTACTGTACTTTATTCATAGATTTATTTCTGAAAGCTGATAACCAATAAATATTAACTATTTTATGTAGACAGTAAATATTATTTACTGGAGAACATTTTCCCCCACCCTTTAAAGTGACTCTGTCCTAACTCTTTGATTTTATTGCTAGCATGGAGGTGAAATGAATCTTCATCATAGTCTCAAGGACTTTTATTGTATTTATTTGGATTTTACTGAGTAATAATTGATAAATATAATTTTATGCATTTAAAGTATACAATGTGATGATTTGATACACATGTCTATTATAGAATGATTACTAACATTGAGATAATTAATACATCTATCACCTTACATACTTAACATAGTTAACGCTGTGTGTGTGTGTGGGGGGTGGGAACGCTTAATATCTACTCAGCAAACTTTCAAGTACATGGTAATATGTTATTACCCTAGTTCTTTTATTTTTTAACCATTTCAGTCATACTGGTCATTTAAAGTGTTCCCCTTTTGATTTCTGCTGACACACACCAGGACCTTTTATTTTCTTGCTCCAGTCTGTGTAGTTACTCAGCTCCTATTGGCTTCTGTCATTCAGAACTTCCCCTTGTTGAGTTCACTCTTTCCTGAATTATCTATCTTTCCTGAATTATCTACCATATTTTTTGTTTTTGTTTTTTTTAATTTACTCCTACCCTGGATTCTAATGACTTCCAAGCCATTTCCTAAGGAAGGATGAGAATGGAAGATTAGAACAAAAGGTTAATACTGTGAAATTTATGCACACTTGAAATGTTTTTATTTTTCATCTAATTTCATGGATATGCCTGTATATTGAATTTTAGTTTCCATAAATTTTCTCTCAGAACTTGAAAATGATTGCTCCATTGTTTTCTGAGATGCAGCTTATTGAGATACAGTATGTTAAAATGATGCCCATTTCTTTGTAATACCTTCCCCCCAACTTTCTGAAAGCATTTAGGACTTTATCTTTGAAGTTCTAAATTATTATAAGGACTAGATGTGTGTCTTTGGTCATTCATTGCTCTGGAGATTTTTGTCTAGAACTTGTATATAGCATTTCTTTAACTCTTTTTATCATCTCTTCCTTTAGTTGTTGCCTTTTTTCCTCTTATTCTGTTTATTATTTCTGGATATCTATTGAGAAAAAGTTAAATGATCTCTAGAGAAAAACTCAAAATGGTAAAAAAAAATTGTAAGATTAAAAGTAAAGAGAGGCAAAGATTTTTCAGGAAATCAAACAAAAATAAAGCAATTTTGACACTAACTTCAAATGAAATAGAGTTAGAATATAATATTTAGGAAGAGCATAAGTATATAATAAAGTTATAGATCATGTATTTATATGTAAAGAAAAAAGATACATATATCTAAAAATTCAAATTATTAAATATAAAAAGAGAAATAACAGTCATTGTGGAAAACAATACATAGTTTTCTGAGCATGTAACTATAGTCCAAGCTAAGAGTTTTATATACATTAATATTTAATCCAGTAACAATACCGAGGTAAATACTATTTTTCTCATTTTATGTGGAAGGAAACAGTGTTAGATATTTTAAGTAATGTACCAAGGGTTAAATAACTAGGGAGTATGTAGTAGAATTGGATTTCAAACATGGGTTTATCTGATTCTGCAGTCTGGGTTTAATACTCTGCATTTTGCCTTCTTTTACTCCATTCCATAGAGGAAGCAAACAAACCTCAATAGCATAGGGGCTGTGAATGATGTTTGTTTTATTTGAAGGATAGATGTGTCAAACTTCGAGCTAATAGAGCTAGATTCTTTTGTCACAGATATTCTTTGTTCTAGATTTGACATATGCACAATGCCATGTATCCACCATTATAGTACCATATAGAAGTTTCCAGGCCCTAAAACGTCCCCTGTGCTTCACGGTTAACTTCCCACCAACTCAAGCCCATGACAATCACTGATCTATTTTCTGTCTTCATATTTTTGTCTTTGTCAGAATTTCACTGATATCATATACTAGAGTATATATCATTTTGAAACTTCCAGCTTTCTTTTAGACCATACCCATTTAAACAATTGCATATAGTAGCATTTATCCGTGTTGTTGCTTAGATTAACAACTTACTCTTTTTTCACTGAATAATATTTGATAATAAAATGTGCCATAGTATGTTTATTCATTTGCCCACTGAAGACCATCACAGTTGCTTCCAGTTTTGGGTGAATCCTGATTTTTAAAGGTTAATAGTGAGTATTCACATTTATAGGTGTTAAGTGGAAGATACGACAGGACTTGTCATAATATACTATCACTGGTGTATTTAATTTTTTAAATTGTAAATGAAAAATGACTCAGATAATTCAGTATGCATTTTAAGGATGCAATAAATCATGCTTTGTTACTAAACAAGGAAGTATGAAAATAAATGAGCTGAGCATTCAGGTAGAGAAATTAGAAATAGAGAAACACATAAGCCAATAGAAAGATGAAAGAAACAGATGATAAAAATAAACACAGACATTAATAAATTGGGAAATATAAGATAGAAATAATAAGTAACTTAAAGAGATTTTTTTACTTGGAGCAAACCCTATAACATACGTAAAACTTTAGTATATTTGATCAAGAAAAAGGACAAAATTTTCAATGACATTATAGGAAAGTTTATATAATATTAGAATGAAAAAGATATATGCCATGTGAATGGTTTCAGAGTAAAAAAGTCTATAATTTAACCCAGATTCATTTTATAAAGACAAAAGAATGCTAATATGAATATCTGTTTTAGACCTTCCCCTAACTATAGAATAATCTGTTTTTGCAAAGAAAACAAAAGCTTACTAACAAGTTAACATCAACTAGTTATTAAAAGAAATGGACACTACTCAGTATGTTCTGTTCCAGGAATGCAAGGGCAGTACTAAAGAAATACTTTTCAATATGTTAAAGTAGAGAAAAATTATAATTTTAGAAGTTTTCCTGATGATATTAGTAATAATTACTAGCCTTATTAAGTTATAATAATTTCTAATTTTCATGAAAAGCTTAAATTGCGGGACATCTGGGTGGCTCAGTGGGTTAAGCCTCTGCCTTTGGCTCAGGTCATGATCTCAGGGTCCTGGGATTGAGTCCTGCATTGGGCTCTCTGCTCAGCGCGGAACCTGCTTCCTCCTCTCTCTCTCTCTCTCTCTCTGCCTGCCTCTCTGCCTACTTGTGATCTCTGTCAAATAAATAAATAAAATCTTTTAATAAATAAAAAACTTAGTGCTGCACAACAAAGAAATAGCAAAGCAAGAACATGACCCCAGGAGATATGACTCTAGCACTATGCTCTTATCCACTGGCATACAGATTCGTAGAACTTATTTCTGATTTAAAACAACTATGAAAGCCATAAAACAACCACCATTATCTATGAATGTACCACCACTCACTACATACCACAACATAAAGTTTGGAATAGAAATATAATATAGAGGACCCACTTCAACCTAAAAGTGAATATTATAGTAAACAATGAAACACCACAAGGAGGGGGACAAGTATGCCCTCTACTCATATTATTTTGCACATTCTCAGAAATTCTAGGTAGTTGAATAAGAAATGAAGCAATTATAAAGAAGTGTATCTTTTAGATAGAAAATATTTAATTATCATAATTTTCATATGATTTAATAATCTGTCTAGGAAACCTAAGAGAATTATTGGGAAACCTATTTGAACTAATAAGACAGATCAGTACATTATCCATAGCGGGAGGAATTGCAAAAAGGTCATTTTTTTTTGTTGTTGTTATTTGATAATTTTAATGGAAAAAAGCCATTCTAATAGCTAATAAATTATAAACTAAGAATAATACATAAGGCTAAAATAAATCCAGCTATATAACTCTGCTGAAATCTCAGAAAAAGCAGATATGAAATACATAATATTGGATAGAATGACTAAATGTAAATTCTTCCAGCGGTACACTGGTAAACTGGCTTTCTGTGAGGGCAGAGTAAGGGAACCATGATTTATAGCTTTTGCTGGATTCCATGGTGTAAAAACTTACACCATGGCCGATTTCAAGATACTAAGAGTTTAAAATCACGTGGCAAAAATTCCTAAATTATTTAATAATTATTTAATAATATCAACTTCCCAAGTTGATAAGAGTTGATTCTAGAACACAACTGAATTACTACTAATTTAATTTGTATGATTTACATAATTACATTCTAAGCCTCATTATTATGTTTTTTTGAAGCTAGACAAAAGTAACGAGCAGGCATGCAGTATTATATAGGAAAGTGTGTTATAAACTACAATATATAATGTGTTGTAGGCACAAAAATCAACAGATTCATGGCTCCAATTAGCCAGGAATAGATTGTAGCATAGGCAAATAATCATTGTATGATAATACTTAGCTGCTTTTAGTTGTAGAACTGTAAACTCATGCAATGAGATGGCACTTTTATAACTCAAAAGAACAGTCTTAAGTGTTGATATTCAGTGTTAATAGATGATGTGGTAAAATGAGCCCTTGTACATTCTGTATGATTATAAACTTTTTGCAACTTTCCTGAAAATCAATTTATTAATAGATGTCAGGAACTTTAAAGAATATATACCATTTAATATGTAGTCCATCATCTTTTAAATATATATTTACATATATTTTCAGGTTAACAGAAAATTAGAAACAACTTAAATGTCTCTTCTCATTTTGGGTCATTTTGCTTCATGCGTCTGAAACCCACTATAGCTAGCTGAAGAAATGGGGGAGTGATTGTTACAGTCATTCACAGATATTTCATGGAACCTAGGAGTACAAGTACAGCTGGTTCCTTGAGAGCCCAAAAGGAAACTAAAAAAAAAGCCACCAGTATCCAGGACAGCTGTGTTCTTTATATTGTTGTCTGATGCGTGACCTTCTCTTGTCCATGCTTGGTTTTTGTGGGGCTGTAGAGGAAATATTTTTTGTGTTTTTGTATTAGGGAATTTTTGAGCAAATTTTACTGAAACCTGGATCTGGCTGAAAAAGTGAAAGGTAATTTAAAACTGAGAAGTTCAGAGAGATTTGCCTAATTCCAGAGATATGTATTTGGATTTCAGGATACAAGGTGAGCTTTGGGATGTGGAAACATCCCCAGATTGTAAAGCTGAAAACAATGGTTTTATCTTCCCTCAGAATAAATTCATTTGTATTCCAGAATGTTTAAATGGGAACTTGGGATCCTTCCCAAGAAGCTTTTTTCCTATCTGGAGGGAAAGTGGACAATGTGTATTTTAGCACTTAGATTCACTATTCTGGCTTTCTTGCCTATGATATATACCTTATGTTTGTGTTGGAAAAACATACGTTGGATAACGTATAGCGTTCATCACATTGCCCTAAGAAATGAGGCACAGAGGAATCATGAGGTTTTCATAAAGTAAATAATAATTAAACCACTTTTCTCTAGAAACCTGTGTGTACATTTAGGATGGTATTAATAAAAATAAATATTAAAAACTTAAAAAACACCTTTTTTGATCCATTCTCCAGGTTCTCTCTGTACTTTTGCTCACCAGTACATAGAACTCTAAAATGGCTGCTCCATGGGCCCCTAAAGGGCATAGCTTCCAAGGTAAGGAATCTACTTTTCTTAGTCTCTCAATTATGAATTCCCTGTAGAGAGAACCAAATCAGGCTCTATCTTACCACACAAGAATTAGTACATCAACTTCGGAGTGGAAAAGAAGAAGAAATGAATACTTTAGGACAGCCTCCAATAATAAGAAAAAGGATTAAGGTATATCTAATATCATGGATTATTTTGCAGTTACTAAAACAATTTTTAAAGAATATTTAATGATTTTGGAATGTGTTCATGATATATGTTTATGCTCTTGAGGGATAGTTGTCTATTTTTTTCTTTTCTTATAATGTGTCTGCTTTTGGTATTAACAGTAATACTAGCCTCAGGAAAATGAGTATTCCCTCCACTTTTAGTATTCTGAAAGAGAATGTGTAGAATTGAAACCATTTCTTCCTTAAACATTTGGTATAATTCACCAGTGAAACCATCTGGGCCCAGAGTTTTACTTGATAGAAGTTGTTTTTGTTTTTGTTATTGTTTTTTTATGAGAGTGTATGGGAGTGGTGGCAGAGGGATGGAGAGAGGGAATTCTTAAGCAGGCTCTACGCTCAGTGCGGAGCCAGCGTGGGGTTTAATCTCACAACCCTGAGATCATGACCTGAGCTGAAATCAAGCGTCAGATGCTTAATTGACTGAGCCATCCCAGCACCTGTTGTTGGAAGATTTTTAAACATATTTAATTTTTTAATGGATATATGACATTCATGTTATCTATTTATTCTTAAGTGAGTTTTAATAGTTTTGTCTTTCAAGGACTTGATACTTTATGGACGTTTTTAAAGGGAATCACTTTGGAATATAATTACGTGTCATTCTTACAAATCTTAACTTTTTCATTAAAATTTTAATACTTTAGTCAACAAAACTTTTTAGTAGAATTTTCTTTTGTAAATTCCTTCTAGACTTCCAAGATTTATTGTCAAAGTAGCTGGTATTTTCTTCTCTCAATTATGGCAGTGGGATTTTCAGCTAAGGAATTGTTCTTGCAGTCACCTCGTCCTTAGTTTGTGAAAGTATTGTTTATTTCAGTTCTGTTCAACCAGTTGGGCCTCTAATGTCTTCTGCATGAAAAACAAAGAAAAGTGAATGGGGGGAGTGCACAGTGGTTCTTTGGGAGTGAAAAAATTAACGCCACCACTATCACCAACGAAGCTCTTTCTCTTGATTGTGACACAATTTTTTCACTTTATTCTTGGATGAAAAATCTCTTCTCTTGCTTTTCAGTTTAGGAGCTTGTTTAAATCAGTTATTATGCAGTTAGTTAACTGATAGGCCACGGAGACCAAGTTTGCTTTAGTAACAATTGACATTTATAACCTAGTTAAAACTTTAGCTTGATAGGGATGATATCTCATAATCCAAAATAGAGCATTTAAGTTAAAACTTTTGAATTAAAAAAATCAAATTTTAAAATATTTCATCACACTTACTATGAATTGAACCTTAATCTTAGTCATTTCAACAATTGGAACTTTAAGGAATTTGATGAATTCTTAATCAAATTTTTCTTGGACAATTTACTTCTTTTATTTTGTAAGCCAGGTTTATTGAAGTATAATTTATGCAATATAAAATTTATCCTTTTAGTAAACAATTCTCTAGGGCACCTGGGTGGCTCAGTGGGTTAAAACCTCTGCCTTCGGCTTGGGTCATGGTCCCAGGGTCCTGGGATCAAGCCCCACATCTGGCTCTCTGCTCAACAGGGAGCCTGCTTCCCTTCTTCCCCTCTCTCTTCCTGCCTCTCTGCCTACTTGTGATCTCTGTCTGTCAAATAGATAAATAAAATCTTAAAAAAAAATAAAATAAAATAAACAATTCTATGGATTTTGATGGACATAATTGGCCTGTGGAGTTGTATTATTCCCATCCTTCCATCCTCCTATTTCCTCTCCTCTTACCATTCTCTTATTACCCTTCCCTACCCCACTCAACATTCTTGAGAATATTTGAAATAAATGGGTAGGTGCTTTTACAAATTTCATAACATTATACTCAATATGAAAAGAAAATGTTCTCTGGTAGCTATACAAAATACTAGCTGCTTCCTTAAAACTTGATTATTAGTTGTGACTATGTGGGAGCCCTTTCTTTTGGATTTGTTGCAAACACTAGCATTTCTTCTGAATGTTTATACTGTAATCCCTGAAGCTATTGTATTTTCTGTAATAAGTGACTTATGAGCTTCAGTGTAGACATAGCTACTGCAGATGCATGTGATTCTTATATACTGTGAATCCTGTAGTTTGTCAGTGGAGGATATGGGAGAGAATTTTTTTCTATTTTCTTATGATAGTGATATTTTCCTCTTTTCTTTGTGATCTTTTACTTTTCTTTACAAGACTTTCAGAATTTTCCCCCAGTAATTCTCTGAAGGCCTCTCTTTAATAGTCCTCTAATCTACTCTGTCCCTTAGTAAATTTGTTTTACAGTGATGTCATGTACATGACCCCAAAGTGAAGAGAGTAGCAAAAGGAAAAAATATTTTGACATGTGCATTTAAAGGGGAAATTAAAAATGTGTCATATAGTGAATATTTTGTACATGCATTCCGCTTCTTATTAAGCTAAGCTTAAGCTTTATCAGCTAAACTCATGGAATTGCTGGATCAAAGAGTATTAAAGTTTTAATACGTAACCTCAAATTTGTACTCCTGAGAGACTTGGCTGTAAAATTCCCATCAGTATGTATGAGAAAAATATTTCTCAACTTTCTTGCATTTCTTTGCTTCATGTTTGAAACTTTCATGTTTATATAGCTCTGCTTTGCAATAGTTAAGGCTAAATATTTGCTTAACCAAGTTGAACTAAAAATATCTTTGCCAAAAACAAAGGTATGTAATTTAAGGTAGGGATGCTTCTGTTATTAAGTTAAAAAAGAATAGACAACTTTCAAGTGAAATGGAGATTATCTTCCAACTGGTTATTATGCCATACTATACAATAAAGAAATTTATTTAAAATGAAAATTTAGAATCTTATACTATGCTGATAAAGAGAATATAATTTTAAATGAAATGATATCTATAAAATATTGAAATGATGATTCCTACATAAGAGTAAAAGTCTGGCACCATTTTGCAAAAATAGTTCCTCATACTCTAGCAGTCTACCTTTCTATATATTATCTCAAGTGTCAATTCTCATTCATTTCTCTATTATATGTATTTTGGGAAACTTTTCTAACAATTGATACTATTGTATCATTCATTGCATTGGTATTTCTCATAAATATATAGTCTGTGAAAAAGCTCTATCCTAGAAAGAAAATAAAAATCATAAGTACTGTTGAACATACTGAGAGATTGCAGATTTTATGAGCAATTGACTAAGGACAAATATATTTAGTCGTGTTTTGACAAGTTACTCATCTTTGGTGTAGGCAGAAGGAAATAGTCTTTCCAGCTTAACCTTACCTGCTGATTATACCAACTGCATGGCTAGATCCTTATTTAAAGAGATTTCTATTAAGAAAGAGTGGGAAGCAAATCCATAACCATAGAGATGGCTAAATTATCTCTGATAAAATGAGATAATTTTGTGCAACGAGGAAAATCATTATAGATTTTAAAATTCAGCTATGATTCTGACTTTAGTTGCATAATTGCATACACCATTAATGCGAAAAGTTGATTTAAATATCCTGAAAATTGGGAGCCCCCAAATGCTTTGTTTAAATTAGTGAGGTAAATTCATGTGAATAATGGTGTTTAGTGCCATTTTATTGAAAACTTGCTTCAGTGCCTATGCTGTGTATTTATATACAGAAGACTGGAGTATTATAAAGTATAATGGCTTTATCTAAAGAACAGTTTACTATGGAAAGAAATGACAAGGGGCTTTTATGGAAAGTCCAGTGTTTCAAAGAAAATCTGTGTGAAGTAACTAAGGTGAAACAGATTTTAAGCTTCTAAGGTCTATTTGCTTCAGTAGCTCTGGCCAAAAAAAATAAAAACCTGAAGCATAAAGCAATGATTCCATCTTTAATGGTCAACCAATCTAAGTATGGTTCTCTGTTGAGCTTGATAATGGAAGTCATCTTTGTTTTTGCCTATGCCAGACACCAAGCAGGAATTTCCCTTTGGAATCCCCTAATCTCACTTCTGTGCATTCTCTTCTGTACATTACTTGTTTGGAACAGTTATCTTTCTACTTTGCAACCAGGTAACTTCCCCTAGGTACTTTTATAAGCATAGCTATTATGTGAGTCTATCGCAGTGATGACCTATCAGAAAAAAAGACTGATGTTAAGCCAACACTGAACAGTTAAAAAAAAATCAAGAAGCCATGGGCCCGTTGAGACACAACCTCTTTACCTCAACTATGACTATTAAATCCATTTTATATTTTATTCAGATTCAAATGTCTAGGGGAGAAATAGCCACACTTGAAGAATGCTTTAAAAAATAAATTAGAGGGGCACCTGGGTGGCTCAGTGGGTTAAGCCTCTGCCTTTGGCTCAGGTCATGATCTCAGGGTCCTGGGATCGAGCCCCGCATTGGGCTCTCTGCTCAGTGGGGAGCCTGCTTCCTCCTCTCTCTCTGCCTGCCTGTCTGCCTACTTGTGATCTCCGTCTGTCAAATAAATAAAATCTTAAAAAAAAAAAAAAATCTTTTAAATAAATAAATAAATAAATAAGAAATACACAAAAATTGGCTTGTGTGTTTGTTGCTCTTTTCAACAATGTAAACAATTTTATAAATCACTTCACTTTTGTTACTAAGAAACATTGGCTCCACATAGCACATTTTACTGTCTTCATTATTTATATTAATTCTTTTATCTAAATTAAGAAGCACATAAACAAAAAATAAAATAGAACAAAAGGGTTCATTATGAATATAGGTAACTCCTGAATGTACACACCCATTCCCACCCATTCCCATCTGGGCCTGCTCTCAGGGGTCAAAGACTCGTTTCCTCCATTCCCCATGTAGCTTATTTGTGCCACTCCTTCTTTTCTTATCAGCTGTAGGCATTATTGTCAACTTCCTATAATAACACATACGATTTAGCTCACTTTCCAATCCCGCCAACTTTATCTTCCTTGCTTAATATTGTTATATTAGTTCCTCAGTTCCTCAGTTGTTTAACCCTTGCAGACAATAATACACATAATATATACTTAACTTCAGTCTCTTGTTCAGCTTAACTGTTCGCTCCTCAGTTTGTTGGATGAATAAATTAGGGCCCCTACCTGTGCTTCTGCTTCAGCTTTCAGCCTCCTACTTCCTATTCCTCTTAATCTAGTTTTACTTTTAAATTGGGAAGTTTGAAAACACTTGCTGTTTTGTAACTACAATTAATATTGTAGTTGGTTGTTCATCAAAGTTGAAAGCTGGTAGTTGACATTTATATTATTACGACTATGAGAATATTCTTCATTGCAAAGCAAGTGGTGTGCTAGGATTCCTTTTCTTTCTTCATGGTTCCAGTATTGTGACTTTTATTTCACTCACAGATGATTGTTCAGATGAGTTCTTTTCCACATTCTGTCCATCATTCCACATTAGAGTTTTCCCCATATTTGGACTGTGCCTGCTTTTATAGTCCCTTTTGCCCTGGAACTCCATGCTGGTTTATCCTGCTATTTTCTTATTAGGAAAAAAAAATCACAAGTCCTTTTCACCAATGCCTTCAATTTCTTACTCATTCTGGCCCTTGTTTAAAATCCATTGTATTTTATTCTTGACACTCATTGATCTTCTCTTAGAATTTGGATTAACAGCTGTTTCCTATTTCAGATATAATTTTATTTTAGTGTTTGGTTTTCTCATAATTGAGTTTTTCTCCCTTGCATTTTGTGGTTTTAAAAATATTCTTTGGTTTCCAGGTTATCATTCATACCTTCTAATGTAGGTTGTCCCCTTTTTGCACATCTTCCTCCAGAGTCTGTTGTCTTTATGCTCTTGTCTAGACCTGGTGCTGCCAGCTGTCATCTTGGTTCTGTCCTTTGCTATTCTAGTCTGTCTCCTCTTTTTTCTGAATCCCATAAATTTTCCTCTTATGCTTCCTTCCTTGTTTTGCTGGAGGATATTTTCAAGTAACTTCTTCTTTTTTTTTTTAAGATTTTATTTATTTATTTGACAGATGGAGGTCACAAGTAGGCAGAGAAGCAGGCAGAGAGAGAGGAGGAAGCAGGAAGAGAGAGAGGAGGAAGCAGGCTCCCCGCTGTGCAGAGAGCCCAATGCGGGGCTCGATCCCAGGACCCTGGGATCATGACCTGAGCCGAAGGCAGAGGCTTTAACCCACTGAGCCACCCAGGCACGCCTTCAAGTAACTTCTTCAAGAGGAATTCTGAAGTCTTGTGTATTTGAAAGTGTCATTAGTTTAAGCTTGCACTAAATTGATTCAGTAACTAATGGGATTCGAAAGTCAGCAGTATCTTCCCTCAAAATAGCATTTCTCCATTGTTCACCTGGTCCCACTCATACCCCACCACTTACCTTCCACCATTTCTTTTCTCTGAATCTGAATCTTCCTTAAAGATATACAGGTTAAGCTGGCTCTACCCATCCCACAACCCACAATCTTATTTATCCTTTTCTCTCTGTGTTATAAAAAGCCCATGGTTTTCTTCCCTCAGCTCCCTCTGTCAGTCTTCTACTTACTTTCTATATTTAGGAACTTCAAATCTGCTGATGAATCCTTTCTCATTTTATTTGCTCTTGGGGGTTTTAGCCTTAAAAAATAATCTATGATTATTTTGGGGAGGAAAAGAGGAAATAAACATATATACTCAGTCATCCATCTTGAACCCAAAATCTGTACCAAGATTTTTTAAACAATTAAATTTGGGATTTTAATATTAATATTTAATGATTGATATATTGGTTTATATATTTACCTTTAAACCTCACAACAATTCTGAGATATTTTCCTCAGATATCATATGTGGAAACTTGGGAATGGATAGGCTATTTAATTGCTCAGGCTTTTCTCTCTGGTAGCAGGGGGTGATATTTACAGATCTAGACATATCTGATTCTAAATACCATGCTCATTCATTCTGCCTAGCAGGTTCTTATGCTGTTTTTATATTGGTAACTAATTTGCCTCTGGGAACCCTTTAAGAAATGTATGTTGCATCAGCATAGATTTAAAAAAAATAGAAAAGAGAAAGAAAAGCAAAGAACAAAACAAACCTCCAAACCAAAAAAATCCTCCATTCCTCAGGTAGGTTAAAGGATAGCTAGAATCTAGTTGCATGCACTGTTGCATCATTATGCTTTAGGATTATTTTAGATTTGGTGATAACTGCTCAGATCCCCTCAAAATGTAAATATTAGTGGAGATACTCTAATTAATCAGTATGTATTGAATATCTCATATGGGTAAAACATTATACCAGCTGCCGTACTAAGTACAAAGATGAGCAAGATATAATCTTTGTCATCTTTTAAAAGAAAGATAAATACAAAAATAGTTATAGTGGAAAGCAAGATATAAGCATTGTAAGAAAAGCATAATATGCTGTGGAAATTAAGGAAGGAGAGGTAAGCAAAGATCGCTAAAGTAAAGGATGGAGAATGCAAGAATATTTAAGTAAGGCTTCACGGAGAAGATTAAAATGGGCTGTGTTAGATGGATAAGTTTTTAACAGAATGGAGTGTGTTCCAATGTGAGGGAAAAATAAAAACTGTAGTAAACTATTAACATATTCAGGAAAGAGAATACTATCCAGGTTTCTTGATCATTTGGATAACAAGTAACAGAAAAACCAGTGCCTTGCACAGAGTACACAATCATTCAGTAAGAAATTATTGAGCCCCTACTGGGTGCAAGAACTGATAGATGTAACAGTGAACCAAGATAACATGGTCACTGCTCTTAATGTATTCACCATCCCATGAAGTAGACCAAATAAAGGAGTAAACACACCAAATGAGTGTACTTTGTACTGGATGCCATGAAGGAACAATGCCAATCCCATAGAGTTGTGTGGATTACATGTGCTAATATATGTAAATTACCAACTGCCCTACCACTATTATTTTCATGATCATTTAAAAAATATTATTGAGGGGCACCTGGGTGGCTCAGTGGGGTAAGCCTCTGCCTTCAGCTCAGGTGATGATCTCAGGGTCCTGGGATCAAGCTCCGCATCAGGCTCTCTGCTCAGCGGGGAGCCTGCTTCCCTCTCTCTCTCTCTGCTTGTCTCTCTGCCTACTTGTGATCTCTCTCTCTGTCAAATAAATAAATAAAATCTTTTAAAAAAAATAAATAAATAAAAAATAAAAATAAAAAATATTATTGAGAAGTATGTAAACAAAATTTATTATAAAAAAAATCACAAGGACTATCAACTTTAAATACAGGAGGTAAGAAAAGTTTTTCTGCTAAAATGGTATCTATGAATTTGATGTAAGATAAGAAGCCAAACCATGCAAATAGTGGGGGAAAAGAGTGATTCAACAGAAAGAATGGAGGAGTAAATGCCACAGGCAGAACATTTTAAGGGAGGTTATAGGAAATGAATATTGGGCTGTTTGGCTAAAGCAGTTAGGTAAGAGACTTATGAGATACAGTTGGAGAAGTAGGCAGAAGTATACTCTGCAAATCTATGTAGGGCATTATAATATTTTATAAAGATTTGTTGAATGGATGAGGAAATGAAAGAAAAAAGATCTATTGAACTGTGCTGTGGTTGCCATGTCTGGAGAAGTACATGGGGGCCAAGTTGTGAAAGACCTTGAATGCTGGTCTAGAATGGGTATCATTGGATTAAATAGACAATGAAAATGTACTGTTCATTTTCCAAACAAGGGAGCACATGGTCAGGACTGTCTACATAATCTGTGGAGTCTGGTGAAAAAATAAACATGTGTAACTCTTTGTTTATAAATTAAGAATTTCAAGAGAGTGATAGCAAAACATTAAAGCTTGGTCCTTCTTAGCATAGTGTTCTGTGAATAGGTCATATCTGTGAATAGGTCATATGCCCTTCCAGCCTTCTTTGGTTGTGGCTGACGATCTTTTAGAAGTTTTGTCTTTCAGGATATAGTGTGGATACAGAGAGACTATCTAATGAACAGTTCAGATACTCTCCATACAGTGTATAGAGAGAAGCTGAGTGGTGACAGTGAGAATAAAAAGGGGACCAATGGAAAAACTGGCAGAAATAGACTATATAAATGGTGGTATTGTTGGATAGAGGGAATGGAATTATAAAAGGAAAATTCTAAGATGATTCTAAAATTCTAAGGTGTTAAGCCATAGTGACCATGGGGAAAACAAACTACTGTTTGTTTAACTGTTTATTATATACCAGAATCTCCTAGATACTTTACCAAAATTTAATGCTCAAACAACACATTTGTGACAGTTGTAATTATTATGATTTTAAAAATAAAGCAGTTTAAAGAGTCTCAATAAATTTTCTCGGGTATTTGTGTCTGTATTTCACATTTAAGTCTGATTCTACAACTTGTGCTTTTTTTTTTTTTTTTTTTAACATGGCCTCCTTTCAGTAAGAACATAAGCTATGGCATTCTTAGTTTAAGATATAGCAATTTAAGTGGGTATTCTCTGGATTTGAGTTCATTATATTTTATTTATTCAGCATATATTTAAAGAGTACTAACATATGCCCAAGATCCATGCTCAGTGTTGGCGTTAAAAAGATGAAAGAGATTATTTTCACAATTCTTATGTAATGAGGAACTCAATAGTGGTGTTTCTCAAAAATGTAATTCATTCTAAATGTCTTCTCTTTAGTATGATTCACTTCTGGACCATATTGCTAGTAGATATATATTCTAATCCTAGATATATATATGTGTGGTGGCAGCATAGTATAATAGTTACTATTATATAACCAAACTCTTTACACTTACTAGATACACACCTGTGGGATAATTGGCTGGACTTTCCATACTTAAGTTTCCTCCCCAAATGGGGATAATAAAGATGCCTACCTTGAAGGACTGTTAAGAGGACTAGTGATTAAAAACACGCATTACCTTGAACAGTGCCTAACAAACAGTTAGTACTCAATAAAGTTAACTCTTACCATTACCTGTGGTACAGTCTTATTTAAGATACATCCTAGATTTCAAGTCAGTAGATTTTATGGCCAATATAAAGAAGAGTGTAGGGACGCATGGGTGGCGCAGTTGGTTGGACGACTGCCTTCGGCTCAGGGCGTGATCCTGGAGTCCCGGGATCGAGTCCCACATCAGGCTCCCAGCTCCATGGGGAGTCTGCTTCGCTCTCTGACCTTCTCCTCGCTCATTCTCTCTCACTGTCTCTCTCTCTCAAATAAATAAAATAAAATCTTTAAAAAAAAAAAAAAAAGAAGAGTGTAGGTGGAAAGTCACAAGAGAAAACAAGTTTGTGATTTTTTAAAAATCCATTACTAGAACTAATACAATGCAAGAAATTTTTAATGGAGATATGGTAAGAAAAGGCAAATTGTTATTTTTAGATCAGTAAATCCTAAATGACCAATGTCTAATTTGTTGGTAATTAATTTATTAGACATTAGCATGTGCTTATCAGTTAGTCAAATAATATTATACATATATCTTCTATGTACTCATGCTTGTACCTGTATCTATAAGCGTAGGCATATACTGGTTACTAAGTCAGCAGTGTAGTAAGTGATGATGATGATTATCTGCATAATATTCTTAAGAGTTTTTCACATAAAATAAGATTTGAGAAATAATAGTAATTAAGCCATAAACCTGTGCTTGTAAACTTTACTGGAGTCATATAATATGAATCTGGTAGTTTTATATTTCTTTTGTGTTATTTTTTTTCTTATCTGTCTAGTCAAAATGAGACTCATCTTAGTGAGAGCAAGTTAGTGGTAGCATTATATGGCTCCTAAAAGTAGTACAATAGTGTTCTCCATTTTAGGTCCCTTAAGTTGAAAAGGAATAGTTCCTTTGCATTATGAACTTCTTCCATTGATTTTATCACAAAGAATAAAAATAATTGATTGCATCTTTTAAGAATATTGCTAGTGAGTCATTTAAAAAAAAAGAATATCCCGGCTCTGTGGAATATTTCTTGGCTAATTTTATTTTAGCTCTAATATTTTGTTTTTATCTCCAGTATTAATACACGAATAAAGCTACCATACTGAGCTTCCTCCCCCACTTTTCCTCTTCCAGAGTTCCCTTTTCCTGCCTTGTCTTTCCATCTCTGTAACCTTTAACATTTCCTTAATTACTTTATCCTGAAATGATTTCTTCTTTTTCTGTATTTCTCAGATACTTTCTTAATATTTCTCTTGTAGCACTTATCACTTTATATCCTGTATACTTTTTTAGTGGTAAAGGCCAAATTCTGTATTTATGTACTAGATGCTATCAGTTTTGCCCAATTGAGGGTCTACTCTGAGGCTCATGGAAATTCTTTGCAGCCTGTAAAGCAAATCTAAGGCATGCATTGTTAGTATAAGTGAGTCGGGGGACCTTTTTCTAACTTCTGTACCTTGGGGGATGAATAAAGGATAACAAAACAACAAATTTGTTTTCATATGACAAGTACTGAAACAAAGAAACCCCCAAAACAACCTAGTTTCAGTATAACAACTATGGATCCCCAAAATGCTTTCTTCCTATTATTAAAAAATTATCTTTCTTGGTAAGATGCCTATTGATCTAGTAAAATTAGTGACCCACTTGAAATGAGAAATTAAATAAGCTGGTGGGAAGTAAGTATCCATTTCTGATGTCATAATCTTGTTGAGCCTTCAGCAATGAGGAGTAGGTGAAGTTTGAGATTGCTTGAGATTGCTGTGGAGATTGTGTGCAGTGCGTGCAAGAGGATGGGCCCTGACTTCGGGATTCTGAATGTGTCATACCCAGCTCCACCTCCTTGCTTCTGCCTTTTAAGCAAGCTCCTACAAGTTAGGGCCCAAGAGGAGACAATTCTGTGTCAAGGGTCGTCAGTATGAGCATACACATCATCAGCTCAAGTGAGAGAACACCCAGCAGTGGAGTTTAAACCTGAAGTTTAGGGGAGGAACAATTAAGATTATTATTTTCCCTTTTGTTTATTGCTCTCAGTTAAGTAGAGGTTGCTTTATTCTCTGTTGAGAGCATGATGTACTAAGAGTTTATTAAGAATAACTTTAATCCTCATGGATTAAATAACCTGTTTTACCCATTCTTTAAATCTTCTAACTCAGAGGACAAATTGAACAAGTAGGAGAAGAAAGGACAGAGGGTTATCTATCGGGTAGGAAACATCTCTAGAAACTGAGGCAGAAAAGATATGCTGAAGAAGCCGGTGTTTAATCTGGGTTTAGGGGGTGTTCTGATAACTTTTCAAATTACAAGCCCTTCGTATAAGACATCTGTATATTTGTGTGTGTGTGTGAACCAAGTAAGCAGACCTAAGCCTAATGAAAATCCTTAAAGAGGAGGCAGATTTTAGCCCAGTGGAAGGGAATATCATCAGTCAGCAGCCAACCAACAAACAAACACGAAGTTTTACCATAAGAAAAATGTTGTTTCATGAAGTAATGAGTTCTGGGTCATTGGAGGTGTTCAAGCAGAGATTGAACGACGACTTATAGGGAATAGTGCAGAAAAGAGCCCAACATCTGATAATGGTTGGGTTAAATGACCTGTAAGGTTCCCCTGAAATTTTAACTTTTTATATTTCTAAAGAATGTACCAGATTTTATGCCTTAGATATAAG
Organism: Neogale vison; assembly: GCF_020171115.1. Lineage (NCBI taxonomy): Eukaryota > Metazoa > Chordata > Mammalia > Carnivora > Mustelidae > Neogale > Neogale vison. The sequence continues at coordinate 103,914,854 of NC_058091.1, forward strand.
GTTCAGGAAGTCATATTATTTCTAGGCAATTTCTCATGTTCCATTTAGTAAAAAATAAAGAAATAAACTAGTTCCTGAATGAGAAAGGCATAGAACTGGGGCTTTATGTTTCTCTGGTTACAAGTGGCCTTCAATATCTTTTGTTCTATGGAATCTAAGAAAATAATGCCCTAAATTTTAACACTTTCTCTTTTTGAAATTTACTTTTGTAGAAGCTAGTTTCAATTCTCACCTTGCAAAGAAGGAGTCAGCTCTGAAGTTTATCATCTTTTACAATTCCCTTTACCTCAGTGGAGCAAAATACCACTTAATTCAGACTAACCTGTGATACTTGTTTTAAGTTTGGGTTCTTAGTCCCACTCTGGCATGATGAATCAGAATCTTTAGGAACGTATCCTGTAAATCTTTATATTTAACAAATACCTTTATGTGATGCCTATGCACATTAAAGTTCAAGAATGTATGCAGTAGCTCTTCATGATTGATTTTAGTATATAAGTATGGTTTATTTTCATGCTATCAAATATCAGAGAACCTCTCCGTCTTGTGCAATACCTGGAGCAAAAACCTTGACAAGAATAAATAGTTGTCTTCAAAATATCTTTTTATTTTGGAAAAAAAAATTTAGGTACAGTTGACACACAATGTTACATTAGTTTCAGGTGTAAACATAGTGATTCAAATTGTCTATGCCATATGCTATGCTTACAAGTGTAAGTTACCATCTGTCACCAGAGAATGCTATTGCAGTACAAATGCTTATATTCCCACTACTTTGCCTTTTATTCCTGTGACTTCTGCATTCCATAACTGAAAGCCTGTGTCTCCCCTGACCCTTTGCCCATTTTGCCCATCCCCCCTCCCCTCTGGCAACTATCAGTTTATTCTCTCTATTTATAGGTCTAATTCTGCTTATTGCTTATTCATTTGTTCTGTTTTAGTTTTTTTTTTAGATTTATGTATGACTGAAATAGTATGGTATTTATCTTTTCCTGTCTGACATATTTCACTTACTATAATACCCTCTACATCTATCCATGTTGTTGCAAATAGCATGATCTCATCCTCTTTATTGCTGCATAATATTCCATCGTAGAGAGAAAATATATATCTCTATTTATACCTGTGATATATGTGTGTGTGTATGTGTGTATACTACATCTTCCTTATCCATCCATCTCTTGATGGACAGTTATGTTGTTTCCATATCTTGACTACTGTAAATAATGCTGCAATAAACAAAGGGGTACATATATCCTTTTAAATTAGTGTTTTTGTTTTCTTTGGGTAAATACCCAATAATAAAATTACTGGATCATATGGTGATTCTATTTTTGAGTTACCTCCATTCTGTATTCCACAATGGCTATACCAGTTGACATTCTTACCAACAACACATAAGGATTTCTTTTTCTCCACATCCTTATGGATAATTGCCAGTGACAGAAATGACAGTCAACTAGCTTAAGAAAACAAAACTTCATGTACCTGGAAAGCACAGGAATGAACTCTAGTCATGTCTGGAACTGAGACTCAAATGACATCAGCAGAAGTTTATCTTGAGCCATCACTTTGCTCTGATTTTATTTTATTTTTGGATTATCTTCATTCTGGTGTTTCCTATATGGTGGCAAAGGTGGCCATCATCAACTCTGAGTTTATATCATTCTTACATCTGGGGGTTTAAGGCAAAAGAAAGTGTATTTTTCTAAATCCTCCATGCAAAATTCTGAGGGATGACCCTTCTTGGTCCAGACTGAGTCACACATCTATTCCTGACTTAATCACAGTGGCCGATGGAATAAAGTACTTGGGAGTTCTCTGATTATCTGTTCCTGGGCCATACATCCATCTTTGGAACCACGGTTTATATCACCCCTTGGTTTTCTTAAGAGTCTTGGTATGGTTTCCCCCAAAGGAGGAGATGAAATTAGCTCATGTTCTCCATTGGAACTAGTTATTAATTCCTTTCAGCAGGTATTTATTGATCATAAAATATTGGAGATATAGAGTAGACCCCCATGCTGACTTCTACTCCTTAGGTGCAGTCCAATGGAGGGAATTAATGTTTAACATTTGCTATGTATGGTGGTAAGGACCATGGTAAGGTAATAATGAAGTTCTGAGGGAGCCAATAGGAGTGTGTAACTAATTGGAACTTAGTAATTTAGAGTAGCAGCTGGATCTGGAGAATGATTGGGGGTCAAAAGATGATGCAGTGGGAAGAGCAGCCGAGGAAGAGGGAACTGCAGGTGCAAGAGACACATACTTTAAAATGGAAAGCAAAAATGTCATGTTACTTATATAATAGCTAGCATTTATATTATAATCAAAATAGACTTTCCAAGCAAAAGGGTTGAAAAAAAAAATCCTGACTCAGGATAAAATTTGAGTTGTTTGTCCATTTTGGCTGGGAGCCAGTGCAACTTACCCTGGATAACTCAATTTCTGTTAAACTGAACTGTGTTTCCACTTGTAAGAAAACCCTGTAGTGGAAGTAAAGATTTTTGTTAGGTCAAGTTGTTAAGATTAAATGTTAGAAAGCTCTTAACGGCAATTGCAGTGAAGTTTAACAATTTTACTTCTTACGGAAAGAAAAGAATAATATGGCAGCAATTTAGAAAAGGCATGCTTAAAATTCAGTGAAATGTAGAAGCAGTAGAAGTTAAAATTGAACTTTTTTTTATAGATTTCACTTGTTTTTAAGGATGAAAATGATACCTATTGATTCTGTTTGCCATTGATGATGATTCAAGTGTGGAATGTTGTATATATAATATTGGTCCAAAAAATAAGGATTAAAGTGATTTTAAATATTTTGAGATGGGCTGGAGAGAAGAGGAACTAGGGAAGAGAATTTATGATAAGGTGGTACAATAAAAAAAAATTGTGTTTATATCCAGCTTTTCACAGTGTCTCTGTAGGCATTAGGTTCAATTATATAGTTTGCTTTAGAGAAACAAATTGTATAATAATGATGCAGGTGATGAAAATAAAAGCATTGTTTTAAACCCTGTATCTATATTCTTGAATTTAATCCTTAAATGAGCCTTTAATATAGGCTCAGTATTATTTTCATTTTAGAGATGAGAGAACAAGGCACAGAGATGCCAAGATTCAGGAGCTGGTTTTAGACCCAGACTTATATAGAGGGATACTGTAGTCCCACTGTGGACAATAACAGGTAATGTTTATTTAGCATCTATGATGAGCCCCAAATAATATTTGCTTAATCTCTTCTTCACAGGTGTCCTATGAACCCATTTTACAGGTGAAGGAGAGCTTGAGACACTGAGAAAATTGGCCAAATTAATAAATGTCCAAATCTGGACTTCAAAATAGGTCTTCTGAACTTCGTAGACTACATTCCATTCACTGCTCTGTATGATCCCTTTCTCAGGCTGGATGCAGTGATCATGATGAAAAATGGAAATCCAGTTTTTCATTATTTTTTATGAATCTATAGCAAGTGCCCATTTAATGACAAGGTGCTATTCTGTGGTGACCTAAGTAATAAAGAATCACTAAAAAAATTAAATGTGGTCACAAAAATAGATAATTTTAAACTAACTTGAATCTGTGCTATAAAAACTATGTTCTGTGTTTAGGATTTAAATTTATTTCTGAAAAATTATATAAAAATATGTTCCATACACTGATTCTTAATACTTTGAAATTTTTTCTTACTTTTAAAATACCTCTTTGAATTTGATACTGATTTTAGTTACAAACTGTTACATTTCTAGTTAAGTATACTGGTATATTGAGAGGTTAGAAATTTTAGCCTAGGATTATGTTTTAATATGATAGGTTGAGCATATGATATCTTCTACTTTGTTCCAAAACTCATTGTAATAAGAAAAATGTAGAAATAGGAAGTGGAAGGAGAGTCAATGGTGTGTGAAAGTTTTATTAAATCTAATAAGACATAAAGAATGGATAAAAGAGTAGATGCTAGTTTAGAAGGGTGGAAGAAACCATAACTTGGAAAATGCCCAGGGTGCCTGGGTGGCTCAGTCGTTAAGCATCTGCCTTTGGCTCAGGTCATAGTCCCAGGGTCCTGGAATCGAGCCCTGCATCAGGCTCACCACTTGGCGGGAAACCTGCTTCTCCCTCTCCCACTCCCCCTGCTTGTGTTCCCTCTCTCACTGTATCTCTCTTTGTCAAATAAATAAAATCTTAAGAAAAAAGAAAAGAAAATGCCAAGAGGGGTACCTTAAAAACCCAAGGAGTTGTAGACAACTTGTGATCTACAGATAGAATAGTCAAAAAATGAGTGTAATCTTAAAAACAAGGGGTTAATGGTGAAAGTCACTTAAAAAAAAAAAAAAACCTATAACTGGATAATACTTCTCACACATCTTCTTTTCCTTTGGACACAAACCTCAAAGTCAAAAATTCCTCCAAAAAAAAAAAGTAAAAATTAAATAAAAATGGACACAGAAAATAGAACAGTAGTTAACAGGGGCTTGAGAGATGGGGGAATGGAAACTTGCTAATGGGTACAGAGTTTTAGTATGGGATGGTGAAAAAGATTTGTAGGTGGATAGTGGTGATGATTGCACACCACTTTAGGTGAATATACTTAATACCACTGAACTATACAGTTAGAAATGGTTAAAATGGTACGTTTTATTGTAGTGCGTATATTTACTATAATAGGTAAAAAGAAAAGTGACTTCTTATCTACAGGAATGAAAAAGACTGAAAAATTAGGATAGTTTCTGTAGAAATTAGCCTCTTAGAGTGAAGTCTTCAATGTTTCAGCCATTCATAGTGACTTGCTACAGGCTCCACATAAGATGAAACCTGCAAGTTGGCAGACTTGCTCATCAATACAAAGAACTCAGCTCGATTTTCTATTGTCTTAACCTTATATTCAAACAGACAATGAAGGATGACCAGACAAATGAGGAATGTCAAAGAAAGAGCCAGGTTAATATTTGCCACAATGACCAGAGAGGGAATAGTTAATCCAGAGAATGGAAGAGGACTTTAAAATTGTCTCTGTTCCTAGTATCTTTAGAGATTCTTTAGAGAGATATTACATTTGTTAAGTGATAATAATATGCTGTAAAAGAAGGAACATATAATGTAATTGATGGAAAAATAAGAAGAATAAAGAAAAAATCATACATATCTTCTGGAAATAGAATAAAAAGAACAGAAAACAGGAAACAGAAGTAATGAAAATAAAAATTAAAGGTATAAGGACCAATGCAAGGTTTGTCACCTAAATAGTAGAAGTTCCTGGAAGAGAAAACAGGGGACAGTGTATGATCAAAGAAATAATAGAAGAGGCAATCCTGTGCTAAAGTGTAAGTTTTCTTATTGGAAGATTTTCCATGTACCCAGCAAAATGAAGAAAAGACATTTCTAGACATGTTCTTGTGAAAATTCAGAGTACCAGAGATAAAGAAAAGACGCTAAAGTTTTCAGAAAGAAGACAACAAAGTTAAAAAGCAGGTCACCTTACAATTCAACAATAAAAAGACAACCCAAATAAAAAATGGACAAAGGATTTTAACAAACCTCTCAAAAAGATAAACAAATGACCAAAAAGCACGTGAAAAGATGTTCAGCATCATTAGCCTTCAGGAATTCTAAATCAAAACCACAATGGAATACCAGTTAACAACCATTGCTGTGTCTTTGATTAAAAAGACAGATAATAAGTGTTGCTGAGACTATGGATGAATTGAAACCCTCATATATTCCTGTTGGGAATGCAGAATGGTATACCATTTTGGAAAACAGTGGGATAGTTTCTCAAAAGGTTAAACAGAGTTACCAATATATGACCTAACATTCCCACCCCTAGGTATATAGTCAAGAGAAATGAAAAGAAATACCACACAAAAAGTTTTGTTTGAATGTTCATAATGAAATTGTTCATAATAAGCCCAAAATGGAAACAACCCAACTAATGAATGGATAAAATGTAGCATTCCCATACAATGGAATATTATCTGGCCATGAAAAGGAATGGAGTACTGCTACATGTCACAATATGGATGAACCTTGGAAATAGTATGCTGAGTGCGAGAAGTCAGTCACAGAAGATTTCATATTTAACACTCCTTTTAAATTATATAACCAGGTGTGATCAGAATAGGCAAATCTATAGAGATAGAAAATAGATTAGTGATTGCCTAAGGGTGTGAGGTTGGGGAAAAACAAAGAGTGTTTAGTAGGTACAGGAAGGATACGAAAATACAATTTTGTGGGGATGGTTGCATGGTTCTATGACTATGCTTAAAGCCACTGAATTGTACACTTTAAGTGGGTGACTTGTATGTTGTGTGTACATTACATCCCAAAAAGCTATTATTTTTTTAAAAAGTCACACTGTCATCAGGCCTCTTATTAGCCTTGGATTCTAGAAATCTGTGTAATGTAGAAGTAAACAAAGACCACTCAGATGAGAATAAGCAAAGGGTATTTATACAGAGATTTTTATAATAAGGGAATTAGCCACTATCATCTGGCAGAAACTCAAAACTTTTCCCACTCCTTTGCCTGGAGTGGGAAAACTCTATAGTGGAAAAAAAGAAAGGCTTCAGATATGCCCTGATTGGAGGCTGTCGGCGTGGGGAAGGTGTAGACAGGCTAAGTAGAAGCCAGGCATCTTATGTGAATGGTTGAGGGGTGGATAGTTGGGTTTTTCTGGTTGGTACTAAACAAAGTGGGAATAAAAATTTAGAGAAGCTGTCAATTACTAATCAAGTTCTGGTTGTACTGGGCCATTTTTTCCCAGGTTTATTGTTTGTTGGAGATCATGATCTGACTTCTTCCAAGTAGATTGGCTTCTTGGAACAATTACCGTAGACAGTGAATTGGTTTCCTAGTCTGGTTGCTGCAGATTGTTGATCAGAGTTCTCTTTTTGTATATGGTGTGGCCATTGTCCATTTGTATATTCAGTCTCTCAGTAAAAATGCTTTCAAAATTATGAAGGAATGAAAAAATGCATACCCAAAGAATAAATAAAATCTGAGAGCTAACTGACTATATATATCATACATTCAAGGATTCATTAGCTTTACTTCCTAAGCACCTTTTCTTGGGAAGTTAATTGAAGGCATATTCCAAAAAATAAAGAAGAAAGGGAAACCAGAAAGAGGTGCTATAATCCAGAAGAGCAGAGACCTGAAGTTCCAGGAAGAGCATGGTTTTGCACATCTAGAGAAGAGCCACTCAGGGTGGCATGCAAGGATCGAAGATGCCAGCAGGGAATTGAATTGGGAGGGGTGGGAGGGAGTTTCTATAAAGGACAGTTTCACAGGAAACTATGAATATGATAAGGGCATGGGGGGGAAAAAAGGCAATTTAAAAAGGCATTAGTTACTCCAGGAAAAACAGTAATATAGTGCTTGCAGTTTTATCATTTTGAATTATTGTTCACAGCACAGCCTGTAATTACAAAGTACATAATAATACAAGAACTATTGTTTTTCAGTAAACACAAAATGTGAAATCATTGATTGTAGTTAAAAAACAGGACATAAATACTGTCATCCTTGATAAAATAAAAGTATAGGTGACCGAAGTGGTGAGGTGGAAAGTGGGGGGAAAGGTGAAAGAAAGGTGGCACATACCATCATTGTAAGATAGAAAGCCAAGAGATACTGTGTATAGTTGATGGAACAAGAAATAAATGTGCTAGTTAAACTTACTGAGAGAAATAATGGTATTCATGTGCATTCACACACTAGCATAGGAATACAAATTATAACCTAAATTCTTCCTTATTCTTCCTTAATGATACAGACAATTCTCTATGGTGATAAATAAATGATTTATGTTATCATTTGTAACTGTTCTGTGGTATAAAATTTGTTATGCTGTACCTATATTGGTAGACTTTTGCATTGTTTCTAATTATTCACTGTGAATAGTATTCCAGAAATGTCCTCATTTATGCCTTTTATGCAATTTACCTATTTTTTTAAAGGTTTTACTTATTTATTTGACAGAGATCACAAGTAGGCAGAGAGAGAGCAGAGAGAGAGAGAAGGAAGCAGGCTCCCCAACGAGCAGAGAGCCCGATGTGGAGCTCTATCCCAGGAGTCTGGGATCATGACCTGAGCCGAAGGCAGAGGCTTAACCCACTGAGCCACCCAGGCGCCCCCTATTTATTCTTTATAATAATTTTCTAAAAGTGCAACTCTACATCTAAAGTTATCTATATTTGAAATTTTTGATTTGTGTCCAGAAATGTTTATTGATTTATACTTTCAACTCAATAGTATATGATAGTTCCTGTGTTCATATATCCTTACCAACAGCTACTACTATCAAACTTTTTGATATTTGTCATCTGACTTTATTGGTACTTAAATTAACACTGTTGGTTACCAGTGGAGTATTACATATATTTATGTTTACTGCTATTTGTATTTCAGTCTTTTCTTGCCCTTGCACACATGGTGATATTTCTCATATTCATAATTAGGATTTATATATAAGAGTTTTTGAACAAATTTTAAGGAATTGGTTATAAATTTTCTTTAATTATTTGGTTTGGATTTTAACCTTTTTCACGCTAGTAAAAATTTTGAAGTGGACAACTCATAAACATTTTTACTTAGGGTGTTTTAATTTAGGTTCATACATCTTAAGTGCTTTGACTTCAGAATTATAAAAATATGCACCTAAACATTATTATACTGTTGCTTTTCTTTTTTGACCTTTAATTATTTTGTTCATTTCATATTTATTTTGGTGTCAAATGAGACAATGTTTTCCAACCAGCTTTTCTTCTAAATGGCTTGTCAGATCTTCAAGCCTTGCTTCTATTTTTTTCACTGGTTGACCATCACTGAATTCTGCCATATAAATGTCTTTTCCTAGTATTTGTTTTATCTTTTTGATCTATATGCACTAGTACAATGGTGTTTTAATTCCACATATTTTGTTTTTCCTTCCTCTATAGGGAAGATTTCCTTTTTGGTTCTCTTTTTCATGTTGTTTGTGCCTGTTATTTCATAATTATCTTTCTAGATAAAATTGAAAATTCTTCAGTCAAAATTTTAGAATGACTTTATTAGGTTTTGATTAAAATTGCAAAAAAAAATTAAGAACACATGGGATGGATCTGCTGCTATTGGAGGAACATTGCTTCAGAAAATTCATACACACAAACCTTAAATGGATACTCTACAACATCCAGTAACCCTACCAGGTTGACTTGCTAACTATGAATTTCTGAAGAGCTAGTCATTTTTTTAAGATAGGTGTTGATAAATTTTCAGAAATTCTGCTCATCATGAATTCCATTCTCTACATGTAACTTCTACTATGTACTGCTTATAATGTTATTAAGGATTATTTCTGTCACACTGTTCACTTCTCAGTATGTTGTCTTCCCAGTGCATCTTTTTACTTAGGGTAAAAAGTAATTTTTAATTTAATTTTAATTAAATTTTTTTTTAAATTTTAATTTTTTTTAATTTTTTTAATTTTAATTTTTTTTAAATTTTAATTTTAATTTAAATTTTTTAATTTAATTTTAATTTTAATTTTTTTCCCAATTTATTTATTTTCAGAAAAACAGTATTCATTATTTTTTCACCACACCCAGTGCTCCATGCAAGCTGTGCCCTCTATAATACCCACCACCTGGTACCCCAACCTCCCACCCCCCCGCCACTTCAAACCCCTCAGATTGTTTTTCAGAGTCCATAGTCTCTCATGGTTCATCTCCCCTTCCAATTTACCCAAAAGCACATACCCTCCCCAATGTCCATAACCCTACCCCCCTTCTCCCAACCCCCCTCCTCCCAGCAACCCACAGTTTGTTTCGTGAGATTAAGAGTCACTTATGGTTTGTCTCCCTCCCTATCCCATCTTGTTTCATGGATTCTTCTCCTACCCACTTAAGCCCCCATGTTGCATCACCACTTCCTTATATCAGGGAGATCATATGATAGTTGTCTTTCTCCGCTTGACTTATTTCGCTAAGCATGATACGCTCTAGTTCCATCCATGTTGTCGCAAATGGCAAGATTTCGTTTATTTTGATGGCTGCATAGTATTCCATTGTGTATATATACCACATCTTCTTGATCCACTCATCTGTTGATGGACATCTAGGTTCTTTCCATAGTTTGGCTATTGTGGACATTGCTGCTATAAACATTCGGGTGCACGTGCCCCTTTGGATCACTACGTTTGTATCTTTAGGGTAAATTCCCAGTAGTGCAATTGCTGGGTCATAGGGCAGTTCTATTTTCAACATTTTGAGGAACCTCCATGCTGTTTTCCAGAGTGGTTGCACCAGCTTGCATTCCCACCAACAGTGTAGGAGGGCTCCCCTTTCTCCGCATCCTCGCCAGCATCTGTCATTTCCTGACTTGTTGATTTTAGCCATTCTGACTGGTGTGAGGTGATATCTCATTGTGGTTTTGATTTGTATTTCCCTGATGCTGAGTGATATGGAGCACTTTTTCATGTGTCTGTTGGCCATCTGGATGTCTTCTTTGCAGAAACGTCTGTTCATGTCCTCTGCCCATTTCTTGATTGGATTATTTGTTCTTTGGGTGTTGAGTTTGTTAAGTTCTGTATAGATTTTGGACACTAGTCCTTTATCTGATATGTCGTTTGCAAATATCTTCTCCCATTCTGTCAGTTGTCTTTTGGTTTTGTTAACTGTTTCCTTTGCTGTGCAAAAGCTTTTGATTTTGATGAAATCCCAAAAGTTCATTTTTGCCCTTGCTTCCCTTGCCTTTGGGGATGTTCCTAGGAAGATGTTGCTGCGGCTGAGGTCGAAGAGGTTGCTGCCTGTGTTCTCCTCAAGGATTTTGATGGATTCCTTTCTCACATTGAGGTCCTTAATCCATTTTGAATCTATTTTTGTGTGTGGTGTAAGGAAATGGTCCAATTTCATTTTTCTGCACGTGGCTGTCCAATTTTCCCAACACCATTTATTGAAGAGGCTGTCTTTTTTCCATTGGACATTCTTTCCTGCTTTGTCGAAGATTAGTTGACCATAGAGTTGAGGGTCTATTTCTGGGCTCTCTATTCTGTTCCATTGGTCTATGTGTCTGTTTTTGTGCCAGTACCATGCTGTCTTTTATGTTTTCTTAATTTAATTGCAAATGTAAAAGAATTGTCATCTAACATGTTCTTTTATAATAGAGGTGAATTTTAAAATGTATATTCTTCGTTTTTCTTTTGCATTATTTTTTTATGTTGGTGTTTTTGTATTGTTTTGTTTTCCTTTGATTTTTAAAAATTTATCAGTCTCTCTGGAGTTGTTTTCCTTTAATTACGGGAAGAATTTGCTCCAAAATGAAACAGAAGGGTTTTCCCTGTGTTGTTTATCTTCTTAGCACTATTCAGGGTGTTTCTTGGATCTAAAGTATGGGGCTTTATATTTTCAGTTACGCAGGACCACTGCATATGGTTGAACAGCTTGTGCATTGCATGAGAAAACCCACCTGAGGGTGTGAGTGGAGATGGACATTCTGCTCAATAGGCTGTCTGCCTGAGTTCCAGGTTGTGTCTTGCTAAAGGAAAAGTCTCCCTCTTGTTCTAACAAAGACATAGTTCACCCACCCAGCCATGTGTCCACAGAGCAGTCTGCCTCCTGGGAGATACAAATAACTGGGAGAGACCTTCTTAATCTCACAAACACCAACCCTCTATATTGTGTACATCTCTGTGTGTATATCTGCTTTCCCTCTGAGCCACCAGGGTGCTGAGCTCCTCAGGCCAGTTCTTCCACTGGGTGCTGGAGCGTACTGCCAGATGGGGATGAAATGAAGAAAAAAGGACTAAGAGATCATTATTCTCTCATACTGCCATCCAGGAGTACACTGCACTTTAAAAGGTCTTGTTCTTTTTTTAGGATTCCAGTGTGCTCATTGTTGCTGACAGAGTACAGTTAAGGGGCTGGAGCTGGTATGAGGGATTTACTTCAATTGTACTTGATCCTGCTGAAATTAATCTGCAGCTGACAATGAGAGAAGACAGAAACTCATGTGATGTTTCTCCTCAAACTCATTTTGGGTTTTGGATTTGTTTTGAGTACTTTTCCTTTTTGTCCCCTTTATGATCTTTGGGACTTTAGGAATGTCCAGTGAATTTGATGGGGTTTTGGAATATTGGTGAGGTTTGGTGGGGTGAGGTCCGGAGCCGATGACCAAGAAAGAATTTTTGAGACATTTTTGGTTTTATTAAAGCACAAGGACAGGACCCATGAGCAGAAAGAGCTGCCGCACTGTAGTCCTGAGGAATGGCTGATAATATACTCAGGAGTTAGGGAGGTGAGGACAAAGGGGGGTGTCCAGAAAGACTGTGAAGACTCTCAGGATATTGGAGGCCTGGTTATTGTCAAGCCAAGACTGTTTTTCCCTTCAATGAGGCACTAGCGTGAAGACAATTGGGAATTTCCTGGAGGAATGTTACATTCCTCCTACACAGTCCTTGTCAATGGGCTGCAGGCTCAAAAGAAATTCAATTTTGTTCACATTTCCTTTTGCCTCAGCCTCCCTCAATTTCATGTAGGGGAGGGTGATGTTAGGGCTCTAGGAAACTAAATGATAGGTCTCTGGAAGTTGAGCTATTAATAAGAAGCTTCTTCCTTGTACATCATTAAGGCATTTGCAAACTGAGGGAGACTTCTGTCCTGCAAGACTGTGATCTCTATGACTTAATCATTTGTTCTTCCTTTAGGGTAGCCAGGAATGCCTGAGAAATGTCACATATATCACATGGGGGGGAGGGGTGTAGGGTGCCAGCTTTTGCTTTATCCTCAGCTAACTTGTTCCCTCATCAAACTCTCCACCATCAATATGACTCTACAGATTTGCTGGTGATGGTGTGGTTATTTAATTTTTTGAATAGGGAAATACATTCTTTTGAATAAAACTAAATAACAAAAAAATAATAAATTTTACTGAATCAAAAAACTATGATGATTTTTGGACTTTCAAACATCTTTGAAACAGTGGCAGTGAGATTGAGCAATCCCCCCCCCATCTTCTGTATCATAAATGTACCCTCACCTATAAGAACAGTCCCATGAGCATAATTTCTTATACCTAAATAAAGGCTTCCTTGTCCCTACTTGCTGCTCAATCTATTGTCCCATTCAGAACAATAGTCCTCACTTGGCAGGACAAAATAGTGGTCTTTCCTAACTCAGCTTGGAGGGCACCCTCTTGTTCTCAGATTTCTCTTCCAGTTCACTTTCTCAGTAAGTAATTCCCTGACCACCTTCTTTTAAATTTCTGCTCTCCTTATTGGCACTCTATCTCCCTTCCCTAAATTAATTTTCTTCATAGCACTACAACCATCTATTGTAAATATTGCTTAGTTCCAACTCTTTTAAGGTGTAAACCTAGATCAAACTCTATATATTGGCGTTTTCTAGAGCATGCTCCCCAAACCATTCTTTTAACCAGATTTAAAAGGGTTATTGTGAGATTATGATTTATAATAAGTCCATATTTGGTCTTCCACCTGTTCCTGGAAGAGAACTCCTAAAACCCTTATAATTTCCTGTGATAAGAGCAACAAAGGTATCTTTCGTTGTGCTAGTGAGGTGACTTTTGAAAACCCCTTAGGTAAGGAGGCTAGTTGCCAGAGGAGCCAACCTTGTGATTAGAGGGTTGGAACTTTATTTTTATTGTATTGTATTGTATTTTTCAGTGTTCCAAAATTCATTGTTTATGCATTGCACCCAGTGCTCCATGCAATAGTGCCCTCCTTAATACCTACCACCAGGCTTGCCCATCCCCACACCCCCCTCCACTCCAAAACCCTCAGTTTGTTTCTCATAGTCCACAGTCTCTCATGCTTCATCTCCTCCACCAATTTACCCTACTTCGCTTTTCCTTTCATCCTCCCAAATTCTTCCATGTTACTCCTTATGCGCCACAAGTAAGTGAAACTATATGATAATTGACTTTCTCTCTTTGACTTATTTCACTCAGTATAATCTCCTCCAGCCCCGTTCATGTTGATACAAAAGTTGGGTTTTTGTCCTTTCTGATGGCTGTGAAATATTCCATTGTATAAATGGAACTTTATTTTTAAGTTTTTAAAGTAGGCTTGATGCCCAGTATAGAGCCCAATGTGAGGCTTGAACTCAGACTCTAAGATCAAGACCTGAGCTGGGATCAAGAGTCAGGCACTCCGTCAACTGAGCCACCCAGGTGCCCAGAGGGTTGGAACTTTAAGTAACCTGCCACCTCCCCACCAAGGAAGAGGGGGTGGAGACTGAATTGATGCCAGTGGCCAGTGATTTAATCAACCATTACTGTGTAACGAAGCCTCCTTAAAACCCCAAAAGGACAGGGTTCAGAGAACTCCAGGTTTGTGAACACAGGGATATTCAGGGAGAGTGGCACAACTAGAGAGAGCACGGATGCTCTGAGCCTCTTTCTCATGTCTTTCCCTATGAATCTCTTCCTGAATTGTCTTTTTATAGTAAACCAGCAATCTGTTAAGTAGACAGATTGCCCGAGTTCTGTGAGCCGCTCTAGCACATGAATGGAACCCAGGGAAGGACTGTGGGAAGCTCCGATTTATAGCCTGTTGAACTTGGACTTAGGACTGGCATCCTGAATTGGAGGAGGTCTTTGGAACCTCTAATCTGTATTCAGTTGGTAGAAAGAAACAGCCTGGGCTTGTAACTGGCATCTGAAGTTGGGGGTGAGGGAAGGCAGTTTTGTAGGACTAAATTCTCAATCTGTGGAATCTGATGCTATCTCTTGATAGATAGTGTCAGAATTGAGTTGAATCCTCAGACATCCTGCTGGTATCTGAGAAATGCGTGGTGTTACATGGGAAACACCCCACCCCCACTTCCCTCCCAACATATACATTGGAGTTAGGTCCAGGAACCTCATTTTGTTACCTTGTCATAGAGTTAAATTTGCTATTAAGGTAATGAAGTTTAAGCTTCAAACCCTTTACTTGTACAGACCGATGAGAATACAGGAAGTTGCTGAGAGTTCTAAGGGTTCCAGTTGGGAGGAGAAAAAAGGTTACCACCGGGAACAAAACATTTCTGGTATATTGCCTGCAGAAAGCTCAGAAGAAAAGAGCTATAAATCGCCAAGAACTTTAAAGAGATTTCTGAAAAAAAAAACACACATATATATATATATATATACTATGTCATTAATTTTATATTTTATTTTGTATTATTTTCGTAAAGATGGCTCCTAAATTATAAAAATTTCAGGCTCCATAGAACCTGTTATCAGCATTGCTTAATTAAATTAAGTTTGCTAAACATAGAACTAAAGAAAATGAAGCAGATTTCCTTGATGCAGAATTTTGGAGGTACTTGCCATGCAAATCTGCAATGTAAATCTCTTAGAGAAAGTTGAGCTATGCGGTATTTCTAGAATGTGCACATCTACTTTTTCATAAAGCATCTTAAGCAATCAGTATCCTGTGGAAAATACTTTGGAAAGCTCTGCTCTGGAAACTTGCCTTCTCTCTCTGCTTCCTATTTCATTTCCTTCAGAAAGGGTGAGCCCTTCTTTAACAACTTTACTAACCCACTTTAAGTGGCTGGAATGTCACTTAATGAATTTTATATTTGAAGGAAATATAAAGTAGATTCTTTCTGAGACTGATTGAGCCCTCTGTGTTTAGCATGACTCTGGATGAAATAAAAAGAAAAATAAAAACCTTGAATATAATCTAATCTGCCCATAATAGTCACCATTTTAACCCTTACCAATCTCCTGTTGATGAAGGAGATTGTAGTTCCTTTCCTGAAAAGATTATTTGTGCCATGATCATATTTTCAGATTTAATCTGCATTTTCACATTTCAGTGCCCCTCTGGAGGCTGGCAGAACCTAAAATAGTAATCTGAATGATACCTAAAAGGCATTTCAATGCACTTGCCAATTGAAAGCTATTGCAACCTTCCAAGAATAGTTTTTAAATAGTTTCAAAATGTTTAAGTTGCTAAATATAAAATAGAACCATGACTTCTCATAATTGAATTAAACTAGATGAAACTGACTGTGAACTTTAGATAATAGATTAAACAGTTCAAAAATCTGTATTAGAAGAGAAAGTGTCTCAGGCAGTGGAAGTGAAATTGTACTGTATCCAAACCAGATGGCATTTTAAATAATATTTTCCATGGGAAACAGTGATAAATGCGTGTGTGTGTTGAGTGTGTGTGTCAATTTATTAGAATATCTGTGTTTGTATTTGGCTTTCTTAAGATGTGCCACCTTTTCTCGTGAAAGATGTATTACCTTTTCTAACTTTCAAGTTTGATCACATTTACAGCATCTGCACTCACAAGATTACTCACTTCCCTAGCTCAAGTTTCATGGCATTTAACAACTATAATTATACTTTTCAAGTGCTGTACCAATCTTCAGTATTACATTCACTGGCAGAGATATTAGCTTTCAAAAAAATGCTGAAAAGATCATAGACATTTCATTTGTAAAGATGGGCTGTACTTAATTTCGATGACAGTTACCTTGCCCATAACCATACTGAAAAGATCAATCTCATTAAAAGTATATTACAGTCGGCAAATCTAAATGTGATGGGCTAAATTCTATCATCAAATTTGTAGACATGGTCTTAGATGTGAGTTACCTGGAGTTTTAAGATGAGAGGTGATAAAAATAAAATTTTCTTACTTTCTGGGTAAATGTTGTTCCAGTTTCAAAGATAGGGTGAAAATATATCTTGGCATAAGCCCAGTTTATTCTAGCTTACAACAACCCCAGTTGTTCTAGCTTAATTATTACTATCCTCCTCTTTCACTCTCAGAAATGTCTTGGTATAGATGATAAATTATATAGTCACCCTATTTATAGATGGTTTACTAAATCTTGGACAATTTGATTAGTTCATTCAGTTCTTTCCCCCCACCTTTCTCTGGTGCCTACTGTGTTATAAAGTTTGGATGGATTTATAATGATAGTTTTTTAAAATATGTATACAGTAAGATATAAAAAGCCAATTTTCAGTTGTACTTAAGTGTGTATGTCCTTAAAATGGAGTAAAGTATATTGAGTCACGAGGCAGATAACTGCCTTTTTTTTACACACTGCCTTACCTTCATACATCAAATAGAATGTATATATATTATACCTTGCTTATTATACCACTGTGGATTTTAGGGCATCAGTAAAGACAAAATTTCCTGTTGTCTAAGTTAAGAAGAACATGTATAAAAAAGAACACATAAAACTTGCTATAACTTTGGTTGCTGAAAATAGTAAGGACAGTTGAAATTTAAATCATACAGCTATATATATATATTTTTTGTTTAGTTTTGTTGCAAATTCTATGTAATGATAAGGTATAAGCACTAAAAGAAATAGTATGATTAAAGACTAGTAAGTTGTTTATAATTTTTTTTCTTGCAAAATAACTTCCTTGATTATTGGTGATAGAGTTTTTGAGACTGTGTGTCATAGTTTATTTTTCCGTTTTTAACACATAGAAATGTAAAACATAATATTTAAATTGTTCATATTCCCATCAACCAGATAACTAATACTAATACATGTTAATATTTAAATACCCTCCTCCACATTAAAATTACATTTTTATACATCGTGTGTTTGTTATTATTGTAATATAACAAATTATTACATAATGTGGTAGCAGCTTAAAACACATGACATTTATGATTTCCTAGTTCTGGGGGTCAGGAATTCATAAGTCACTTAGCTGGGTGCTTCTGGGCTCAGAGTATCTCAAGGTTGCAGACAAGTTGTAGGCCAGCTATCATCATCTAAAGGCTTGGCAAGTGCTCTATGCTCCACTTCCAGCATGGCTTACTTACATGGCTATGGGCCAGAGGTCTGAATACCTTGTTTGCTGCCAATAGGCCTTTGTTCCTTGCCATAGACCTCTTCATAGGAGTGCTAGAATGTCTTTAAGATATATAAGAGGGCTTCCCCAGAACAAGTGATCCAAGAGATCCAAAAAGAAAACTACAAAGTGCCTTGTGTTACATAGTCTTAGGAGTTACATATCATCACTTCTGTCATATTCTATTTATTAGAAAGAACTCACCAAATCTAGCCCACACTCAGTGGAAGAGGACTTAATCTCAACTTCTTGAAGTGAGGAGTATCAGAGGGTTTGTGGACATATTTTAAAACCATCACATATGGTAAAAGTGTAGGAAGCTACTACAAAGTGAAAACACTGGAAACAATGAAACATTGCTAAGAGAAATTAAAGAAGATCTAAACAAATGGAAAATATATTCAGAGATTGGAGACTCAATACTATTACAATATTTATTTCAAATTGATTTATATATTCAATGTTATCACAATAAAAACCCAGTAGTCTTTCTTATAGGAACTGACAAGATGACTCCTAAATTATGAAGGAAATGCAAAGGGCCTGGCACATCAAAATAATCCTGAAGAAAATTGGAAGACCTCTACTAATAATATATTTCAAGATTTAACATGAAGTTATATAACTAGGGCAAAAGTGTTTTCATCATAAAGAGACAGAAATAATTCAATGAAGCAATACAAAGTCTAAAAAGAGACACATATAATGTCACTTGATTTTTAGCAAAAGTGCCAAGTAATTTAAATTTTGTTTCCTGAATCCTTAATATTATACATATTTTCCATGCTATTACTAATTATTTGAACATATTTTTATTTTGATGGTATAATATAATTCATGTGGATGTTCTAAAATTTGTCAAATTCTTTTCTACCTGAAAATGTATGTGGTTTCGTCATCTGCTATTATGGATAATACTGTGCAAGCCACTTGGTTTATTAAGGTGTGTGTGTATACATGTGCATATATATATTCTTTCCCCTATTTATTATTTTGCCTTATGGTAATTTCTATAAGTAACTGTTGGGTTAAAGAGATTTAGTTTTGTGATACTTAAAACATGGTGACAAATTGGTTTATAGGTTTTTCTGATTTTCACTGCCACGGACAGTGTAAGAGAATGAGTTTCTCTCATAACTCCTCTTAGTTTTCATCATTCGTGTTTGCATGGCTTAATAATGTTGCTTAAATATTTCTCCATATGTCAGTTATCAGGCTAATTTTAAGATTATGTATTCATGACTTTAAAAAACGTACAATACAATATTATTGATTACAGTCACCATGCTGAACATTGCATTATCCATGACCCATTCATTTCACAATTGGAAGTTTATACCTCTTGATCCCCCTTCTCCAGCCCATTTTGCCTACCCCTCATCACCTTCCCCTTTGGCAATCACCAGTCTGCTCTTTATGTCAATAGATTGGGTTTTGTTTGCTTATTTTCTTTTTTAGATTCCACATATAAGTGAAATCATACAGTATTTATCTTTGATTTATTTCACTTAGCATAATACCTTCAAGATCCATTCATGTTGTCTCATGGCAAGATTTCATTCTTTTAATGGCTGAATGTAGACCACCTCTTTATCTGTTTATCCATTTGTGGATTTAGACTGCTTCCGTATCTTGATTATTGTAAATAGTGCTCCAGTGAGCATAAGCGTACATAATTCTTTTTGAATTAGTGTTTTTGTTTTCCTTGAGTAGATATTTGAAAGTGGAATTGCTGGATTATGTGTTATTTTTACATTTAATTTTTTAAAAAAGTATTTTAATTTATTTGATAGAAAATGAGCACAAGTGGGGTCGGGGGTGAGGGGCAGAGGGAGAGGGAGAAGCAGACTCTTTGCTGAGCAGGGAGCCCCATACAGGGCTTGATCCTAGGACCTTGATATCATGACCTGAGCCAAAGACAGACACTTAACCAACTGAACCACCCAAGGGCCCCCCTACCTTTAATTTTTTTAGGAACCTCCATACTGTTATTCAAAGCGGCTGCAACAGTTTACATTTAGGCCAACAATGCATGAAGGTTCATTTTTCTCCACATGCTTGTCACTACTTGTTATTTCTTGTCTTACTGATAATAGCCATTCTGATAGGTGTGGGGGTAATATCTCATTATGGTGTTGATTTGCATTTCCTTGATTATTAGTGATGTTGAGCATCTTTTCATGTGCTTTTCGGCCATTTGTATGTCTTCTTTGGAAAACTGTCTATTCCAATCTTTTGTCATTTTTCTATTGGATTGTTTTTTTTGTTCTAGAGTTGTATGAGTTTTTTATATAGTTTGACTATTAACCCCTTATTGGATATATGATTGGTAAATATCTTCTGTTATTTAGTAGATTGCCTTTTCATTTTTTCTGTTGTTTCCTTTGATGTGCAGAAGCTTTTTAGGTTTATGTAGTCCCATTTGTTTACTTTTGTTTTTATGGCCCTTGACTTTGGAATCATATTCATAAAATCATTGCAAAGATCAGTCTCAAGGAGCTTACCACCAGTGTTTTCTTCTAAGAGTTTTATGGTACATTCAAGTATTTAATCTCCTTTAAATAAGTTTTGTGTATAGTGTCAGATAGTGTTCCAGTTTCATTCTTTTGCATGTGGCTGTTCAGTGTTTCTGTTAGTATTTATTGAAGAGACTGTACTTATGCCATTTTGTAGTCTTGATTCCTTTGTCACAAATTAATACCATACATGTGTGGGTGTATTTCTGGGTTTTCTCTTCTGTTCCATTGATCTGTGTTTGTTTTTATGCGATATGATAGTTTTGATTACTATAACTTTATAATAGAGCTTAAAATCAGGAAGCATAATGCCTCCTGCTTTGCTCTTTTTCAAAATTGCTTTGGCTATTCAGGATCTCATGTGGTTTTCTGCAAGTTTTAGGATTGTATGGTCTCTTTCTGTGAAAAATGCCGTGGGGATTTTGTTTGGTGTTCAATATGTAGATTGGTTTGTGTAACATGGACATTTTAACAATATTAATTCTTCCAATCAATGAACATGGAATATCTTTCCATTTATTTTTTCCTTGTTCAGTTTCTTTCATCAGTGTCCTATAGTTTTCCATGTATAGGTCTTTCAACTCCTTTGTTAAATTTATTCTTTTTTTTTTTAAAGATTTTATTTATTTATTTGACAGACAGAGATCACAAGTAGGCAGAGAAGCAGGCAGAGAGAGAGGAGGAAGCAGGCTCCCTGCTGAGCAGAGAGCCTGAGGCGGGGCTCGATCCCAGGACCTGAGATCATGACCTGAGCCGAAGGCAGAGGCTTTAACCCACTGAGCTACCCAGGTGCCCCTATTTTATTCTTTTTAATGCAGTTGTAAATGGGATTATTTTCTTAATTTCTCTCTCTGATATTTAATTTGTGGCTGTATAGAAAGGTAGCTGATTTTTGTATATTAATTTTGTACATTGCAACATTACTGAATTTGTTTATTAGTTCTAACAGATTTTTGGTCGAGTCTAGGATTTTCTTTATATAAAATGTCCACACAAGGTTGACAATTTTACATCTTCTTTTCAAATTTGGATATATTTTATCTCCTTTTTTGCATAATTGCTGTGACTAGGACTTCCAGTATTGTGTTTAATAAAAATTGCAGGAGTGAGCATCCTTATTTTGTTTCAGATATTTTTTTAAAAAAAGGTTTTATTTTATTTAATATGAGCATGGGGAGGGGGCAGAGGGAAAGGGAGAAGCAGACTCCCCCACAAAGCAGGATGCCCAACTCATGGCTTGATCCCAGAAATCTGGGATCATGACCTGAGCTGAAGGCAGACGCTTAACCAACTGAGCCATCCAGGGGTGCTCTTGTTTCTGATCTTAGGGGACAATCTTACAACTTTTTCACTGTTGAGTTTGTTAGCTGTGGGTTTTCATATATGGCCTTTAATATGCTGAGGTATGTTTTGTCCATATCCACCTTTTTAAGAGTTTTATCATTAACAGAGGTTGACTTTATCAAATGCTTTTTCTGCATCTTTTGAAATGATCATATGGTATTTAACCTTCATTTTGTTTATGTGGAGTATTATGTTAATTGATTTGTGGTTGTTGAACCATCTTTGCATCCATAGAATAAATCCCACTTGATCATGGTGAATGATCCTTTTAAAGTATGGTTGAATTCAGTTTGATAATATTTTGTTGAGGATTCTCACATTTATTTTTATCAAGGATATTGGCCTGTAATTTAATTTATTTTAATCTTCTCTTCTCTTCTCTTCTTTTCTCTTCTCTTTTTTCCCTTCCTTCCTTCCTTCCTTCCTTCCTTTTTCTTTCCTTCCTTCCATAGTATCCTTGTCTGGTTTTGATATCAGGGTAATGATGGCCTTATAAAATAAGTTTGGAAGTGTACCCTTCTCCTCAGTGTTTTGGGAGATTTTGAGGAGGATAGCATTAAATCTCTATTGAATGTTTGGTTGACTTCACCAGTGAAGTTGTCTGGTCTCAGACTTTCCTTTGTTGGGCATTGCCAATTCAGTCTTCTTACTAAGAATCAGTCTATTCAGATTTTCTGTTTTTCATGATTAAATCCTGGAAGATTGTATGTTTCTAGGATTTTATCCATAACTTCATGGTTGTCCAGTTTGCATATAATTGTTCATAGTAGTCTCATGCTCTTTTGTATTTCTTTGGTGTAAGTTTTAACATCTTTTAGATTGATTTATTTATTAAAGCCTTCTTTTTTTATTTAATGAAGCTAAAGGTTTGTCAGTGTTTATGTTTTCAAAGAACTAGCTCTTAGTTTCATTGGTCTTTTAAACTATCTTTAGTCTTTATTTCATTATTTCTTCTTGGATCTTTATTATTTCTTTACTTTTATTAACATTGGGCTTCAAATGTTTTTTTTTTTTTTTCCTAGTGCCTTGAGGTGTAAAACTAAATTATTTATTTGAGATTTTTCTTGTTTCGTGTGGTAGGCCTACATCTCTATGATCTTCCCTCTTAGAACTGCTTTTGCCCTGCACTTTATGGATCTGTATGTCTGTTTTCTTCTGGAAAAACTTCATGGAAGTTTTTAACCATTATTATTATTTTTTAAAGATTTTGTTTATTTATTTGACAGAGATCACAAGCAGGCAGAGAGACAGGCAGAGAGGGGGGAGGAGGCAGGCTCCCTGCTGAGCAGAGAGCCCGATGTGGGGCTCGATCCCAGAACTCTGGGATTATGACTTGAGCTGAAGGCAGAGGCTTAACCCACTGAGCCACCCAGGTGCCCCAACCATTATTCTTGAAATAAGTTTGCTAACCCTTTTCTCTCTGTTCCTTCTGGAATTCCTATAATGTGAATGTTATTTTGTTGGATGTTACCTATTGGTCTCTTAAGCTATCTTTACTTTTTAAAAGTTCTTTTTTTCTTTTTGTTACTATTTTAGTGAGTTCCAGTATCCCATCCTCCAGTTCACTGATTCTTTCTTCTGCTTCATCCAGTCTGCTATTAAACACTTTAAGTGTATTTTTCAGTTTAGTTATTGTATTCTTCAGCTCTGTGACTTCTATTTGGTACTTTTTAAAATTTTCTATATCTTTGTTGAAGTTCTCACTGTGTTCATCCATTCTTCCTCTGAGTTCAGTGAGCATCCATATGAACATTACTTTGAACTGTTTATCTGGTAAATTACTCATATCTGTTTCAGTCAGGTATATTTTTGTTGCTGTTATTTTACTTGGAAATATTTCTCTGCTTTCTCATTTTGATTTACTCTCTCTGTTTCTATTTATTAGGCAAAATAGCTATCTACCCTTAGACCTGTGAGTGTTGCAGAGGTAGGGAATCCCAGTTAGCACCTAGTTTCAGGCTGATTGGAAGATAGGCCCTCAGGCAGATAGTTTTAAGGTATGAAAATATATATAGGCTTGTGCAGTTGCTGTTGCAAACCCTGTCGGTTTCCAGACCATGTGAATTGGAAGTGTACCCTTGGTGACATTTGCAAAAGTTGCATCTCCAGATGAGTGTGTGAGGTTTTTTTCCGGGAGATATTAGAGAAGTACAAAGTTAGGATTCCTAGCCTGTATTCACTGAGTGCACCTTCATTGCCCTTAGATGTGTGATAAGCCTGTGACCTACCCTTCAGGCTGAAGCTCTGGAACAAGTTTATCAGCTTTTTTTCACAGCATGAATGGGAATGTGTTTGGTCTGCTATGTGTGTAGTGCCCTATGAGTGGTAGTTTGCCAAAAACTGTTTCTTATTGTTTCAGACCTGTGATGCCCAGAAACAATCCTACCTGACTATAAGAGCCAGGTGCTCCAGTGCCATCTCCTGTGTAGAATGCATGTATGGCTTTGGAGGGGACTGTGGGAGCACTGTGGGGGTTGGAACTCAGCCCCAGGCTTTGTTAGGGCTACAAGAGTGGTTGCAGGGGTGGGCCATTTCTCCTGACACTAGTAGGTTAGAGGTAGAGTACAAAAATGATACCCACACATACTTCAATCCCTGGAGAGAGTTTTTTTCTGATGCCCCTTTAGCAGAACCTTCAAGAGTAACAGATGAATCTCCTCACATGGTCTAGGTACTTTTCATACTGCTTTTGCACTGGATCCCAGGGCAAGTAAGTCTACATGTGAGCCCTTTAAGTGGAATCTCTATTGCCTATAGCCCTATGGTTCTTTTAGATATGAGCCCCTTTGGTTTTCAGAGCTAGATGTTTTATGGACTCATCTCTCTGCTATAGGTTTCATGGGTTGATGTGCCAGATGTGGGGTACAAACATTTTGTTGCTCAGGGAAGAGCTCTTGCTTTGTGAGATTTCCTTCTGATTATGGGTTGTCATGTAGGGGATAGGACTTTTTGTGAGATTGTGTCTCTCCCTCTCCTCCCTATCTAAATGCAGCTTTATATTCTTTGTTGTGGATTAGCTGTTTAGCTCGTTTTCAGGTCTCTTTCACAGGGAATTATTGCAAATTTAGCTGTAGTTTTGTTGTGTCCTTGGGAAGAAGTGAGTTTAGGATCTTCCTATGCTGCCATCTTAAACTTCTTCCTGAATTCATGACTTGAGCATTTACTTGAGGCCCTAGGGTTTCAAAAACATTTCTCATTATGTTCTATATAAAGACCAGGTTCTAATGGATGCAGTCTATGGACCTTCAGCAGATTCACATCCTCTATGGTATTTTCATGATATGGTGTGCCATTTTTTTATATAAGCATTTTGCTTTGTTTCCTTTTTGTTTGTTTGTTTGTTTGTTTTTAGTTGAGTTGTAGTAGCTTTCATTCAACTCTCAAAGTAGCTCATGAAAAAGGTTAAGAACCACTAATAAAAAAATATAGTGCCCATTTGTATTATTTTCTGTAAATGTATTCTAAAAATACTTCACCTAATTTTTTTCTTTTCTTTTTAATTTCAACTTTGCTTATTTGGTTAGATTCTTTAAATGTAGTCATATCTTTCCATTTTTTAATGAATTTTCATTTCTTTTAAAATAAGAATGCCCTTGCTTGTCCAGATAGTTAATAAGTATTAATTTTTATGTTTTTCTAACTTAAAAATTCACTCTTAACATGTAAGTTATTTGAACACCCATGGAAATCACAACAATAAGTTATGGTGATTTGCTTTCCATTTCATTTTTGTGGAATAATTCATTAAATTATTTACCTTTTTAAAGTACTTACTTTATATTTAGGATCTAATGGGAGGATCTTGCATACTTTTTTTTCCAACTAAGATACTAGTGACTTTATTACCTAATAATCCTGTTGCATCAGTTGATACTTATGTTATCAACGTCATGTTCCTTTTACTCAGTTTTTTTTTTTTTTGCCAGGCAACATGAATAATACAATTTGATAGTCTCAGTTTAAGTAATGACATTTGTAAAATTATTATTGTGAACCTAAAGAAAATATTCCTTTCTTTGATTTTTTTTTTTTAATAATTCCTGTTGATAGCATATGGTGGTTAAGGAAATACAGTGTACTCAAATAAGTAATGTGTAATTATTGTTTTTGGAGAATTCTTAATATTATGTTTTAGTATGTAATATCCCTTTAGAATATAATACCCCTTCTCAATATCCCTGAGAAGGAGGCTTATGGGATTTATATGAAAACATTGTTTTTAGAATGTGCACTGTGGGTGAATGTGTATCATACTGTTACGTCCCCCAGTAATGGGTCCATGATTAAAGGGGTGAGACTGATATAAAGTGAAGGTCAAGCAAAGCTTTATTCTGCGCCAAGCATCAAGAATCAAACTGACCAGCCAGGGCCGTGCCTCTTACAGAGAAGGTGACCTCTCTCTGTTTCACAGACTAGCTTTTAAGGGCAAAGGCCATGTGGTTGGGCCTGGCCAAGCACAGGTGGCCAATGAAATTGTAACACACAGAGAAAGCACCACAGGCATGCTAGGTCACACATAAGTGACCAATTGAATTAAAATTTACCCTATAGTAGACATATGACCTAGCCTATCATCTTGGTCAGAATTGGCGCCCAAAAGGCTCCCAAAGGGTGGGGCCCATACTCCTTAGTAACTAGGGAGAGACTATGCGACCCCCACTAACTGGATGTCTCTACCTGGCCTGACCCACCCTTGTATATGGGCTTTGTTACCTGGGGCTGGTTTCTGGGACTTGTTTTTGAGTAAGTCCCTTGGGGGGAGGGGGGAGGGACAATTTAAGGGTTAAACAACAAGGTTATTGTTTAACGGATGGAAGCGTTCTGGCTAAATAGGTCCTTACAATACAAATATAGTAATATGTTTAGCATCACTTCTAGATTATGAGGCCATGATTGGAAATGAACTGCAGTGTAGCTCAGAATGGCAAAAACAAACATTTTGAAACAAATGGTAGACAGAATAAGTGATACCAATTTTGTACTTCAACTTTCAGCCACATTTTCATATCTGCTCAAATATTTTATTCAAATTACTGATATGTAATTTCTTGTTCTGACCTAGAGCAGAATCATCATCTCTTTTGTTAGTTTCTGAACTCCTGGAAAGCAGGGAATGGGCTTTTCATCTTATGTGCCTCTTTCCTACACCACCATTCAGTGGCATTCAAATGTTGATTTCCTAAGTAAGGTGATAGCCCAGAGGGAGGCAGCAGACCTATAAGGAAAACTGCAGATCTCAGTATATTATTGAACACAGAGACTCTGAGATTAGCAATGAAAAGAGAATATCCACAAGGCGATGGATAGCTAGGCTACTTCCCCTGACTCTTAGCATGGAGTTTCTTGCTAAATCCTTCACCATCCTGGCCTCTGGGGACAAGAGTCAGGGATTTGTTGGCCAGCTGTGCTTTTCCAGAGGGATAGTGTTATTTATCCAGGGTTAGTTTACTGAGTCAGTGGGTTTTATTTTCATGAGTCTATTGTTTCTTTCCCATTGTAGTACTGGATTCAACCTCGTTAAGGTTTTCCAACTTTGACCTTTAGAGTCTTTGCCTTCAAATTACAATTTTGTATCTTAACCTCACTTAACAGAGAAGGAAAAACTGAAACTTAGAGATTAAATGACTTGGCTGAGGTTAAAAAATGGGTCATCTTGAATGTGAGATAGAAATCAATACTTCTGATCATATTTCATGGGTTTCTGTCCATGTGACTATGCCATCTGTTCTCAGCTAATCCAATCCTGCTTTTCTTTTTTATATTGTCTGGCGGAATTGTTCAGTCAATCAGTTTTCAGTGAAAAGAATGTCACTTGTTCTTACCTGTAATGCTGTATTTTACTTTAATAGATCTTTAGATATTTGCTATTTTTTTTGGCCACTGACTCCCATTTTGATTTTTACACTGCATTCTTTTTTTTTCTTATTATTTATTTTATTTTATTATTATTATTATTATTTCCCAATTTATTTATTTTCAGAAAAACATTATTCATTATTTTTTCACCACACCCAGTGCTCCATGCAAGCTGTGCCCTCTATAATACCCACCACCTGGTACCCCAACCTCCCACCCCCCCCGCCACTTCAAACCCCTCAGATTGTTTTTCAGAGTCCATAGTCTCTCATGGTTCACCTCCCCTTCCAATTTACCCAAAAGCACATACCCTCCCCAATGTCCATAACCCTACCCTCCTTCTCCCAACCCCCCTCCCCCCAGCAACCCACAGTTTGTTTCGTGAGATTAAGAGTCACTTATGGTTTGTCTCCCTATCCCATCTTGTTTCATGGATTCTTCTCCTACCCACTTAAGCTCCCATGTTGCATCACCACTTCCTCATATCAGGGAGATCATATGATAGTTGTCTTTCTCCGCTTGACTTATTTCGCTAAGCATGATGCGCTCTAGTTCCATCCATGTTGTCGCAAATGGCAAGATTTCGTTTCTTTTGATGGCTGCATAGTATTCCATTGTGTATATATACCACATCTTCTTGATCCATTCATCTGTTGATGGACATCTAGGTTCTTTCCATAGTTTGGCTATTGTGGACATTGCTGCTATAAACATTCGGGTGCACGTGCCCCTTTGGATCACTACGTTTGTATCTTTAGGGTAAATTCCCAGTAGTGCAATTGCTGGGTCATAGGGCAGTTCTATTTTCAACATTTTGAGGAACCTCCATGCTGTTTTCCAGAGTGGTTGCACCAGCTTGCATTCCCACCAACAGTGTAGGAGGGCTCCCCTTTCTCCGCATCCTCGCCAGCATCTGTCATTTCCTGACTTGTTGATTTTAGCCATTCTGACTGGTGTGAGGTGATATCTCATTGTGGTTTTGATTTGTATTTCCCTGATGCCGAGTGATATGGAGCACTTTTTCATGTGTCTGTTGGCCATCTGGATGCCTTCTTTGCAGAAACGTCTGTTCATGTCCTCTGCCCATTTCTTGATTGGATTATTTGTTCTTTGGGTGTTGAGTTTGTTAAGTTCTTTATAGATTTTGGACACTAGTCCTTTATCTGATATGTCGTTTGCAAATATCTTCTCCCATTCTGTCAGTTGTCTTTTGATATTGTTAACTGTTTCCTTTGCTGTGCAAAAGCTTTTGATCTAGATGAAATCCCAAAAGTTCATTTTTGCCTTTGCTTCCCTTGCCTTTGGAGATGTTCCTAGGAAGATGTTGCTGCGACTGAGGTCGAAGAGGTTGCTGCCTGTGTTCTCCTCAAGGATTTTGATGGATTCCTTTCTCACATTGAGGTCCTTAATCCATTTTGAATCTATTTTTGTGTGTGGTGTAAGGAAATGGTCCAATTTCATTTTTCTGCACGTGGCTGTCCAATTTTCCCAGCACCATTTATTAAAGAGGCTGTCTTTTTTCCATTGGACATTCTTTCCTGCTTTGTCAAAGATTAGTTGACCATAGAGTTGAGGGTCTATTTCTGGGCTCTCTATTCTGTTCCATTGATCTATGTGTCTGTTTTTGTGCTAGTACCATGCTGTCTTGATGATGACAGCTTTGTAATAAAGCTTGAAGTCCGGAATTGTGATGCCACCAACTTTGGCTTTCTTTTTCAATATCCCTTTGGCTATTCGAGGTCTTTTCTGGTTCCATATAAATTTTAAAATTATTTGTTCCATTTCTTTGAAAAAGATGGATGGTACTTTGATAGGAATTGCATTAAATGTGTAGATTGCTTTAGGTAGCATAGACATTTTCACAATATTTATTCTTCCAATCCAGGAGCATGGAACATTTTTCCATTTCTTTGTGTCTTCCTCAATTTCTTTCATGAGTACTTTATAGTTTTCTGAGTATAGATTTTTAGCCTCTTTGGTTAGGTTTATTCCTAGGTATCTTATGGTTTGGGGTGCAATTGTAAATGGGATTGACTCCTTAATTTCTCTTTCTTCTGTCTTGTTGTAGGTGTAAAGAAATGCAACTGATTTCTGTGCATTGATCTTATATCCTGACACTTTACTGAATTCCTGTACAAGTTCTAGCAGTTTTGGAGTGGAGTCTTTTGGGTTTTCCACATAGAGTATCATATCATCTGCGAAGAGTGATAATTTGACTTCTTCTTTGCCGATTTGGATGCCTTTAATTTCCTTTCGTTGTCTGATTGCTGAGGCTAGGACTTCTAGTACTATGTTGAATAGCAGTGGTGATAATGGACATCCCTGCCGTGTTCCTGACCTTAGTGGAAAAGCTTTCAGTTTTTCTCCATTGAGAATGATATTTGCAGTGGGTTTTTCATAGATGGCTTTGATGATATTGAGGTATGTGCCCTCTATCCCTACACTTTGAAGAATTTTGATCAGGAAGGGATGCTGTACTTTGTCAAATGCTTTTTCAGCATCTATTGAGAATATCATATGGTTCTTGTTCTTTCTTTTACTGATGTGTGGTATTACATTGACTGATTTGCGGATGTTGAACCAACCTTGCAGCCCTGGGATAAATCCCACTTGGTCGTGGTGAATAATCCTTTTAATGTACTGTTGAATCCTATTGGCTAGTATTTTGGTGAGAATTTTTGCATCTGTGTTCATCAAGGATATTGGTCTATAGCTCTCTTTTTTGATGGGATCCTTGTCTAGTTTTGGGATCAAGGTGATGCTGGCCTCATAAAATGAGTTTGGAAGTTTTCCTTCCATTTCTATTTTTTGGAACAGTTTCAGGAGAATAGGAATTAGTTCTTCTTTAAATGTTTGGTAGAATTCCCCCGGGAAGCCGTCTGGCCCTGGGCTTTTGTTTGTTTGGAGATTTTTAATGACTGTTTCAATCTCCTTACTGGTTATGGGTCTGTTCAGGCTTTCTATTTCTTCCTGGTTCAATTTTGGTAGTTTATATGTTTTTAGGAATGCATCCATTTCTTCCAGATTGTCAAATTTGTTGGCGTAGAGTTGCTCATAGTATGTTCTTATAATAGTTTGTATTTCTTTGGTGTTAGTTGTGATCTCTCCTCTTTCATTCATGATTTTATTTATTTGGGTCCTTTCTCTTTTCTTTTTGAGAAGTCTGGCCAGGGGGTTATCAATTTTATTAATTCTTTCAAAGAACCAGCTCCTAGTTTCATTGTTTTTTGTTCTATTGTTTTTTTTGTTTCTATTTCATTGATTTCTGCTCTGATCTTTATGATTTCTCTTCTCCTGCTGGGCTTAGGGTTTCTTTCTTGTTCTTTCTCCAGCTCCTTTAGGTGTAGGGTTAGGTTGTGTACCTGAGACCTTTCTTGTTTCTTGAGAAAAGCTTGTACCGCTATATATTTTCCTCTCAGGACTGCCTTTGTTGTGTCCCACAGATTTTGAACCGTTGTATTTTCATTATCATTTGTTTCCATGGTTTTTTTCAATTCTTCTTTAATTTCCCGGTTGACCCATTCATTCTTTAGAAGGATGCTGTTTAGTCTCCGTGTATTTGGGTTCTTTCCAAACTTCCTCTTGTGGTTGAGTTCTAGCTTCAGAGCATTGTGGTCTGAAAATATGCAGGGAATGATCCCAATCTTTTGATACCAGTTGTGTCCTGATTTAGGACCGAGGATATGATCTATTCTGGAGAATGTTCCATGTGCACTAGAGAAGAATGTGTATTCTGTTGCTTTGGGATGAAATGTTCTGAATATATCTGTGATGTCCATCTCATCCAGTGTATCATTTAAGGCCTTTATTTCCCTGTTGATCTTTTGCTTGGATGATCTGTCCATTTCAGTGAGGGGAGTGTTAAAGTCCCCTACTATTATTGTATTATTGTTGATGTGTTTCTTTGATTTTGTTATTAATTGGTTTATATAGTTGGCTGCTCCCACGTTGGGGGCATAGATATTTAAAATTGTTAGATCTTCTTGTTGGACAGACCCTTTGAGTATGATATAGTGTCCTTCCTCATCTCTTATTATAGTCTTTGGCTTAAAATCTAATTGATCTGATATAAGGATTGCCACTCCTGCTTTTTTCTGATGTCCATTAGCATGGTGAATTCTTTTCCACCCCCTCACTTTAAGTCTGGAGGTGTCTTCGGGTTTAAAATGAGTTTCTTGGAGGCAACATATAGATGGGTTTTGTTTTTTTATCCATTCTGATACCCTGTGTCTTTTGATTGGGGCATTTAGCCCATTAACATTCAGGGTAACTATTGAGAGATATGATTTTAATGCCATTGTATTGCCTGTAAGGTGACTGTTACTGTATATTGTCTCTGTTCCTTACTTATCTACCACTTGTAGGCTCTCTCTTTGCTTAGAGGACCCCTTTCAGTATTTCCTGTAGAGCTGGTTTGGTGTTTGCAAATTCTTTCAGTTTTTGTTTGTCCTGGAAGCTTTTAATCTCTCCTTCTATTTTCAATGATAGCCTAGCTGGATATAGTAGTCTTGGCTGCATGTTTTTCTCGTTTAGTGCTCTGAAAATATCATGCCAGCTCTTTCTGGCCTGCCAGGTCTCTGTGGATAAGTCAGCTGCCAATCTAATACTTTTACCATTGTATGTTACAGACTTCTTTTCCCGGGCTGCTTTCAGGATTTTCTCTTTGTCACTAAGACTTGTAAATTTTACTATTAGGTGACGGGGTGTGGGCCTATTCTTATTGATTTTGAGGGGCGTTCTCTGAACCTCCTGAATTTTGATGCTTGTTCCCTTTGCCACATTGGGGAAATTCTCCCCAATAATTCTCTCCAGTATACCTTCTGCTCCCCTCTCTCTTTCTTCTTCTTCTGGAATCCCAATTATTCTAATGTTGTTTCGTCTTATGGTGTCACTTATCTCTCGAATTCTCCCCTCATGGTCCAGTAGCTGTTTGTCCCTCTTTTGCTCAGCTTCTTTATTCTCTGTCATTTGGTCTTCTATATCGCTAATTCTTTCTTCTGCCTCATTTATCCTAGCATTTACACTGCATTCTTATGTGAGTAGTTTCCTCCTAGTAGTATTTCTATTTTTAAAAATTTATTTGGCCATATAATTGATTTTTCTTTAGCTTTTATTTACTTTTATTATAAAATTTGAATTTTCTTTCAAAATGTCTTATTTGTCTTGCCCTTTTTAAAAAATCTCCATCAGTGCTTGTGTCACCATAGATGTCATGAAGTTCAGTCCATCCTGCACACCACCAGGTTAGTTTTTTGACACAAACATTTTATTATTTTACTCTTTTGTTCAAAAACCTATAATTCAGCAAGATATATGGTAAAATGTAAAATATTTTCAAACCTAGTTCTGCCTAGTTTCTGGAAGAAACAGTGAATAATAGAAAAGCTAAGGAGACCCCACAGAGAATTTAAAACCTCTGGCATGGAATGTGGTTCATGTAGATTAGAGAGGAGAGGGCAGACTAGGGTACAGATAACTCTTATATTAACTAAATTAACTATATATCTGAAAAAACAAATAGGAAAAAATATGGTGTTTCAGGAGAGATAATTAAAGGAGAAATATACTAGGAAGATCTTGGCAAATTTTCTGAGATTCCAGAAATGTTCTTATTAATTATCTGAAATGGGATAAGTATCAGATTTCTCCTCTGTGATACTGTCAAAAGATAATGAAATAAATCCCACAGAACTTACCAAAGATATTATTGAGTACTTACAAGTGACAGATACTTTTCAGCATGCAAATGTTATTTCATTTCCTCCTTATGTCTATGAGTATTCTCTTAGAGGAGATACCTTACCAAGTCACACAGTTCAAGGTGGCACAGTTGTTCACATGTAAAGTTATGTGTTGAATGTTCTTGGCATTGTCCTTGACTCCCTCCTTCTTTGGAACCGCACATCCAGTCTCTCAGGAAATCCTTTGCTTCTGCCTTCAAAAATGTGTCTAGAATCCATCTCCTTGTCATCACCTCAGCTGCTACTTGTCTGGTCCAAACTATCATTACTTTTGCCTAAGTTACTTTGACTAAGATGACCTTAATATTCCTCTCAGCTGGACTAAACTTTAGGTGAGATACTTTTTTATTTTAGGATTAATGAAATTCCCAACCTCTTGTTTCTTAGAGCACTTACATTAGAAAACTTGTAGTTGGGGTGCCTGAGTAGCTCAGTGGGTTAAAGCCTCTGCCTTCGGCTCAGGTCATGATCCCAGGGTCCTGGAATTGAGCCCCACATCAGGCTCTCTGCTCAGCAGGGAGTCTGCCACCCCCTCTCTCTATGCCTGCCTCTCTGCCTACTTGTGATTTCTGGCTGTCAAATAAATAAATAAATAAAATCTTAAAAAAAAAATAAACTACAGTTACTCTCACCAACAGTGTAGGAGGGTTCCCCTTTCTCTGCAGGAGGGTTCCCCTTTCTCTGCATCCTTGCCAATGTCTGTCATTTCCTGGCTTGTTAATTTTAGCCATTCTGACTGATGTGAGGTGGTATCTGAGTGTGGTTTTGATTTGTATTTCCCTGATGCCTGATATTGAACACTTTTTCATGTTCCTGAGGTTTTTTTTTTTTTTAAAGCTTTTATTTATTTATTTGAGAGAGAGACAGTGAGAGAGAGCATGAGCGAGGAGAAGGTCAGAGAGCAAAGCAGACTCCCCATGGAGCTGGGAGCCCGATGTGGGACTCGATCCCGGGACTCCAGGATCACGCCCTGAGCCGAAGGCAGTCGTCCAACCAACTGCGCCACCCAGGCGTCCCTCATGTTCCTGAGTTTTTTCATGGTTTTTTTTTTTTTTTTTCATGTGTTTCCTGGCCATTTGGATGTCTTCCTTGCAGAAATGTCTGTTCATGTCTTCTGCCCATTTTTTGATGAGTCTATTTGTTTTTTGGGTATTGAGTTTGATAAGTTCTTTATAGATTTTGGATCCTACCCCTTTATCTGATAAGTCATTTTCAAGTATCTTCTCCCATTCTATTGGTTGCCTTTTGGTTTTGTTGACAGTTTCCTTTGCTGTACAAAAGCTTTATATCTTGATGAAGTCCCAAGAGTTCATTTTTGCCCTTTTTCCCTTTCCTTTGGTGATATGTCTAGCAAGAAGTTGCAGCAGCCAAGGTTGAAGAAGTTGCTGCCTGTGTTTTCCTCAAAGATTTTGATGGATTTCTGACTCACATTTAGGTCTTTCATTAATTTTGAGTCAATTTTTGTGTGTGTTGTAAGGAAATATTTCATTCTTCTGAATATGGCTATCCAATTTTCCCAACACCATTTTTTGAAGAGACTGTCTTTTTTCCACTGGACATTTTTTCCTACTTTGTCAAAGATTAGTTGATCGTAGAGTTGAGGGTCCACTTCTGGGTTCTCTATTCTGTTCCATTGATCTATGTGTCTGTTTTTATGCCAGTACCATACTGTCTGATGATTAATAGAACTTGAAGTTCAGAATTGTGATGCCACCAACTTTGCTTTTCTTTTTCAACATTTCTCTGGCTATTCAGGGTCTTTTCTGACGCCATACAGATTTTAGAATTACTTGTTCCAGTTCTGTGAAAAATGTCAGTGGTATTTTTATAGGGATTGTATTGAATGCATAGATTGCTCTAGATAGTGTAGATAGTTGGGGGAATGCAAACTGGTACAGCCACTGTGGAAAACAGTATGAAGTTTCCTCAAAAAGTTGAAAATAGAGCTACTCTATGACCCAGCAATTCACTACTGGGTATTTACCATAAAGATACGAATATAGTGATTTGAAGGGACACCAGTACCCCAGTGTTTATAGCAGCAATGCGCACAATAGCAAAACTGTGGAAGGAGCCCAGATGTCTGTCAACAGATGAATGCATAAAGAAGATGTGGTACATATATACAACAGAATACTATGCAGCCATCAAAAATTGAAATATTGTCATTTGCAATGATGTGGATGGAGCTAGAGCATTATGCTAACTGAAGTAAGTCAATCAGAGAAAGACAATTACATGATCCCACTGATATGTGGAATTTAAGAAACAAGCTAGAGGATCAGAGGGGAAGAGAGGAAAAAATTGAAGCAAAACGAAACCAGAGAGTGAGACAAACCATTAGAGATTTTTAATCTCAGGAAACAAACTGAGAGAGGGGAGGGTGTGGGGGATAGCCTAGGTGGGTGATAGACATTGGGAGGGTATGAGTTGTGGTGAGCCCTGTGTATTATATAAGACTGATGTATCACACACCTGTACCCCTGAAACAAATAATGCATTTTATCTTAATAATAAAAAGAAAACTTGTAGTTATAAATCCTTTCTGCCCCTTTGAAATGTAAATCTTTTTAAAAGCCTGTTGCTAGTTTTGCTACCCAGCAATGCCTTTCTCAAGGACTTGGGAGCTGTCTCTGAGATTTAACCATCAAGCAGATAGCACCTCTAACTTCTTCTTTTTGTGATCGGGTAGGAATCTACCTTCTTAGTAGGCATCTTGCTCCAAGTTATAGAACTACCTCTTATCATGAAGATAAGGGAAAATATACTCTTCCTTTCAATGCAGTTAGTTGGCAAACATGGATGGTTTTAAAGAGCTCTTAAAAACTTTACTATCTTTTGTTTCGTGGCATTGAACTGAGACTGGTTTCTTATCTGTCTCATGTATTGCAGTAGTCTTGAACTCTTAAATCTCTGTGTGTTGAACTTTGGTACTGTTTTTGTTTTCATATTTCCTTTCAGGTTTCCCTGCTTCTATCACCTTTGCCTCAGTGCATTCTATTCTCAATTCATCAGTCGGCGTGATAAGATCTACCACTCCTCTAATCAAAACTTTCCAGTGGCTTCATTTCAAAGACAGAAAAACTAAAGTCTTATGAAAGTTACAAGACATGGCTCAAAATAATTCTTTATTACCCTTCTAATGTCATGTCCTGCATCTCTCAAACTCACTTCACTTCAATCACATGGGCCTTTCTTTATGCATTTCTTGAATGTGTAGATGTGCTTCTACTACAGGACCTTAAATAGCTGCCCCTCTGCCTAAAGATGCACTTGACCAACCCCATCTCCTCCTTTAAATTGTGGTGTGATAATTACTTCCTCAATGGTGCTTATTGTGACCACTTTATTTAATGGATGCGGTAGGCTGAATAGTGGCCTCCCCAAAGATAATCCATACCATGATTCTTGGAACCTGTGAGTATGTTACCTTACGTGACAAAAGAGACTTTGGGGCTGTGATTAAATTATAGATTTTGAGATAGATTGATATTCTTAGATTAATTGGGGGGTCCAATATCATTTCAAAGGTCCTTATAAGAGGGGAATATAAGGGTCAGAGTGAGAGATGTGACAGCAGAGATAGAGGGGAGTGAGGCAGCCATGAGTCAAAGAATGCAGGCAGCTTCTAAAAGCTAGCAGAGGAAACAGATTTTCCCCCTAGAGCCTCTAGAAGGAACATAGCCCTGCTTACACTGAGATTTTAGACTGGTGAAAATCATTTGAACTTCTAATCTCTGAACTGTAAAATAATAAATTTGTGTTGTTTTAAGATACTGAGTTTGTGGTAATTTATCATAACAACAGTAGGAAGCTAAACAGCCTGTAACCTGTAGTCATAACACTCTCTGACTTTATTCTGCTATGTTTTTCTCCTATGCAGTAATTGCCACCTTTAACATTTTGAATTATTGAATCATTTATACTATCTACCAGATATCTATCTATCATCTATCTATATATCTATTTGTCATCTACCTATCATTTATTTTGCTTCTTCCTCAAGCATATCTCTTGAAATTTGAGATCTTTTTGTATTACCCACTTTCACTTAGCACTTAGAACATGGCATGACCTAATGTAAGCACTTAAAAGTATTTGTTGAATTAATTAAGGGAAAAATCAATCTCATATATTTGAGGACCCATACAGTGAATTACCTTAGATCCATATTGGCATAGTTTTATTCAGGCACATTGAAGCTGGCAAAAGAATACGGTCAAAGACCTTTTGACTCAACCCTTACTTGGTTTAATTCTGTGGTAGAGATAGTAAGTGTGCAGTGAGTCATCCATGAGCTCCTCTGCTTCATTTCCCTTCCTTTCTTGTAGTTAGTTTCCATCAGTGGGTTGTGAGTTGCAGAGACATGTGTCTCTTGAGCCAGGGTGCTCCCTCTTTTTCTTCTGCTCTGTTATGATCATGAGGCCACATGTTCCAGATGGCAGAGCTAAAGATGGAGAAGAACTGCCTGAACTGCACCAAGCTTTACAGTAATGAGATGTAAACCTTAATTGTGTTAAGCAACTAACATTCTGACGGCTTTCTAAAGTTACAGCAGTTAGCCTTAATTAGGGAAGCAAATTCTGGAATGCATTTGGATCATAAGGTTTTTAGCTTCTACAAAATGGAAATAAATTTGTGATTCGCATACCTCTTTTAGCTACTGTGCATTTGTTTCTCAGCACCAGAAAAGGTGTCTCTTGAGACATGTCTTTCAGTGCACAGTTCAGATAAATCTTGTATATCCATTGTTGACCATTTAAAACAAAAGGACTGTCATTCTTTTACTGCTTTACTTAACTATGGCTAATTCACCTAACTTTGGCTAAGCAGTTGACACACCTGGGAAATTTCTAGGAGTCTTTTTATTCTGCTTTATCTTTCTGCAAAATTTGAACTACATAGAGCAACGTGATGACTATTTCCATTGCTAAAAAACTTAAGTAATGATTTTTTTATCTTTGAAAACAATAAAAATAATACTGGATCAACTATTTTTATAATTGAAAGATTAATAAATCATCTGATGACAAATGTATTTACTATCAAGTTCAGTACATACCCACATTTATCAGCCTTTTTATGTACAATAATATCATAGTGCAGAGGTCAGTACATTTTTTTTTTCTATAAAGAACAAAGTAGTAAAGATTTTCAGATTTTGGTGTCACATAGTTAATTTCACAACTGCTCAGTTCTGCCATTGTAGCATGAAAGCAACCGTAGATAATACATAGAAGAACAAGTGTGTCTGTGTTCCAATAAAACTTTATTTATAAAAATAAATGGCAGCTGCAGTTTGTCAAACCCTGTTCTAGAGGAATACAGGATACTCTTTGTTGTTATAGTACTTTATTCTTGCCAGTAATTTTCAACCAAGGGCCCCAGAATCTCCCAGGAGAAGGATGGTGAGTGTGTTAGAGTTTTCTAAGAGTAATAGAACTAATAGTATTTTATACACACACACACACATAGTTGATTCTTGTTATACAGTAGTCTCTACAGACACTGA
Organism: Neogale vison; assembly: GCF_020171115.1. Lineage (NCBI taxonomy): Eukaryota > Metazoa > Chordata > Mammalia > Carnivora > Mustelidae > Neogale > Neogale vison. The sequence continues at coordinate 103,953,640 of NC_058091.1, forward strand.
ATCAGTGAATAATGAACCATTACTCCTAGGGGGAAATACAGGGTAATTCCACCAAGCTTCTGGTCACAACATTCTTGTTAACCAATCTGTCCTTGTTTTATGCATATTTCTGTTAAAGAAATATTTTTAAATATATTTTATGCATTAACATGAATTCAGGGCCAACAGCCTCATGCGCGGCACTTCATGCCTGAACAAAGTTTATCTAAGACGTATTTTCTTTGTAAGGCACACCAGAACCTGCTTGTGCTTAGGAATACTAGTAAGCACTTTGGCACTACTTGGAGCCATTTTAAAAAGTAAAATCACCAACCACTTGCACCAAAATGGAAAACAAAACAAACCTAAAACAGAAATATTACACTAAATAGATTTGAAAAGGATGTTTGTTTATGGTATGAGAGCTAAAACAAGAAGGGGAGATATTGCCTTATTCGATCTCAACTGATAACCTCTGTGTCTGGTGTCACAAATTTTTTGCCATTCTCTGCGTATCCAGGAATAATATGAAAGTGCCATGAGTGTTAATTTTGGGGTTACAAATGAAGTTTAGCAGGTAAGAAAATTCACAAATACAGGATTAGTGAACAGCGAGGACCTACTCTATACACACACACACACACACACACACACACAGCGTTTATTTCAGGAATTTGGCTTACATGATTATGGGGTCTGGCAAGTCTCTAATTTGTAGAGCAGACTGAAAACTAGGGCAGAAGCTGCTGTTGCAATCTTGAGGCAGAATTTCTTCCTCAAAGAAACTTCAGTTTTGCTTTTAAGACCTTTCAACTGATTGGATGAAATCCACCCATTTTATCAAAATTAATCTCTTTTATTTGAATTTAATTGATTATAGCTATTAACCACATCTACAAAGTACTTTCACAGTAACACCTAGATCAAAGTTTGAATAACTGGGAAATATAGCCTAGCCAAGTTGGTGGTATAAAACTAATCATTGCAGTAAATATAGTTTGGAAAAGCACAGAGACTATGGTGGGATAATGGTATTATGGTTATTATTTTTTAAAGATGATGCCTTTTGAAGATACATAGTAAAGTATTTATCAATAAAAAGATAAAGACTAATGAACTAAACAAAATACTGTGTGATTATCTGGGTCCAATTTCCTTCTCAGTTTTTTCTATACTTTTCTATATTTGCAAATTTACTACATTTCTTTTTTGTTTATTACATAATTGATTATAGTACTTTTTTATAGTACTAAATTTTCTCTTGCTACATAACAAATTACCATAAATTTAGCAACTTAAAACAAATTTATTATCTCATAGTTTCCACAAGAGTCCTGGCACATATTATTAGTCCTCTACTCATAGTCTCACCAGACTAATATCAAGTTGTTGGCTAGGATTTGGGGTGTCTTCCAAGCTTACTGGTTGGTGGCTGAATTCAATTTCTTGTGTTCTAGTTTATATATTTGTTGTAGGCTGTTGACTGTGAGTTGCTCTAAATCCCAAGGGGAAATCTTCAGATCCTAGCCTCTTATAACATGGTGCTTGCTTTTTCAAAGCTAATAGAATTTCTCCCTAGTTAGTTAAGATAGAGTCTTACATAGCATTACCTTATCAATGGAGCAGCTATCCAGTCATATTCATAGTTCTGCCCAAACTCAAGAGTAGGGAGTTATAAAGTATATGAACATTGAAGGAGCAAGAATTTTAGAAAGCATCCTAGGATTCTTCTGCTTCCTATATCATGTGATTGTAACTATAAAAACATGCATGGCCAAAACCTGGAATGAAGCAAAAAATGTTTACTGCTATTATTCTTTTGAGTTGACATTAGGAAGAAAGCTGTATTTTTTGCTACAAATGTGTAGTTTAAAAATTGTTTTGTAATAAGTATGTGTTAATTTTATGTATATATTAAATTTTAATAAGTTTTTTTATAGAAATAACACTAGCTTATTGTTGAGGGGATCGAGTAATAGTGAAGAAGCTTAACGATAAAAGTATAATTAAGCTCTGTTCCTCCCTCTGAACTTCTCCCTGGATCCCTTCTATAGGGAAATAATTTTTAAAATTTCGGAGGTATCCTTTTATAAGTGTTTTCAGCTTTCCCTTTCTACTAAACACTGTATTGGACATCTTGTATATGTCTTAATTTTGATAATTATATTTTCACTTCTAGGAATTCCAGAATTCTTCTCATGATTTTTATTCCTTGGCAAATATTTTCATCTTATTGTACATTTCAAGAAATCATATTGTGTGAGTTGATCACATTTAACAACAAAGTGCATGTTTGATAACTTCATTATGTATATTAGCTATAAGTTTTTTACTTTTTTTCTCTTGGATTTGACTGTTTGATCTTGTCTCCTGGCATGCCTCATAATTTTTAACTAAATGCTATACATTTTGTGTTAAAAATGGCAGAGGCTCTGGATGATCTCATACTCCAGAGAAAACTGACTTTTTCTAGCAGTCAGCATACGGGTAAAGCAATTGACTTCAAACAGAGATTAGAGGATTTGAGTTGACAATGAGTTTTAATCTTTGAAAGATTTCTAATTCTGGCTTCTAAAGTGTAGCCCATCAGGGACTGGAGTTGAAGGCTCCGTGTAAACCAGGGCTTTTTGTCCTTGGTGAGCCCTATAGTCTAATTTTTTGTCTCTCCAGTATGATGAGTCTGACAAACTTTCTGCTTGATGATTAGCTGCTTGGCTGTCACTTTGTGCTTGGCTCCCCCGTCCTCTTGTCCTGTGCAGATTAGGAGTCAGAACAATTTCTCTAGGAAAAGTTAGCTGGAAAGTTAGCCTTATTATTCTCATTTGGCTTTTCTCTGGGACCATAACCCCTCATGTTCTAGATGCCTTGGTATCATTGATCTTCAGTTTTTTGTCTCCCCAACCTGTTGAGATTGCTGACACTTGAGTCACCACTTTTACTTGGTCTGCTAGCCCCAAGCCATTTAGGAATTGGCAAATGTCTCCAGGGGAAAAGTAGTAGGGATATCAAATTTACTTCAAGGTAGCCAGCCCCTCAACTCCATTACTCTCCAAGCAACTGTTTTGTGTTTTTCCCTCCAGATTTTCTTATTACTCTTTCTTTTTTTTTTAAATTGAAATATATTTAATTAGAGACCTTTATAAGCCACTCTTTAATTTTCAGAAGCAGAAATCCTCTGCCCCTATTTTAATCTGCTAATTTAAGCAATATTACAGTAGTTCTCCCTTATCTACGGTCAGCTTTCCATGGTTTTAGTTACCGGCAGTTGAATGCTGTGCAGAAACAGATGATCCCTGATAAGGCAGAAGATCAGTGGTAGCCTAACGCTATCTCACAGTGCCTATACCATTCACCTCACTTTTTCTCATCACACAGGCATTTTATTCACATCATCACAAAGAAGGATGAGTTTGTACCATAAAATATTTTGAGAGAGAGAAATAGAACATTCATGTGACTTGTATCACAGTATATTGTTCTGTTTTATTATTAATTATTGTTGTTCTCTTACAGTGTCTAATTTAGAAATTAAAATTTATCAGAAGTATGTATGCATAAGAAACATAGTATATCTGGGGTTTGGTTCTATCCACAGTTTTGGACATCTCTGGGGGTCTCGGAACATCGTCATCTGCAGGTAACGGGAAGTTCCTGTACTTATTTTTTTAAATGGTCACTGCTTAATTTTTATCCACATGCTTTCTTTGCTCACCTTTCTTCTGAGATTGTTTTATTTCTTACTGAGGTACGTTGTTCAATATTGTTTAAATTTCGTTAGTGAGAGTCTGTTGGTTTTACGTTTTTCATTTTGTGGTGTCTGAAAATGTGATTATAAAAAACATAGCACTGTAATAAAAATTTAGTTAGTTGCAAAGTTCTTGGCTGACCATTAATTTGTCCCAACAGTTGGAAGATATTGTTAGAACACTGGCTTTCATTGTTCAAAGCCATGTTTCATAAACATTGGCTTTCGGTATTGCTGTGGAGAAATTAATGAACAGCCTGATTGTTGTTCATTTTAAGTATAGTCCTTTTCCTCTTGGTGCTTTTAGGAGCCTTTTTGTGACTGAAGCAATATATTTCCAAATGTTTACTTTTTGTTTCATTAATGAGACAATTCAAATGCAAAATACAATAAAAGAAAAGCCAATAATTAGGCTATCCTTATTCCCAGTCCTCTCTATAGCTCAAAAATTAGCATTTTGTCATTCTCATTGTTTCTTTCTTTATTTGTATATATGCAATATGAGATTTTTGGTTCTTTCTGAGTTTGTAGATTTATTTGTTTTTATTTGTTCTACACAGTTCTCAGCTGTTATCTCTTTAAACAGTGTTTTTCTTCTACTTTATTCTCTTCATCTGAGATAGCTACTAGACAGTTAAATCTATTTCTTCCATGTTTCTTAAACTTTGGTTTACATTTTTTAATCTCTCTCTAATGCAATCTGATTAATGATTTAGCTTTATCTTGCAGGTCTAATTCTCTCTTTGGCTGTATCTAATCTGCAGTTTAACTCACCATTGAGTTTTAATCTTTGATTATTATATTTTCAGCTTATTAGTCCTTTTTTTTTTTTTTTAAAATAGGCCAGTCAGTTGTTGATTATGTTTAATCCTTGCTTACAACGTAATTGTTAGCACAGATTCTGCAGCCAGATTCCTTGGATTTGGATTCTAGTACCACAGCTTATGCTATGTAAATTAGGGCAAGTTTCTTGACTTCTCTAAACTCTTGATTTCCTCATCCATAAAATTAGTAGGACCAACTTTGGAGTTGTTGAGGATTAAATGAGTAAATACATAGAGATAAAGCATATACAACAATGCCTGTCACAAAATAAAAATTATAGAAGTACTTTTAAAATATTTTGCTTCCTCTTAATTTCTTTCAATATTTTTAAAAATTATTTTTACAGTTTGATTTGATCATTTCAATAGCTGAACTCTTTGTGGTGATAATTCTGCTGACTTTCACTGATGTCATTTTGTTCTTCTGTATATTTTGGAAACTTCCTTTTTATACTCGTTTCTGACTAATCTTCAAGAATTTTTTTTAAAGATTGTATTTATTTGAGAGAGGATGAGAGAGAGAGAGCGCGCGCACAGAGTGGGATGAGTCAGAGGTGCAGCAGACTCCCGCCTGAGCAGGGAGCCCAATGCAGAACTCCGTCCTGAGACTCAGGATCATGACCTCAGTCAAAGGTCAAAGGCAGCTACTTACTTAACCAACTAAGCCACCCACGTGCCCTGTTTCTGACTAATCTTAATGTCTGAGAGTACTAAAATCTGATTATAAGGTCTGTTCCTACATTTGTTTTTTATCTGTGTGATTCCCACAGTACTGTAGTCCCTGTGTCACTTTAAGTTATGGTTTTTGTTGGGGATCACTAAACCAATTTGAAGGGAGAGCTATGGTTATGAATTCTCTTTGGTTGTTATTACCTAAATGTATGAGACTAAAGCAGATACATTTACTCTTACATTCCCTTGGCTAGCTGGTTAAATTCTAGTTTATCCTTTTACTAAAAGAGCAGGCTTTGAGGGCCCTACCTCTCAGTAGAGCGGTCTAGGAGCCTAGTGTCCTGCCTTGCATGGGCCCATGGCCCCATCTTCTGTCCCTGACATGAACGTTAGGACTCAGGTCCTAGGTTTCCTGTATTTAGAAACATCTAGGGTAGTCATGGCTCTGGAGCACTTTTAACTCGGTGGTTTTGGCTTCTTTTTGGGTTGGGAAGGGGGACGCTGAGATGGTCTTTTACTTTTGTATGAGCTTCGTTATGATTTAGAGTAAATCTTGTCAATTATTTTTGGCATCTATGAACATTTTATTGAATTTTTTTTTCCAGAATGTCTATGCCACCATATTTTTGTAAGGGGAAGTCTCTGTTTTTGTTAAATATCTTTTGCCGTGTCATCAGTATTTTCTTTGGTGTTATGTGTGTACATGTATCTGTATTTTCTCTTAATATAGTTGGAATATTTATAGGCTATTCTTATTCTTTAATAATGTAATCGAACTTAAACATTATCATTGGATTCCCTCTTAGGAAATTTAATAAACTCGTAAGTCTGTACATTTTTATCTCTTGCTTGTCTTTGTCTACTTCTGGATTTTTGTCACATTATTTTTTTCATTATTAGGATTATACATTTTTATTATATTTAGCTGCTGTAATTTTCATAGTTTATCTTTCTTAGTTATGTGCTTTAATATATTTAGTGTTCATTGTCAGTTCCTTATAACTCTCCAGTATCTGAATTCTTTGATTCTTTATTTGATCTTTTGATTAATTATATTTTTGTCATTGAGTGGACTTCTTTTTTTTAAAAAAAGAATTCATGGGACGCCTGGGTGGCTCAGTGGGTTAAGCCGCTGCCTTCGGCTCAGGTCATGATCCCAGGGTCCTGGGATCGAGTCCCGCATCGGGCTCCTTGCTCGGCAGGGAGCCTGCTTCTCCCTCTGCCTCTGCCTGCCTCTTTGTCTGCCTGTGCTCGCTCTCTCTCCCTCTCTCTCTCTGACAAATAAATAAATAAAATCTTTTAAAAAAAAAAAAAAAGAATTCATGATTATTTTAATTTCTAAACTTTTGCTTATCTGAAAATAACTGCTGCCTTTTAAGTGAATGACAAATTAGGTATTAAAGGTAGATATTACAGATACTGCTTTTTCTCAGACTCCATAAATACTGATTTACTCTTTCCCATCTGTGAAATAAAATTCTTTGCAGAAATTTTAAGGCAGACTAAGTTTTGCTCATTATTGGTGATTAATTTTTATTTCCTAGATATTCATAAGGTATATTTTTCCCCTAAAGTTTAGCAATTTCATCAGGTTATCTAGACATTGCTCATTCTTAGAGATTCTTTTATTGAAATATAATTGACATATAACATTATATTAGCATCAGGTGTACAACATAATGATTAAATATTTGTATACATTGTGAAATGATTATCATAAGTCTTGTTACCTCCCAACAGTACTCACACAAAGTTACAAAAAAAACCTTTTTCTTGTGATGAGAAATTTCAAAGATCTACCCTCTTAGCTGCTTCGAAATGTGCAATACAATATTATTGACTATAGTCTCATGCTGTACATTACATCTCCATGACTTATTTATTTTATAACTGGTAGTTTGTACTTCTTAATCTCCTTTGCCCATTTCATTCACTCCTACAACTCCTCCCTCTCCTGGCAACTACAATTCTATTCTCTGTATCTGTGAGTTTTGTTTGTTTTGTTTTTTAGATTTAATACATAGGTGAAATAATACAGTATTTTTCATTGTCTGACTTATTTACTTAGCTTAATACACTCTAGGTCCATCCATTTTGTCACAAATGACAATATTTCATTCTATTTTATGGCTGAGTATCATTACATTATATATACACACACACACATATATAAACATATATATATACATACATATATATAAACAACCTAAATGCTTATTAACAGATGAACTATATATAATAAATATATATAATAATAAAATAATATATATAATATATATGTATATATATATATATATACACATATATGTACACACACACACCATATCTTCCTTGTTTGTTCATCTGTTAATAAGCATTAAGGTTGTTTCAATCTCTTACCTATTGTAAATAATGCCACAGTGAACATAGGGATGCATAATTCAGTTAGATTTAATGTTTTTGTTTTCGTTGGCTAAACACCCAGTTGTGAATTTGCTGGATCATATAGCATTTCTATTTTTAAAGTTTTGAGGAATCTCCATAATGTTTTCCACAGAAGATGCACCAAGTTACATTTTAAACAACAGTGTAAGAGGTTTCCCTTTTCTTCGCATCTTGATCAATACTTATTCCTTGTACTAATAGTCATTGTGACTGTTATGGATGGTGTTATCTCATTGTGGCTCTGATTTGTGTTTCCCTGATAATGAGTGATGTTGAGCATCTTTTCATGTACTGATTGCAATCTGTACGTCTTTTTTTTTTTTAACATCTATTCAGGGTTTCTGCCCATTTTTTAATAAGATAATTTGTTTTAATAATAATCATCATCTCCCATTCTGCGAGCTGTCTTTATTTTGTTGGTTTACTATGCTGTGTAGAAGCTTTTTAGTTTGATGTTGTCCTATTGTTTATTTTTGCTACTATTACCATTGTCTGTGGAGTCAGATCCAAAAATATACTACTGAGAATGATGTTAAGGAGCTTACCACTTTTTTTTTTCTCTTGTTTTATGGTTTCCGCACTTGCATTCAGGTCTTTAATCCATTTTGAATTAATTTATGGGTATAGTGTAAGATAGTGGTCCAGTTTCATCTTGCTGCCTATGGCTATTGAGTGTTCCCAGCACCATTTATTAAAGAGACTCTCTTTTCTGTATTGTGTATTCTTGCCTCCTTAGTCATAGATAATTGACCATATAACCGTGGGTTTATTTCTGGGCTCTCTGTTCTATTCCATTGATTTGTATGTCAGTTTTTGTGCCCAAACCATACTGTTTTGATTACTATAACTTTGTAATATAGTCTGAGATCCAGGAGCATAATTCCTCCTGCTTTGTTCTTCTTTCTCAAATTTGCTTTGGCTATTTGGGATCTTGTATGGGTCCATATAGATTTTAGGATTGTTTTTGTTCTATTTCTGTGAAAAATGTCATCTGAATTTTGTTAGGGATACCTTGAGTGTAGATTGCTTTGAGTATTGGACATTTTAACAATATTGATTCTTCTAATCCATGAGCACAGAATATTTTTCTATTTTTTTGTGTTTTCTTCAACTTCATTCATCACTCTTAAAGTGTTCAGTGTATAGGTCTTTCACTTCCTGGCTAAATTTATTCTTAGGTATTTTTTTCCTTTTTGATATATTTATAAATGTAATTATTTTCATAATTTCTGATAGCTTGTTGTTAATGTATAAAATGGAATGGATTTTTATATATTGACTTTCTATCATGCAGCTTTATTGAATTTATTGAATTACAAATTTAATAAACATTCTTATTTTTTTTTAAAGACTTTATTTATTTATTTGTCAGAAAGATAGAGTACAAACAGGTAGAGAGGCAGGCAGAGGCAGAGGGAGAAGCAGGCTCCCTGCCGAGCAAGGAGCTTGGTGTGGGACTCGATCCCAGGAGGCTGGGATCATGACCTGAGCTGAAGGCAGACGCTTAACCGACTGAGCCACCCAGGCATCCCTAAACATTCTTGTTTTTAAAAAAAATTTTTTTGGGACGCCTGGGTGGCTCAGTTGGTTAAGCAGCTGCCCTCGGCTCAGGTCATGATCTCAGCGTCCTGGGATCGAGTCCCACATCGGGCTCCTTGCTCGGCAGGGAGCCTGCTTCTCCCTCTGCCTCTGCCTGCCTCTCTGTCTGCCTGTGCTCGCTCTCTCTCCCTCTCTCTCTCTGACAAATAAATAAATAAAATCTTTAAAAAAAAAAAACAAAACTTAAAAAAAATTTTTTTTAAGAGTTTATTTATTTATCTGACAGAGATCACAAACAGGCAGAGAGGTAGGCAGAAAGAGAGGGGGAAATAGGCTCCCCACCGAGGAGAGAGCCCGATGCGGGGCTCCATCTCAGGACCCTGAGATCATGACCTGAGCCGAAGGCAGTGGCTTGAACCCACTGAGCCACCCAGGAATTCCAAAAAACATTCTTTTATGTATGTTTTCATAAAACATAACAGTTTTATGATCGAGTCTTTTGGTTTTTTTAAATGCAAAATCATGTCATCTGCAAATAGTTACTTCTTCCTTTATAATTTGGATGCCTTTTATTTATTTATTAAATTGCTCTGGCTAAGACTTATAATACTGTGCTAAATGAAAATGGTGAGAGTTGTCATCCTTTTCTTCTTGATCCTAAAGGAAAAGTTTTCAGCTTTTGACCATGGAGATGCTGATAACTGTGGGTTTGTCATCTATTGCCTTTATTTTGTTTACATTTTGTTTATACCTACTCTTTTTAGAGTTTTCATTATAAGTGGATGTTGGATTTTGTGAAATGGTTTTTGGCATCTATTGAGATGACCATAGGATTTTTATCCTTTATTTTATCAGTGTGGTATATGACATTGATTGGTTTGCAGATTTTGAAAACATTCTTGTATCCCTGGAATAGATCTCACTTGATTATGGTTGTGGATTCTTTTAATATATTGTTGAATTCATTTGCTAATATTTTGTTGAAGATTTTTACATCCCTGTTCCTCAAGGATATTACCTTATAACTTTTAAAAAATTTTTATTTTTTGTAATGTCCTTATCTGAATTTGGTATCAGGGTAAGTCCAGCTATGTAAAAAGAGTCTGAAAGCATTCCCACCTTTTAAACATTTTGGAAGCATTTGAGTATAGGTATTAAATGTTCTTTGAATGTTTGGTAGATAGAATTCACCAGTATCAAGCCATCTCATCCTTGACTCTTATTGGGAGGTTTTTGATTACTGATTCAATCTCCTTAATAGGCTATTAAGCCTTTCTATTTCTTTATGATTAAGTTTTGGAAGATTGTATGTTTATAGGAATTTATCCATTTTTCTGGGATGTCTACTTTGTTGCCATGTAATTCTTCATAGTAATGTCTCAAAAGCCTTTATATTTTCTTTAGTATCAGTTGTAATTCCTCTATAAATATGATTTTATGTGAGCCTTTTCTCTTTTTTCCTTTCTGAGTCAAGCCAGGGATTTATCAATTTTGTTTGTATTTTCAAAGAACCATCTCTTAGTTTCATTGATCTTTACTTTTGTCTTTTTAAATGTCTTTTTCATTTATTTTTGCTTTGATCTTTAGTGTTTCCTTCCTTCTAATTTATTTGTTCTTTTTCTTAGTACCTTTTAGATGTAAAGTAGATTGTTCTTTGAGATTTTTCTTGATTCTTGAGGTCAGCTTGTGATGGCATAATCTTCCTTTTTAGAACTGTTTTTGTTACATCTCAGATTTTGGTATGTTGTATTGCCATTTTCATTTGTCTCAAAGTATTTTATGACTTTTCATTTGATTTTGTTATTGACTTCGCTTGCTTAGTAGCATGTTGCTAATTTCCCCATATTTGTAATTTTTCCAATTTTTTTCTGGTAATTGATTTCTGTTTTCTTACCATTATGTTCAGAATAGAAACCGGACATGATTTCAGTCTTCTTGAATTATTATTTTTTTAATTTTTAAATTTTATTTTTTTAAAGGATTTTATTTATTTATTTATTTGACAGAGAGAGAGAGGTCACAAGGAGGCAGAGAGGCAGGCAGAGAGAGAGGGGGAAAGCAGGCTGCCTGCTGAGCAGAAAGCCTGGTGCAGGGCTTGGTCCCAAGACGGTGAGACCATGACCTGAGCTGAAGGCAGAGGCTTTAACCACTGAGCCACCCAGGTGCCCCTTCTTGAATTATTTTAAGACTTGTTTGTGTCTTAACATATAATTTATCCTGGAGAATATTCCATGTGTACTTGAGAAGAACATGTATGCTGCTGTTTTTGAATGGATTGTTTCCTATCTCTTTGGTCTAGTGTGTGATTTAAGGAGAGTGATTTCAACTAGAAATCTATTTTCTTATAGGTAAGCTATCCAGTGGGCACATAGGATATTAAAGTCCCTGTTATTCTCCCTTTAAGTCTATTACTATTTCCTTTGCATATTTATATATTTCTCTGTTGGGTGCACATATATTTACAAATGTTCTATCTTCGTGGTAGATTGGCCCCTTTATCATTATGCAGTGCCTATCTTTCTCTTTTATTAGTCTTTGTTTTAAGATTTATGTTGTTTAAGTGTAGCTTCCCCAGCTTTCTTTGGGTTTCCATTTGCATGAAACATCTTTTTCTATCCCCTCACTTTCAATCTGTGTGTGTCCTTACATCTGAAGTGAGTTTTTTGTAGGCAACATACAGATGGATCTTTTTTCCCCTATTCATTTAGATACTATGTTTTCTGATTAGAGTAGTCTACTTACATTTAAAATAATTATTGATAGGTATGTACTTATTGCCATTTTGTTAATTGTTTTCTGTGTGTTTTATAGTTTGTCTTAATTGTTTTCTGTGTGTTTTATAGTTTGTCTCTGTCCTTTTCTCATCTTTTGCTTTCTTCCTTGTTTGATGACTTTCTACAGTGTAATACTTAAATTCCTTATTCATTATCTTTTGTGTATTTACTATAGGTTTTGTTTATGGCTACCATGAAGCTCAAATATATAAGCATATACATGCAAATAGTCTATTCTAAATTGATAACAAGTTTGAATTTATTCTTAAACTGAATTTTTAGCAAACCCCAAGTTTTGTGTTTTTGATGTCACATTATATATCTTTTTATTTTGTATATCCTTTAATTACTACAGTTATATTTATTGTTACTACTTCTATTTTTTTGTAAGATTTTATTTATTTATTTGACAGACAGAGATCACAAGTAGGCAGAGCAGCAAGCGGGGGGGGGGGAAGCAGGTTCCCTGCTGAGCAGAGATCCCGATATGGGGCTCGATTCCAGGACCCTGGGATCATAACCTGAGCTGAAGGCAGAGGCTTAACCCACTGAGCCACCCAGGCGCCCCATGTTACTACTTTTATTTTTAACCTCCCTAATAGCTTTATTAGAAATTAATTCACTACTTTTATTGTATGTTTACCAATAAGATTTTTGCTTTTGTATGTTTACTTTACTAATTAGTACCTTTTCTTTTCATCATGAAGAGGTCCCTTTAATATTTCTTGTAAGATTGCTTTAGAGGTGAAGAACTTATTTAGCTTTTTGCTTGTCTTAAAAGCTCTTCATTTCTCCTTAAGTTCTGAATGATAACTTTATCAGGTAGAGTATGCTTGACTGGAAATCTTTTCCATGAAGTACCTCAAATACATCATGCCACTTTCTCCTTGCCTGCAAAATTACTGCTGAGAAATCTACTGATGGTCTTATGTGGGTTCTTTTTTTGTAATAAGCTGTTTTTCTCTCACTTAAGATTTTCCCTTTAACATTTGACATTGTAATTATACAGCTGACCCTTGAACAACATGGTTTTGTGCCGTGTATGTCCACATACATCCAGACATTTTTGATAAGTACAGTACTATAAATATTTTTCCATAGTTATGATTTCCTTAATAACATTTACTTTCTTCTAGTTTACTTTATTATAAGACTATAATATGTAATATATATAATATATGAGATGTGTGTTAATTGACTTTTTATGTTATCTGTAAGGCTTCTGGTCAACAATAAACTATTAGGAATTAAGTGACATGTGGATTTTTGACTACATGGGGTTTTGGAGTTACTAACCCTTGTGCTGTTCAGGAGTCCAATGTAGTTTTTTTGGTGTTGGTCTCTTTGAGTTCATCTTGTTTGGATCTCTGGGTTTCCTGGATCTGAATGTCTGTTTCCTTCCCCCAGGTTAGAAAGTTTTCAGCCATTATTTCTTCATGTAAGCTTTCTGAAACTTTCTCTGTCCCTTCTCCTTCTGGAACCCTTATAATGCACATATTAACATGCTTGATAGTGTTCTGCAGGTTTCTTATCTTCATCCATATTTCTTTCTTTCTTTCTTTCTTTCTTCCTTTCTTTCTTGTCTTTCTGTCTGTCTTTCTTTCTTTTCTGCTCTAGGTGAGTTCTACTTCTTTATTTTCCAAACCACTTACTGGGTTTCTTTTTCATCTAGTCTGCTGTTGAGCACTACTAGTGTACTTTTTGGTTCAGTTTTTGTATTCTTCAACTCTGTGACTTCTGTTTGGTCCTTTATTATATTTTCTGTCTCTATGTTGAGGTTCTTACTGTGTTCATCCATGTCTTTTTCATAGTTCAGTGAGTAACTATATAAACACTACTTAGAACTCATTATCAAACGAATTACTTATCTTTGTTTCATTAAGGTTTTCTTTTTCCCTGTGGTTTTATTTGTTCTTTCATTTGTACCATACTTCTCTGTTTCCTCACATTGCTTGACTCTGAATGTATGCCTACGTGTGAGGTGAAGTAGCTATCTCTCCCAGTCTTGAAGGAGTGGGCTTATGTAGGAAATGAACCTTATTTAATTAAAAATATTTTTTTCTTGGTTGTCTCTCACACTGTCTCTTTGATCATGGATCCCAGAAACATAATGCCCCCTGATCACCAGATTTAGGCACTCAAAGGACATTCCCTGTAAGAACTCTACATACTCACTGATCTGGCACTCGTTGTGGAAGAAACTCAGTGGGGTGAGGTGCTAACAGGTCTGGTGGTGGTCATGGGAGCACACAGATTGTTGTGGCATTTAGCCACCTGGTTAGATGGCAGCCATCTGAGCTGCATGGAGGGGCAGTGTATTTTCTCACTGGTGCTAGCAGATTAGAATGCAAAAATTGCATCCATCTGTGCTGGCACCAACCATGTGGAGGGAGGGAGCACTTTGGCCAGTACTAGCAAGGTAGAAGAAAAGTGCCAAAGATGGCACATACCAGCTCCTCTGTCCTTGGAGAGAGTCACTTTAGGCTTTTGCCATCCCGCAGAGGCCTTAATGTTAGCAAATGAATCTCCTTCATGTGTGATCTAGTGGCTTTTCAATTTGATGCTTTTATACCAGGTTCCAGAGACAATGATTCTGTACATGTAGGTATGGACTCTTCATTCCCTAGAATTTTGTTTCTCCTTCATAAGGCCCATTGGTTTTCTTTGCGTGTGTGAGTTGGTTTTTTTTTTTTTGATTGATTGATCGACTGATTTATTTATTTATTTTTTATTCTCCCATCCCTTATTCTTTTTTAAAAATTTATTTTAATTCAGTTAGCCAACATATAGCACATCATTAATTTCAGATGTAGAATTCAGTAATTCAGCAACTGCATGTAATACCCAGTTCTCATCACATTGTGTGCCCGCCTTAATGCCCATCACCCAATTACCCTATCCCCCTACAGACCATCACCTCCAGCAACCCTCAGTTTCATTCCTATAGTTAAGAGTCTGTCATGGTTTTTCTTCTCCTCTGATGACTTCCCATTCAGTTTTCCCCTCTTCCTCTATGGTCCTCTGCACTGTTTCTTATATTTCACATATGAATGAAACCATATAATTGTCTTTCTCTGGTTGACTTATTTCATTCCGCATACTACCCTCCATTTCCATCCATGTCAATGTAAATGTTTAAGTATTAATTATTTCTGATGGCTGAGTAATGTTCCACCATATGTATATACCGCATCTTCCTTCTCCATCTGTTGATAGATATCTGGGCTCTTTCCATAGTTTGGCTATTGTGGACATTGCTGCTATAAACATTGGGGTGCAGGTGCCCCTTCAGATGATTACATTTGTATCTTTGGGGTAAATACCGAGCAGTGTAGTTGCTGGGTCCTAGGGTAGTTCTATTTTTAAGTTCTTGAGGAATCTTCATACTGTTTTCCAGAGAGGCTATATAAACTTATATTCCCACCAGCAGTATAAGAGGGTTCCCCTTTCTCCATATCCTCACCAACATCTGTCATTTCCCGAGCGATTATTTTTAGCCATTCTGACTGGTGTGAGGTGGTATTTCCATGATGCCAAGTGATGTGGGACATTCTTCTGCCCATTTCTTGACAGGATTATTTGTTTTCTGAGTGTTGAGCTTGATACGTTCTTTTTTTTTAAGATTTTTATTTATTTATTTATTTATTTGACAGACAGATCACAAGTAGGTAGAGAGACAGGCAGAGAGGGACAGAGAAGCAGGCTCCCTGCTGAGTAGAGAGCCTGATGTGGGATTCGATCCCAGGACCCTGGGATCATGACCTGAGCCAAAGGCAGAGGCTTTAACCCAACAAGCCACCCAGGTGCCCCAAGCTTGATACGTTCTTTATAGATCTTGGATACTAGCCCTTTAACTGCTATGTTATTTGCAGATATCTTCCCCTTTTTCATAGGCTGCCTTTTAGTTTTGTTGACTGTTTCTTTTGCTGTACAAAAGCTTTTGACCTTGATGAAGTCCCAATAGTTCATTTTTGAAGTCCCAATAGTTCATTTTTGCATTTGTTTCCCTTGCCTTGATGATGTGTTTAGAAAAAGGTGCTGTGGCTTAGGTCAAAGAGGTTGCTGCCTATGTTCCCCTCTAGAATTTTGATGAAGTCTTGTTTCACATTTAGGTCTTTCATCCATTTTGAGTCTATTTTTATGTGTGGTGTAAGGAGTGGTCCATTTTCATTCTTCTACATGTGGTTGTCCAATTTCCCAACAGCATTTGTTGAAGAGACTGTCCTTTTTCCATTGGATGTTCTGCTTTGTTGAAGATTAGTTGACCATAGAGTTGAGGGTCCACTTCTGGGTTTTCTATTCTGTTCCATTGACCCATGTGTCTGTTTTTGTGCCAGTACCATACTATCTTGGTGATTACAGTGTTGTAATAGAGCTTGAAATCCAGAATTGTGATGCTATCAGCTTTGGTTTTCTTTTTCAACATTCCTCTGGTTATTTGGGGTCTTTCCTGATGCCATACAAATTTTAGGATTATTTGTTCCAGTTCTGTGAAAAATGTAAATGGCATTTTGATAGAGATTGCACTGAATGTGTAGATTGCTCTAGGTAACATAGACATTTTAACAATATTTTTCCAATCCATGAACATGGGATGTTTTTTCATTTCTTTGTGTCTTCCTCAGTTTCTTTTATAACTGTTCTGTAGTTTTTGGAGTACAGATCCTTTACCTCTTGGTTAGGTTTATTCCTAGGTGTCTTAGAGTTTTGGGTGCAATTGTAAATGGGATTGAATCTTTAATTTCTCTTTCTTCTGTCTCATTGTTGGTGTAGAGAAATACAACTGATTTCTATGCACTGATTTTATATCCTGCCACTTTACTGAATTCCTGTAAGAGTTCTAGCAATTTTTGGATAGAGTCTTCTGGGTTTCCCACATACAGTACCATGTCATCTGCAAAGAGTGAGAGTTTGACTTCTTCTTTGCCAAATTGGATGCCTTTTATTTCTTTTTGTTGTCAGATTGCTGAGGCTAGGACTTCTAGTACTATCTTGAATAGCAGTGGTCATAGTGGACATCCCTGTCATGTTCCTGACCTTAGGGGAAAAAGCTCTCAGTTTTTCCCCTTCTGAAAATGATATATACTGTAGGTTTTTCACAGATGACTTTTATGAGGGTATGCACCCTCTATCCATATGCTGTGGAGAGTTTTGATCAAGAAAGGATGCTGTACTTTGTCAAATGCTTTTTTTGCATCAATTAAGAGGATCATATGGTTGTCTTTCTTTTATTAATGTGATATGTCACATTTTTTGATTTGTGAATGGTGAATCACCCTTGCAACCTAGGAATAAATCCCACTTGGTCATGATGAATAATCCTTTTAATGTACTATTGGATCCTATTGGCTAGTATTTTGGTGAGAATTTTTGCATCCATGTTCATCAGGGATATTGGTCTGTCATTCTCCTTTTTGATGTGGTCTTTGTTTGGTTTTGGGATCAAGGTAATGCTGGTCTCATAGAATGATTTTGGAAGTGTTTCTTCCATTTCCATTTCTTGAAACAGACTCAGAAGGATAGGTATTAGTTCCTTTTTTTTTTTTTTGAAAATACACATTCATTTATTTACTTTGACGAAATGGTAATGTAATATAAAATCTTAAACATTTTTAATGAACAAAATCACATGTACTTACCATCATATGACTGAACCAGAACAATGAAAGTTGAATAATTTTTTCTAAGATATTAATGTTAAACCAAATCAAAACTATTTTATTAGTGAAAAAAGAGGCTTACCCATCCAAAGTATTTTACCAAAAATCATGTAAAATTATAGTAACTTTTGCTCTAACTATGCTATCTCACTGCTACTTCTACCACTGGTACAACTTCCACTGTTGTTGCTACTTTTTTCACTATTAATATGAATATAGTTTATTCAATATTGTCCTCTCTCCATTAAGTCATTTCCCTACTCATTTTATTCTTAAAATAACCTTATGGTGCTAATACTCACTCATTTTATTTTTATTTTATTTTAAAGATTTTACTCATTAACTTGAGAGAGAGAGAGAGAGACCAAGCAGGGGGAGCAGCAGACAGAGAGGGAGAAGAAGACTTTCTGCTGAGCAGAAAGCCCAGTGTGGGGCTTGATCCCAGGACCCCAGGATCATGACCTGAGCTGAAGGTAGACACTTAACTGACTGAGCCACTCATGTGCCCTGACTCCTCTTTTGAATAGATGATGAAATTAAGGATTTTCTTAGAATCTTTAAGTAAATTACCAGTTTTGCCCAGTCAGTAAATAGAGAACCAGGATTAAAAACCAGATTTGTCTTTTTCTAAAGAATAGAATATGATAGAAAGTACACAATAAATATGCACAGTGTATTAGTTTTTTAAATGGTTGGTAGAATTACCCTGGGAAGCCGTCTGGCCCTGGACTCTTCGTTGGGAGATTTTTTGATTACTGCTTCAGTTTCCTTGCTGGTTATGGGTCTGTTCAGGTTTTCTGTTTCTTCCTGTTTCAGTTTTGGTAGTTTATATGTCTCTAGGATTGCATCCATTTCATCAAGATTGCTTAATTTGTTGGCATATAGTTGCTCGTAATATGTTCTTAAAATTTTATTTCCTGGGAATTGTTGTGATCACTTCTCTTTCATTCATGATTTTATTGATTTGGGTCTTTTCTCTCTCTCTCTCTCTCTCTCTCTCTCTCTCACTCTTTTTTGAAAAGTCTTGCTAGGGGTTTATCAATCTTTTTAATCCTTTCAAAGAACCAGCTTCTAGTTTCATTGATCTGTCTACCATTCTTTTGGTTTTTATTTCATTGATTTCTGCTTTAATCCTTATTAATAATTTCTCATCTCCTGCTTGGTTTAGGCTTTATTTGCTGTTCTTTCCCCAGATCTTTTAGATATAAGTTTAGCCTGTGTATTTGAGACTTTTCTAGTTTCTT